>NW_005358689.1:1481781-1482242 GCF_000412655.1 Myotis brandtii
ACCCTTCAGTCCGCAGGCTGACGCTCTATCCACTGAGCCAAACCAGTTAGGACCAGTGGCGTTTCTTTACACGTTAGCTGCCTCCGTTTGTTCATAACCGGAGCTAAAGGTTGGGTGACTCAGGTGCCTACATTGAGACACACCCCTCCAGCACAACCGATCACTTCATGGACATGAGGGATCAATAAATCGAGAACTCAGGCCTAGACAGAGCCGAAGAGCAGTCGCATTGTGTGAATACAATATCGATACCTCAGACCTCCTGGTTCTCAGTGGGGGTGCCTGTACTAACATGTGTGTCAAAGTGAGGAGCTATGACCTGGGGCAACGAATGTGAAATATATTCCTGATGTGTACGTCCGGAGACTGAGTGCCCACTAGCATCACCTGATCAGCTTTCCCCCCCTTTTTAAAAAATATATATTTTATTGATTTTTTTACAGAGAGGAAGGGAGAGGGAT
>NW_005358689.1:1482287-1506629 GCF_000412655.1 Myotis brandtii
TCCCACTGGAAATGTGCCTGCAACCAAGGTACATGCCCTTGACCGGAATCAAACCTGGGACCTTTCAGTCTGCAGGCCGACGCTCTATCCACTGAGCCAAACCGGTCAGGGCAGCTTCTAAGTGATTCAGATTCCTGGCCTTGACCCCTCACCCTTTAACTCAAAATCTCTCGGGATGGGGCCTAAGAATTTGTATTTATTAAGCTCTAAAATGATTACTATTTGGCCACTCTGGTATCCGTTTATACAGTTTTGGGGAAAATACTGCAGTATTTCATTTATTTTTCCATTCACTTACTTTTTTTTTTTTAAACATGCAAATAGCAGTTATCTGGCAATACAGTGTTACTCGGTTAACCTGAAGTTATTATTGATCATGTAAAATTTAGGACTGTGTTATCTAAATGTCCTTTTACTTCTATATTATCACCAGAACTGTAACCTATCTGTCACATTAGATTTTCAATTCCATTAAATTGGACAAGGACGTGACAAAATACGCACCGGTATTTGAAGTCAGTCTACACCTGAGAATTCCTTCTGAGAGCGATTCTTCGAGCAGCTCCAGGGAGAGCTTCCAGGAATCCGAGCAGTTCTCTGAGAAATCCTTGCTGTCCCAGGAGGAGGAAATATCGGAAAGTGAAGTCAGCAGCGTCAAACCCTCCAACTATGAGCTCCTAATGATGCAGCAGAAACCCAAGACTTTGAACCTTGTAGAAATCCTTTCAGGTGAGATGAATGAGGCGGGTAAGCCCAAAGGGAAATAGCCTGACACCTGGGACATCACAAGGGAGAGAAAAACACATCGTTACGGATTATCGCGCGGTAAATTGTGACGTTGAGCCATGTCGAAGGAAGGAGGCTCCGAGGGAGTATAAACGGAACAGGCCATTTGTGGTGGATGCGAGCAGGAGCGCCAACACCCATTTTTTAATCTTAATACCACTGGTCGCTGAGGGGGACCCGAGGAGCCCCCTTCACGAGGACGGACAGCACCTGGGGTGCTCGTTAACATGCAGACTCTCGGACTCCATCTGAGACGTCCTTCATCAGATTTGGGGGTGAGGGGGGGTTGCTGGCTGGGCACTGCCTTTCCAGGTGATTCTTAGGGTGTTTGGGAAGCACTGATAACAGAGCAGCTTGTCCTTTAGCCGATATAAATATCAATCAATGTTTTTCTTCTCTTTCTTTCAATGGATTCTAATAGATATAGAAGCCATGGATGATTTTGATAATAAAACCGAGAACGATGAGTAAGTCGCACGCACTTCTGAAGTTACAAGTAATTCGACTTGACGTTCGTTCCGGCATCGTGTTGAAATTCGCTCTCATCGTTTTCTCTCGTAGATTTTTAGAATTCCCTACGAATCTCTCAATTGCTCCCAACAGACGGGACTTTTCGATAAAAATTCAGAATATGCTGGCCGATCTTGAGAAATGCATAAGTAAGTGTTTTAAGTGTTTCATTAGATGCATTGTATCCTTCAGCAATATTTTCTGAAATTGAGGGATTGGAAGCTTTTACCCAGGTATGTGGCAGACATTACAGTGTATTAGAGATCATGGATTCACACTCTTTGGGATCAATCGATGTGGATTTGAAATTATTTGAGCATGTGGGAATTATACACACAACCATAGAAGCAGGAAAATAGTGGGGGCTTGGATTTGTTTTTTTTTCAATAATGTACTACAGAATTTTATGAGACTTAAATAAGTAATATCTTCTATATCAGCAAAACAAAGGTATTCTTTCCACCTTAAATAGATTTTTTTGTTGTTGTTAATCCTCACGTGAGGATAGTCTCCATTGCTTTCAGAGAGAGTGGAAAGGAGGGGGCGGAGAGAGAAAGGAGAGAGACAGAGAGAGAGAGAGAGAGAGAGAGATGTGAAAGAGACACATTGATCGGTTGCCTTTTGCATGCACCGAGACCAGGGCCTGGGATCAAACCTGCAACCCAGGTACCTGCCCTCGACCCGGGAATTGAACCCGAGACCCTTCAGTGTGCGGGCCGGCGCTCTATCCACTGAGCAACACTGGCCAGGGCTTAAATAGATTTTGATTAATGCTGTTCCAGCTGGGTGCACACAATCTGACATGACATGGCAGTCACCAGCCTGACCCATGAATTGATCCCTTCTCCACAGTCTCAGTCGATCCTGGAACACCAGGACCCGATGCAGCTCCTTGAATGCAGCATCGTTCTCCAACCACATCACCATAGTTTGCTGAGCTCAGAGGTCCCTCTTTCTGAACTGGTATCCAATTCACTGTTTGTTTGTTTTTAAATATATTTTTATTTATTTCAGAGAAGAAGGGAGAGGGAGAGAAACATCAGTGATAAGAGAGAATCATTGATCGTCTGCCTCCTGCATGCTCCCTACTGGGGGTTGAGCCCGCAACTCTGGCATGTGCCCTGACTGGGAATTTAACCTTGACCTCCTGGTCAACACTCAACCACTGAGCCGCACCGGCCGGGCTCCAATGCATTGCTTGATTTCCTTTTGTAAGCTCAGGAATCCAGTGTCTCATTGTCCTTACTGTTGAGTGGTGAGAGATCTTTATATGTACGCTCGATACAAGTTCTTGATTAGTTATAAGATTTGCAAAATATGCCTGACCCTTTCACTTCTTCCTCACAGAGCTAAACTTCTTAATTTTGATCAAGTACAGCTTATCAATTTTTTTGTCTTCATAGATTATACTTTCGATTTTATGTCTAAAAACTCTCTGTCTAACTCAAGTCACACCGATCTTTCCTACATTTTCTCCTAGAAGGTTTATAGATGGGTGTTTTATTCTTAGGGATACGATTCATCTTGAGTTGATACTTTCTAATGTATAAAGTGTAGGTGCAAGTTATTTTTTTGCCTGTGGACATCCAGGCGTGCAGCTAGATTATGAACTCATTGATAGTAGAGGCGGTGTCTTCTAATCTTTGTATCCGCAGATTGGTATAATGGTCTTCCCATAGCATATCCACGTCAAATCATTGTTAACTTAATGCGGTGGTTCTCAACCTTCCTAACGCTGCGACCCTTTCATACAGTTCCTCATGTTGTGGTGACCCCCAACCATAAAATTATTTTCATTGCTACTTCATAACTGTCATGTTGCTACTGTTATGAACCATAATGTAAATATCTGATATGCAGGATGTATTTTCATTGTTACAAATTGAACATCATTAAAGCATAGTGATCAATCACAAAAACAATATGTAATTATAGATGTGTTTTCCAATGGTCTTAGGTGACCCCTGTGAAAGGGTCGTTGGACTTAATGGCTTATTCTCAGTTTCTGTTTTAATCATGCCTCGTCGCGCTACCACCAATTACCTGTGAGTGGTTCTTTTGTTTCCCTAATATTAAACCCCAACGTTTACACCTGCCTTTAGGTCCCATTTGTACTGTCTGGTCCCCATGGTAAACCAGTTTCAGTTATCAGTAGTTCTAGATGTCATGGGTGATTACACGGTGTCGGGACTTCGGAAAATATTAACTTTTTACTCATATATTTTAGCCCAAATTATTCCTCTTGACCAAGATCCCCGCCTGTCTGATTTTACTGATCCGGAGTTATTGAATGTGACACAAAGTGGGGCAGACTCTAAGGAGCAAGCCAGATGGCCAGATTGTCAGATCCTGTTTGAAATGGACCCTACCTACCAAAATAAAGTAAGTTTAAAAACAGTGTGTCTTGGGGAATATTTGGTTTAATGACCAGAAACCCACTGACGTTCTTAGATGAAAGGGACTTGTTATAAATTATACGATAATTTTTTCATTGATTGGAAAATCCTTCCCATTTTTTTCTTCCTCATGATATTTCACCTCTGTTCACTTTTTATTCCCCAACAAACCTCTGAGAATGGGCTTTCTCTTTCATGGTCCCCTCTGAATATCGTCTTGCTGTTTTGTTGACTTGCCATGACCCTGGCTTTTCTCACTACCATCTAACTGGTATTTTTTTTAAATATATATTTCATTGGTTTTTTACAGAGAGGAAGGGAGAGCCATTACCATCTAACTGGGTATTTTTTGTTCAAATTCACGAGAGAATGTAATGGTTTTAGCTTGGATCAGGATTCTACCCTATCCAGAGTGGCTGTGTCTTGGGAATTGGGTAATGTCACATAGTATATAGAACTGGCCTTTTCTCTCTCTCTTTTTTTTTTAATTCTCACCCAAAGATATTTCCCCTCCTACCCCCATTAATTTTGAGAGAGAGTAAAATGGAGGGAGGGCAAGGGAGAGAGAGAGAAACATCGATGTGAGAGACACATCAAACTGGGTATTTTTTGTTCAAATTCATGAGAGAATGTAATGGTTTTAGCTTGGATCAGGATTCTACCCTATCCAGAGTGGCTGTGTCTTGGGAATTGGGTAATGTCACATAGTATATAGAACTGGCCTTTTCTTTCTTTCTTTTTTTTTTAAATTCTCACCCAAAGGTATTTCCCCCCTACCCCCATTAATTTTTAGAGTAAAATGGAGGGAGGGCAAGGGAGAGAGAGAGAGAGAAACATCGATGTGAGAGACACATCGATTGGTTGCCTTCCTCTTGTGCCCCGACCGGGGCCAGGGATCAAACCTGCAACCAAGGTGCATGCCCTTGACAGGGAATCGAACCTGCAACCCTTTAGTCCGTCGGCTGACGCTCTGACCACTGAGCAAACCGACCAGGGCTAGGACTGGCCTTTTCTAGGGCATAGAGCACATACAGTAAACCCCGGTGACCAGCAAAGGAATAACCGGTTGGTGTCTCCAGTACATGCTAACTATATAGTTCAATCGCCTGTGTACCTTTACATAAATGCCAACTATAAAAAAGTGATGTGAGCCCTAACCGGTTTGGCTCAGTGGATAGAGCGTCGGCCTGCGGACTGAAGGGTCCCAGGTTCGATTCCGGTCAAGGGCATGTACCTTGGTTGCGGGCCCATCCCCAGTAGGGGGCGTGCAGGAGGCAGCTGATCGATGTTTCTCTCTCATTGATGTTTCTAACTCTCTATCCCTCTCCCTTCCTCTCTGAAATCAATAAAGAAATATATATATATTTTTAAAAAGTGATGTGAATGTCTTAGTCTTATGTTTCCAACATATTTATTTAACAGAGGTTTCTAATGACACGAACTGGACAGCTAACTGCTGTTTTGCATGTTTTTAACAGAATTCCGAGTCTACCGGGCCATGCTCTTTTCACTCCCAAAATAACATGCCGTCACGTTTTTATTTACAGATCGTGTGTCTCCTGACCATCCTTGGCAACTCGATGAACCTGGTGAATGGTTACAGCCGCAGGTTCATAAAATACTGCGTGATGGTGGAGAGGGCCAAAGTCACGAGTATGAAAATAGCCACGATGGAAGAACTGACTTCCGCAGAGTTCAGAACCATCCTCGGCAAGTTCCTCAACTACCTCAGAGATGTGGTCAGTATGGTCACCCAGAAGCGCATCGGCATCTTCAACGTGGTCAGCGCCGACTACCAGTCGGAATGCCTGCCGCACATGGAGGACATCCTGCAGACCAGCCAGGACCTCCTGCGGTCCGTCATCGAAAACAAGAACACGAATCTACTGGAAGTAAGTGCTTGGAGAACGCCTACTGCTGGAGACCCTTCAAGATGAGTCGATTATAATTTCAGAATATAGGTACTTAGAAAGCACATACGATGACTGTTAACCCTCAGAAAAAATGCCAGCATGCGTTTTACTGGTCCGGGTCTTGGATCAGGTGTCAGTTCCCCAGAGAAACCTTCCCCGGAATGGTAGCCCGCGTCGCTTTCTGCCTCCTCTCCCTGTCGGGAGCCGGGCACGGGGTGAGGCGGGGCTAGGAAGGGGCTGTTTGAATTTGTGTGAGGGCCACTCTGGCTGCAGAGTGGAGAGTAGATGCCAGTGGGACAATTCAGGGGGAAAGCTGTTTCTGTCATCGAGGGGAGACGTGATGATACCTTGAGCCAGGGAAGTCGCAGGGTGCAGGCTGAGAAGTGTATGGATTTGAGATTTATCTAAGAGATGGAATCAATAGGATATAGTGAATGACACCATGGAAAGAATGAAAGAGCAGGGACTGATGCTTTTGGGTTTTGGGGGCAGTGATCTTACTCACTGGGCGAGGGGACACCGTGCGTGTTCGATTGTGTGATATTCAAGTAGAGAGACTCAGCTACGCCTGTCTGGGTCTCAGGACAGAGTCTAGACTGGAAATGTATATTTAAATGAGCAGGATGCGTATTGTCATTGAAATTATTGAAGTGAATGAGAATGCCCTTGTCTGTGTGTATGGTGACAATAGAAAAGAACAGCACGGGCCAGTGTGGCTCAGTGGTTGGTCACGGACCTATGAACCAGGAGGTCACGGTTCGATTCCCGGTCAGGGCACATGTCCGGGTTGCGTGCAAGAAGCAGCCAATTAATGACTCTCTCTCATCATTGATGTCTCTCTCTCTCTCCCTCTCCCTTCTTCTCTGAACTCAATAAAAGTATATTTTTTCTAAAAAAAAAAAAAATAGAAAAGAACAGAAGCCTGACGAATATCAACATTTGGGAGATGGCTAGAGGAAGAGGAGCCCACAGAGTATACCAAAGGGGTAACCAAAGAGATCAAAGAGAGCAAGGGAGTATTTTGAGAAGGAGGGAACATTCAGGAATTGTTAATGCGACAGAGAGTTGAAGAAAAGATTACAAAGGGTCTATTCGGTGAACAGTACTGTGTGCTGTCCGTAATGAAATACACCTTATCTTTAGATCCACAGGAACCCTGTAACATAAAAAATTACTCTGTTTAATTTAGGTCACATTTCCCAACAAGTATTAGGACACCCCAAAAACACTGTGTATGAAACCAGGGGTTTATTTGTCTCGTGCAGAAGCATACACGCTGGTCAGCCAGGGCTGGTACAGTAGCTGTGATGCAGGCAGGGAACCAGGCTCCTTCCTCCTTTCTGCTCCGTGCCCCTTGATAATGGCTCCTGCCCCCGAGGCACTTGGCTCACACTTGGCACAGCCAGGGCCGGGGGAGGCCAGCGGAGCCGCGTGGTACGTTATCATCTTTGGGCTGGTCACGTGCTAGTCCAGTTCTCTGTCAAGTGCGAGAGTGGCACCTAATGTGACCTATTCATAAAAGAAGAACTCTAAGCCCCGTTTGCCCATCATAAAGTGGTGGAGAAGGAACAGGGCAGGGGCAATAAAAAGTCCCACCCTTTTAAGGAGAAAATGGGGAAACAGACATCTAGCAGGGGTCCTCAAACTTTTTAAACGGGGGGCCAGTTCACTGTCCCTCAGACCGTTGGAGGGCCGGACTATAGTTTAAAAAAAAACGATGAACAAATTCCTATGCACACCGCACATATCTTATTTTGAAGTAAAAAAACAAAACGGGAACAAATACAATATTTGTATTTGCATGTGGCCCACGGGCCGTAGTTTGAGGACCCCTGATGTAGAGTGTTCTCGAGCAGGTGGCCGAGTTCGCTGGGCAGAAAAATGAGCACCGCCCTTGGCTGTCGAGTAAGCTGTTTGGTCGGTCGGTCTCTGGGGCAGCGTCCCTCGCCCTCTGTCGCCTGTGACCCCTGGCGATGCCCTGGATGACGGTCCCCTGGGTTACTATGCTGGACCTCGGCCGGGCCTGGCATCGGACGGTTGTGTTTCTTGGGGCCCCGGGCGGGTGCAGCAGTGCATTATCTGCAGGGATGAGCTTGGAGGGCTGGGGACGCCTTAGGAAATGGCCCTGGTGATTGGGCTTCAGCTGCTGCTTAAAAAGAGGCGTTCGACTTGCTTCTGGTTTCACCAGCGCTGAAGTCTGGACACGATCTCTAAGCCTGAGCGCTTTGCCGTTGAGCTGCCGGCCCTGCGCGCTATACCTCCCAGCCAGCCTTAAACGTATGACCACTCGTTTGCTGCTCAGACTTGGGAGGGAAGGTGACTTCCTTAATAGACTTTGCTGTGAGCTGTCTGAGAAAACCCTCCAGGGAAGGCTCTTTATGAAAAGCCAGGGCCCTCGTCTTGTCGCCTGCTCAGGCCCCCACTCTGCCCTCACCGGCCTTTGAAGCCAGCTCCCTGCCAAAGGCAGAGAAGAATTTTCTCATCCAGCTTCATCCCCTCAGTCTGGGCCCAGCCGGAGTTCATCTCTCGTAGGATTTCGCTCGGAGCACAAAGAGGAACCAGGATACGATGCAAAAGTTGTCCTACTGTTTACCCTAATGCTACAGCCTGGGTTGGCACATTTTTCTAAGTCCCAGGGACCCTTGTGGCCAAATGCTTTGCTCCTGCATAACAGACACATCTACCTGTCCAGCCTCCCGAACCTGTGCACTGACTGCCCCAATGAGGTGAGGTATGTAGGACGGTGTCGTTCCCTAATTCTCCCCTCCTTCGAAAATGAGATGTTGGGACAGTTGAACTCCCCACTCCTACCCTCCACCAACGGTTAGTCTTCACGGAGGTGACTTAGTACTACTTTTAGTTCTAGTTCATTACTAAAATACCAATATGTCTCTTCTATTAAAAACATTTTTATGTGACACTTAAGGTCATCTTCATCGAGTTTTTAAAGATTTGAATTCCGCAGAAATGAATCAGAGTATAATGTTTTTGAACTCTGAAGGTATGAGCCTGCTCTAGCTCAAAACCTCTGCTCTAGCCATGATGGAGAAACAGGACTAGACTTAATTTCACTTTCCGCTCTACAGAGAACAGAAGACTGAAGCAAACAAATGAGAGAAATGCTTTCAGGTACTGCATCACCAGCAGTGCAGGACTGTGGTCCTGGAGACCAGGAAAGCAAATGACGTACGGGATTTCTACCTGGAGGAAAGCTTTGGACCACAAGTACAGGGAGGAGGAACCGGAAGAGAGCCTAGGGGCCTCACTGAGCTGAGATGGATAAAAATTTTCATTTTTAGAGTCAAAGAAGGGAGCTAGGAAAAGCAAAACAAAACAATAAAAACCACCACCACCGCCCAAACACACACACACGCACACGCACTCACACAAATAAAACAGCAGAAAAGTGCACGAGGGTCCCAGGACCCAGGACTCTCCCAGCTGCAGCTACCAAGCATGTCTGCAGGGACCTGGAGCCAAATCCACAGAGAGGGGCTAAAACCCCCAGAGCTGTAAGCAGAACAATGGCCAGAGCTCCTGCGAGTCAAGTCCCAGGCAGTCAGAGTGGAGGGTCCTAGTGAGTATAGAGGGCATTCAGTGGAGAGCCTAGAGCAGGGGTGGGCAACCCCTGGCACGCGTGCCAAACATGGCACGCCAGTAACTTTTGCTGGCACGCGAAACCCTCTCTTATAATCTTCCATTTACAATTTTTTTTCTTAATATTGACTTTTTTTTATTTTTCAGATAAATTCAGTGTAGGTGCATCTTAGATAAGTAAATAATTTTACATAACAAGTTATCTTAAAGACCATAGGCGTGGATTGACGAGGGAGGGGAAGAGCAATTTCAATAGTGTCGAAAACGAACTACTGAGGACTTGGAATGCCATTCCGGAAAATTTTTTCTGTTTAAAAAACTTTGCAACAGCGTTACTCTCTATGTTTTCATCCACACACGCTTGTGAATCTTTGTTCTCAGTGATGAGTTTTGTTAAGTCTCGTAATAGGAGTAGCCTGACGGATGAAAGTAGTAGCTCGTGCATATCTCTGAAGGTCACGAAATATAAACCTGATGTAAAATCTCTGTCATCAGTGATGCAGCAGCAAAAGTCCCACTGATAATATCAAACGGAGTCATAAAGTTTTCTGTCGGACCATCAGTGTACATGTATACATTAAAAAATAAATATTTTTCATCATCATATACTGTGTTTTTGTCGCTCGAATGAATTGTATGATTTCTTCAAGGTTCTTCACATACGTCCACCTGAAGAGATATCAAGTAGGCGTAACGTGTTCTCAAAAAATTAGGGTTGGCACGCAGAAGAATTCTGAGTCAGAGATTTTGCTGGTTTGGGCACGCACTCACAAAAAGGTTGCCCACCCCTGGCCTAGAGGGGTTCGCCTCAGCAATGGAGCTGGTCACTAAAGGGGTCGGCATTCTAAATGCAAAGATGAAAACGAGGCCTCCAAGGGAGCAAACTGCAAAAGACGTGCAAACAACCCCCTCACCAAATGAAGGACCGAACCCTTTAATAACTGCAACAAGAATCAGACCTCTGTGACATGCAGCATCAGCAATGCCTCGCTTTTAATCAGAAATCACTAAACACAGGATGGGCTCAAAGCAGCTTGGGGAACCTGTTCTGAGAGTTCTGCTGGTTCATTCTCTTTCTGGCTGCTGCATACCCCAAAGGCATTTTTGTTTCCTGAGGCTTTGGGTAGTATTCCTTTACATAATTAAGGAAATCTCCTTATTTTGAAAGGAATTCCTAATATCGTAGAATTTTTTATATCATAAGCGAACCTTATCAAGTACTTATTCCGCAGCTACTGCGATGATCATAGTTGTTTTTCTTTCATCTTTTAACCTGGGTAATTGCCTTAATTGACTTTCTAAGGTTAATCTCGAATCCAAATTGATGGATGTAGATTGCCAGCATGCACAGGCACGTACCTGTACATTATTACTTTTTGAAATATGTTTTTACTGATTTCAGAGAGGAAGGGGGGAGGCAGAGAGAGAAACATCAATGATGAGAGAGAATCATCAATCGGCTGCCTCCTGCACGCCCCCCACTGGGGGTCAAGCCTGCAACCTGGGCATGTGACCCGACTAGGAATTGAACCGTGACCTCCTGGTTCATAGGTTGAAGCTCAACCACCGAGCCACACCGGCCGGGCTGCAAACACATTATTTCTAAGATTTTTGCACTTATGCTTGTCAGCAAAATTGCTTTGTGATTTTTCTTTTCCTTAACCATCCATATCTGGTTTTGGTATCAGTGTTCTAGATGATGTCTTCATTTTTTTCCCCTCGAGTTATAATTATGTTAAGTTAGTGTGAGATATTAAAAACGAGTCATTACTCTTCTAAAGTAGTGAAAAATCATTATGGAATTATAATGGACGTGTCCATGATTGCAGGTTATAGACTCATCGTTGAAAAGACTGGAGTGCCATCCCATTGAAATAGAAGAATTTGTGGAACATTTCACTTTTCTGGATGCAATTTCCTCCAGAATACCTAACCTAGAGAAAGAGTACTCAACCATTGCTCAACTGTATTCTGTTCTGAGTTATTACCAGGTCTATATTTCAGAAGAGCAAGTCGCCACCTATAAAGTCCTTATCATCAAGTTCACTCAACTCAAAAGTGCTGTGAAGCTGAGCAAACTGAACAAGGACTCTGCCATTGGCAAGTTCAGAGACAACCTAGAAGCCTACGTCACCGGCCTGCGGACCGACGCCAGTCACTTAAAGGCCAAGGTAAGTTTCCGTGTTTCGTGAAAAGTCAGCCGGGTCTCGGTCTCAGGTCGGCCTAAGCAGGCCGGTGTTTTCTTCCTGTGGACGCCTAGGTCAGTGATTGAATCCACGGATTCCTAACCCGGAACCCACAGACAGAATCTGGGTGACGCGTGAAGCTTGAATGGGAAGTGACAGTGCATGTCTGTTCTCACGAACCTCCAACTGAAATTTTGCTTCCGTTATGAAAATGTGTTTCCCTTCTGAGTGAAGGTCGACAGCAAACGACAGCCAAGCTGGTTCACCACAGGCTTCAACAGACTGCCCGAGGGGGTCTGGGGGTCGGGGGGGGAAGGCATGGCATGAAAAGGCCAAAGATACCCTTAGACCAGGGGTCCTCAAACTACGGCCCGCGGGCCACATGCAAATACAAATATTGTATTTGTTCCCGTTTTGTTTTTTTTTTTACTTCAAAATAAGATATGTGCAGTGTGCATAGGAATTTGTTCATAGGTTTTTTTTAAACTATAGTCCGGCCCTCCAACGGTCTGAGGGACAGTGAACTGGCCCCCTGTTTAAAAAGTTTGAGGACCCCTGCCTTAGATCTTCCTGGGTCTTAGCCTCGGCCAGGGGTGGGGCACGTCCGGCTGGTGGGCCGTATGAGGCCGTGAAATCATTGGGTCTGGCCCTGCCAAGGCATTAGGGGTGAGTTAGTTAAATGTTTGACCGAATACAGCAGGTTAATTTTTATTTAATTTCTTAAAATTATTACTATTTTTTATTGACAATAATACAGATGTCTCCCATTTCACCCTCCCCTTTACCTCCCTCTGCCCAGCTCCTCCCCCTCTTCTCCCCCCAGGTCTTCGCCACCCTATTCCTCCTGTCCATGGGCTGTGCGTATAAGCAGATAAGTTCTTTGGTTTCTCTCTCCTCATCCCCCACCCCCACATGGAGGCATGTCGGTCTGTTCCATGCCTCCGTGCTTAGGGTCTTGTTTTGTTGGTCAATCAGTTTTTTGTTCATTAGATGCCACAAATAAGTGAGATCATGTGATATTTGTCTTTCTCTGACTGACTGGTGTCACGTAGCATAATGCTCTCCAGTTCCCTCCATGCTGTCTCAGAGGGCAAGAGCTCCCTCTTTTTAACAGCTGCATAGTATTCCGTTGTGTCAATGTGCCACAACTTTATTATCCACTCATCTACTGATGGGCACTTGGGCTGTTTCCAGATCTTAGCTATTGTGAGTAATGCTGCTATGAACATAGGCGTGCGTACATTCTTTCTGATTGGTATGTTTTGGGGGTTTTTAGGATATATTCCCTTGAAGTGGGGTCGCTGGGTCAAATGGCAGTTCCATGTTTAAGTTTTTGAGGGAACCCCATACTGTTTTCCATAGTGGCTGCACCAGGCTGCATGCCCACCAGCAGTGAATTTTGTACGGCCCGCGAATGATGTTACAAACATCCAGATGGCCCTGGGCAGAAGAAAGGTTCCCCACCCCTGGTCTAGGCCCAGTGGTAATGGTAGTTCCAGCTTCACTTATCACGAGAAGCAAACTGTCAGACACCGAACATTCACTGAGCACCAGTAACTGTGCTAGGGGGTCCTGGAGGGAAAAAATAGTCGACTTGCTGCTGATTCGGTAGCACTTCAAATGAGCATCTTCTCCCTCAGTCTGCCTTCACTGTGTCCTCTCAGATTCCTCAGTAGCTGCTCCTGGGGTCTGTCCAGGGTTTATAGCTGTTTTATTGGGAGAGACGAGGTGGGGCCTGTTGATGCCCAGATCCAACTTCCATTGTATAACCTTTCAAACTATTTCATGTACATACTGTTGACTGCGGTCATTCTTGGAGGATCTCTGTTTGAAGACTGCTGGTAGGGAGTGGCAAAAGTTTGCCTTGACTCCATCTAAGCTAGTAAGATCAGTCCTCCAAGTATTCGCTCCTCTCTCAAGATAACTCATTTATAAATAAGTATTAATGAGTGGGAAATTATGGGAGAAGCTCGCTAAGGAAAACTTTTCTTATATAGGCATCGCTGTTACAGATGATATATTAAGCCTCATCCATTATCACAGATACATGGTTTAACAATTTTATACAACTCACTGTTACGGTGTTCTCAGTGTTGAGTTGACGACCACACTCCCCATAACACAGTATTATATGCAGTCCCATGGGCTGGATTTTTCAAAAGAATAAGGTGATAGGATCCAGATGAATTTGTTCTTTCAGGAACGTTTTAATAAACAGCTCCCACCTGCCTTTGATGGTGCGGGGTTCTCTGAGGTATACAAAGACTAAACCAATGAAACTATCCTTAACCTTTTTTTTAAAATATATTTTATTGATTTTTTACAGAGAGGAAGGGAGAGGGATAGAGAGTTAGAATCATCGATGAGAGAGAAACACTGATCAGCTGCCTCCTGCACACCCCCCACTGGGGATGTGCCCACAACCCAGGTACACGCCCTTGACCGGAATCAAACCTGGGACCCTTCAGTCCGCAGGCCGACGCTCTATCCACTGAGCCAAACCGGTCAGGGCACTATCCTTAATCTTAAGAAGTCGTTCACTTAGTAAGGAAAATCGGAGCAAACTTTTATTTTACTCACACCTCTCTGTCTTTGGATGTCATTGTTGCAAATGCCCACAATGTCCTGTGCAAGAATAAAACTCGCACACGAGGCAACACGTGACAACCATCATAAAAGTAAGGCACCCTTTACCAGGGTCAGGAAGCGGGAACGCGGGCCACACCCGGCACCGCCGCTTACCATCTGACGACGGGAAGATTATTTACGACCTCGGAAGTTCTTTGAAAAATTGTACAAACTAGTAACTGTCTTTGAAGATGGGTGTATGGATTTAGTAAGCAAGGTAACGTGTTGCCACCGCGCCTGAAATGGAGAAGGTACACCGGAAATTATAGATCTGATGGTAATAATAATCATGACAATGGCCCTAACCGGTTTGGCTCAGTGGCTAGAGCAGTGGTTCTCAACCTTCCTAATGCCGCGACCCTTGAATACAGTTCCTCGTGTTGTGGGGACCCCCAACCATAAAATTATTTTCGTTGCTACTTCATCACTGTAATTTTGCTGCTGTTATGAATCATCATGTAAATATCTGATAGGCAGGATGTATTTTCATGGTTACAAATTGAACATCATTAAAGCATAGTGATTAATCACAAAAACAATGTATAATTATATATGTGTTTTCCGATGGTCTTAGGCGACCCCTGTGAAAGGGTCGTTTGACCCCCAAAGGGGCCGCGACCCACAGGTTGAGAACCGCTGGGCTAGAGCGTTGGCCTGTGGACTGAAGGGTCCCAGGTTCGATTCCGGTCAAGGGCGTGTACCTTGGTTGCGGGCACATCCCCAGTGGGGGGTGTGCAGGAGGCAGCTGATCGATGTTTCTCTCTCATCGATGTTTCTAGCTCTCTATCCCTCTCCCTTCCTCTCTGTAAAAAATCAATAAAATAGATTTTAAAAAATAATGACAGTGAATCGTAACCAACACAAGGAATTACACGCTAAAGGTAATCTCCCCAGATGGTGGTTGCACATGACGTTGGGCTGTGTGCTGAGACGCGGTCCGTGAGCGTGGCCACCTTCCGAGCGCTGTGACCTCTTGGCGTGTGTCCCTGCTCTTTTCCAGGTGAGGACGCCTGTTCTGTTGCACATGGGGACCCCGGCGTCCACCGCGATGGAAATGGTCCAGGCCTTCTCCCAGGAAGCCGCCACCCTGGCCAACAAGGTCCAGATCTGTGCCAACTACCAGGAGTCGATCAGCGAGGCCCAGTCGCACCTGCACCCCCTGAACATGGAGGAGCTCACCCAGGCGGTGGCGGCCGAGATCTCCGACATCGACTACGAGCTGACCTTGAGGAAGATCCTGTGGGAGGCGCAGGAGGAGTGGAGAGCGCTCTTCCAGGAGTGGAGGGCCAGCACCCTTCACGACATTGACATAGAGTCGGTGCAGAGCAACGTGTCCAAGTGGCTGAGCCTGATCTTGGTCCTGGAAAAAGGTAAACGCACCCTCCCCGTGGTGGCCCGCCCGGAGTTACATACAAGACGCCCCCTGGGTCAGCAGGGTCACCCTCTCTCCCCCAGTCCCCACGACCTGACCGCTCACGGCTGGAGAGACGGCCCAGGGCGCAGGTGGGATTATTTCCTGAAGCAAAAAAAAAAAAAAGAGAGATGGAGACTTTGGCCCCAAATTTGCTTAACGTCATGAATAACAGTTTGCGTCTCCTTTTTTTAAAAAAATATATTTTATTGATTTTGTACAGAGAGGAAGGGAGAGGGATAGAGAGTTAGAAACATCGATGAGAGAGAAACATCGATCAGCTGCCTCCTGCACGCCCCCTACTGGGGATGTGCCCGCAACCCAGGTACATGCCCTTGACCGGAATCGACCCTGGGACCCTTCAGTCCGCAGGCCGACGCTCTATCCACTGAGCCAAACCAGCTAGGGCAGTTTGCGTCTCCTTTAAACCAGGTAGGGCCCCAGACACTTCCCCCTGGACTCCCACTCTTCCTAGGGCCGGAGCTGGGTGGATGCTAAGGGCCCACCTGCGGGGTCTGCACCCACATCGCGGACCCTCTGGGCAGTGAGGACGCAGCTGAAAGTGACTTTGAGGGGGTCCCCTCTGCGCAGCATCACAAGGGAAATGGGTCAGTGCAGAGGTGCTGTGCCCGTGCGAGCAGGTGCGCTATCCTACCCGCTCCCAAAGGAAGCCTTTCACGTGGGAAGGGGAAATCGAGGTAGAATTTTAAATCCCTCCCTCACCTCTCCGCTACACTCTAGAACAGTGATGGCGAACCTTTTGAGCTCAGCGTGTCAGCATTTTGAAAAACACTAACTTAACTCTGGTGCCGTGTCACATATAGAAATTTTTTGATATTTGCAACCATAGTAAAGCAAAGACATATATTTTCTTGGCTCGTAGGTCGATGCTCAACCACTGAGCCACGCCGGCCGGGCCCTATTATAGTCTTTTGAATGCCAACGTGTGCCTGTCTGTCTGTCTGTCTTGTCAGTGACACTCGGAACCCTGTAGCAGCTTCCCTAGCATCAAATGCCATCAGGTAACTTGGTTCTCTGATCAGCAGTGCCATTTCTCTTTACTCCATACTTCAGTCTTACGGGAGGATGATAGTAATAAAACTATTTTAGTGCAGACGGATAACTGATCAATGCAGTCTGGTTTAAAAAATACAGTGAGCATGTCATCAGCCCACCGACCCATTGCTGTTCACAGACCTACCCCAGAACAACATGGTCACCTACCTGAAGCAGTCGGTGACCAGCTTTAAGCAAGAGCTGCCCATCATCATCGCCCTGGGGAACCCGTGTCTCAAGCCACGGCACTGGGAGGCTTTCCAGGAGATCATTGGGAAGTCCATCACTCTGGATAGAAACTGTACCATAGAGAGCCTTCTCGTGCTCAAGGTAAGCGAGGGGAGTTCGGAATAAAACAAAAACGGGTGAAATGCCACCGGGGCTAATTTTAAGCGAGCAAGTACATCTACAGGGATGGGGAGTTAGAAAAGGGAGGCATTCATGGAACGTCTGGTTGAAGGTTTTTCTATTTTTGCGCCTGGCTTACAATAAGCTCCGTGGATGTTTCGTGATTCAGTGTTGACAGTCTCTAATGAAATCAATCACAGTATTTTATACCTATAATCTTCTAAATGATTTGCTGTAATGAAGAAATGGGGGCGGGGGGGCGCATCACAAAGGGCCCGCCACGCAGCCTGTGGTTGGGATGGAACCCGAGCGCATCCGACCTTCACTGTTTCCGCTGTCCCTGCCACGTGTTCGTGGCCGTCTTCCATTTTCGATGTATCCGGAATGATCTGCTGCGCTGCCATTAAAAAAAAAACACGAATTTCCCTCCCAGATGTGTCAGTATGAAAATGAAATCAATGAAATCTCCACCTCAGCCACGCACGAAGCTGCTCTTGAAAAGCTGCTGTTTAAGATCATCGACCTTTGGAAGACGACCCCTTTGCACTTGGTCCTTCATCACACGGAGACGGACGAGATCCTCATCATTTCGTCTCTGGATGACTTGCTGGCCCAGTTGGAGGAGTCTCAGGTCATGCTCGCCACCGTGAAAGGGTCCTCGTATAGCGAGCCCATTAAGGTAGGTGGTGGGGCCCAGGGGACCTGCTGTCATTGTCCACCCTTTTGTTGATCACTTCACATTTTTGCCATCTGTGAGCATTGGATTTGAATAATGCATTGAAATACTTCCATCAAACTGGATTGAATAGCGGATAAAAGACTAAAAAAATAACTTTTTATGGAAACGTTCGCTGTTCATGAGGAATTGTCAGAACGGTTCATTTGGGCAGACGAGGTGAATTTAGGCAAGATGCAAACAGGAGCCCGCAAGCCGGGACGTTCCCAGCAGTGCCACTGCCCACAGGCCCCCCCGTGCCCGGACCATTGCCCTGTGTGCTGGAGAGGAATGCCTCATTTTAATTCCCTGTGTTATTGCTCTTTTTAAAAAAAAATACGTGTTTTTATTGATTTCAGAGAGGAAGGGAGAGGGGGAGAGAGAGAGAAACATCAGTGATGGGAGAGAATCATTGATCGGCTGCCTCCTGCACACTCCCTAGTGGGGATCGAGCCTGCAACCCGGGCATGTGCTCTTGACTGGAATCAAACCTGGGACCCTTCAGTCCGCAGGCCGACGCTCTATCCACTGAGCCAAACCGGCTATTGCTCTTACACAGGGCCATCCTGGCTTTATACTCGTGTGTTCCTGCAATTATTTCTGTACCAAACAGCAGCCTCCACATCTATTCTAGTGTAAGTTGAAATTAAACCACAGAGCTTGTATTTGGTGTTCTCTGATAGTCCTTCCTGGGCAGCCTCCATCCAACAACATAGATGAGAATCATTTAAACTTCAGGAAACTCTACAAGATGTGTAACAATATAGAAATATTTACTAGTAAAATTAACGAAATTGATTATAGATAGTGTGAGAGAAATATCTGTTCAACAGATGGAATTCATAGTATTTGCAGACATACAAACATTTAGGGAAAATGTCAATTGGACCTCAGAGAAGAACACTAAGTGAATTCACCCCCCCGCAAAAAAGTTAAATCACATAGACTGTTCTCTAACCATGTGCAGTAAAATAAAAACTGAACAGCAGAAAAGTTGCAAGAAATAGACAACAACCAAATCACTCACAAAAAATGGAAATTTAAAAGCAACTAGAAGAATATATAGGAAATGTAATCAAATTTTTAACTGAAAATAAGCAAAAAGGAGAGAATTATAAATCAAACCTTTGACAGTTGACTAGAGCCCTAAAAAAGGAATATTTAGAGCACTAAATGCCTTTATTACTAATGGAAGTTTTCTGATATTAAAAGAATGAAGAAACCTTACAAGCACTTGTATAAAACTTCTCTAAAACACAGGTTAAAAAAAAAGAAAGCCACAGAACAATGTATATAATATGATTGCATTTATGTAAATTATTAAAGATGTTATATGCGTATGTACATCTGTGCAACAATGTTTAAAGAAAGGAATGAAAGCATATACATACCAAAAAGATTTGTATATTGCATAATGAATAAGACAGAAAATTGAATGAGTAGGACATCTCACACCTCCCCCAATACTAAATATAATGAGACTTATATTCATGTACAGACCCTCGATGCATTACTTCCTGTATGTCAGTGACTAATAATCAGATTTGTGTTCAGTTTCTATTCTATGATTCTTCCAAGTAATTTTCCATTTAGATTTTGGTTTCTGTCCTTGTAGGGTCTTGTGGATAAATGGGATCAAAAGTTGACTCTCTTCTCGTACACCTTGGAGGAGTGGGTGAACTGTCAAAGATCTTGGCTTTACCTTGAACCAGTCTTCAATTCTTTGGAGGTAAAAAGGTAAAAACTTGAAATATGCCACATACAGGCACAAAAAAATCATCGTGGGTAATTTATTCTCTGTGATTCTTGAGAAATCATTTCTTCAATGAACACTCTCGCTGCCAAATGATTATTATATTTTTTCCTTCATAAAAAATGGAAAATATCATTTTTAAAGCCTTATTTCTCAGTTATTGATAGGGAGCTATTAAGGACAGGGAAGAAATGTCAGATACATCATTATAATCTCCAAGCTACAATATGTGTCTCTTTATTAGTGTGGTTCTTTAAAAAATATTTTTATTGATTTCAGAGAGGAAGGGAGAGGAAGAGAGAGAGAGAAACATCAGTGATGAGAAGGAATCGTTGATCGGCTGCCTCCTGCACACCCCACACTGGGGCTCGAACCTGCAACCTGGGCATGTGCCCTGACCGGGAATTGAACAGTGACCTCCAGGTTTATAGGTTGACGCTCAACCACTGAGCCACACTGGCCGGTCTGTTAGTGTGGTTTTGATGTAAACAGTAAGCGTGTTTTTAGTAACATTCATACATAAATGATAATTTCTTACTCTGGACCACGTGAAAGAATAAAGGACCTAGAGCAGTGGTTCTCAACCTTGGCTGCACATTAGAATCACCTGGGAATCTTTTTAAAATCCTGATTTCTGGGCCTCATCCTCCGGAAATTCTGTTTTTTTGTTATGGGGTAAGGCCACAACATTAGTAACAAAGAAACAGAATTTCCGGAAGATGAGGCCCAGAAATCAGGATTTTTAAAAGATTCCCAGGTGATGCTAACGTGCAGCCAAGGTTGAGAACCACTGACCTAGACAATGTTGAAAATTTTACCATCTCTTTCTATTCCTAGCATTGGAATTAATTGGTCTCTTGGTAACTGATTGGTCTTAAGAGTGCTTAAGTTGAGACATATGTATTATCGAGGCAGAATTTAAACTGTGGACATCACACAAGCTAGTCTAGGGGCCATTCTGAAATAAGGTAGAAAGTGATGAGGTGTATGTTTATAAGGCATATTAGAGCAGATGATAGAAAACCTTGAATATCAGGTTAAGTATTTTGAGCTTTATTTTAGATGCATAGGTGAGCTACTAGGGGCTTACAAAAGAGAAATGTTTAGATGCATTACTTCGTAGGAAACAGTATCCCTTTTTGTTGTATGCATATAGTTCTTACCATATGAATGCTTTAGATCAGTGATGGCGAACCTTTTGAGCTCGGCGTGTCAGCATTTTGAAAAACCCTAACTTAACTCTGGTGCTGTGTCACATATAGAATTTTTTTGATATTTGCAACCATAGTAAAACAAAGACTTATATTTTTGATATTTATTTTATATATTTAAATGCCATTTAACAAAGAAAAATCAACCAAAAAAATGAGTTCGCGTGTCACCTCTGACACCCGTGTCACAGGTTCGCCATCACTGCTCTAGACTCTATTAATCTACACTTATTCTCAAAGTGCTCTGAGGAGGTGAAACCATATAACTAAGGGGTATGTCCTTTATGGTCACGACAACTTAGTGCCTTAAATGCAAACCTCAATGCTACCTTTTACGAAACATTTCTTTCTTTTTTTTAATATTTTATTGATTTTTCACAGAGAAGAAGGGAGAGGGACAGAGAGTTAGAAACATCGATGAGAGAGAAACATTGATCAGCTGCCTCCTGCACGCCCCCCACTGGGGATGTGCCCGCAACCAAGGTACATGCCCTTGACCGGAATCAAACCTGGGACCCTTGAGTCCGCAGGCCGACGCTCTATCCACTGAGCCAAACCGGTTCGGCGAAACATTTCTTAATGAGAGGGAAGACTCCTAGGTAAGGGATTTCGGAATATCCCCAAGTTGTTCTTTTACAGGATTGGCTAGCAGGCTGAAAACAGGGCTTCTGATTAAAGGCCCCTTTGCCATGGCTGTAAAGAACAGAAAAAGTGGGTCTGGAATAGACCTGCCTTCGATTCACGGAGAAAGATGATGGGCCGACGCGCTATCCACTGAGCCAAACCAGCCAGGGCCGAATTTTCGTAGCCCTTTATTTTATTCCAAGCCCTCGGACAGAAATCACTCCCACACTCTATGTAGAACTTTTATATCTCAAGCTTATACCCCTCGTTAAGTCTGATCTTGTTAAATGATGGCTGGATAGCCAATGTATGGTAGTATTTCCTACCATGTACACCACTAGTACACAACAGACACTAAAAAAACACACACAAACAAACTTGAGTTAATGCTCGATCAGCAAAAATATAACGGAGCACAACATTTTGTAAATTGAACAATATTGGGTGGCGGATGCACTGAGCTGGCAGATTTTCATGATCATTTCTTCAAAAAATAAAACGATCCCCAATTTTCTTTTTGCAGGCAGCTCCCAGCAGAATCGGAACTCTTCTCTCAGGTGATGGACATGTGGAAGGAGATCATGTTAAAAATCCAAAACAAGCTGAACGCGTTGGGAATAGCCATCTCCACGGGCGTCCTTGGGATCCTGAGAAACTGTAACGTCTCTCTCGAACGTATAAAGAAAAGTCTGGAGGTAACGCCGCCGAGGCCCTAGAGTGCAGAACCGGTCAGTTCACACCCTGCCGTGTAACACACCACGTGGTCCCACCCCAGGGCAGGTTTTCGTTGTTGCTCTAGCTTCCCAACGGTATTTCCAACGCTCACCATCTGTAGAGCTCGTGCAAACACTATAGAGAGCCCCAGCTGGTGTGGCTCAGTGGATAGAGCATCGGCCTATGGACTGAAGGGTCCCAGGTTCGATTCCGGTCAAGGGCACATGCCTGGGTTGCAGGCTCCATCCCCAGTCGGGGGCGTGCAGGAGGCAGCCGATCCATGATTCTCTCTCATCATTGATGTTTCTCTCTCTCTCTCTACCCCATTAAGCATTTATACCCCTGCTGGGTAGTCCTTGTGGATTACTTAGCCCTAGGCCAGTGATGGCGAACCTTTTGAGCTCGGCGTGTCAGCATTTTGAAAAACCCTAACTTAACTCTGGTGCCGTGTCACATACAGAAAAAATTTTTTGTTTGCAACCATAGTAAAACAAAGACTTTTTTTGATATTTATTTTATATATTTAAATGCCATTTAACAAAGAAAAATCAAAAAAAATGAGTTCGCGTGTCACCGGTTCGCCATCACTGACTGGTATAGAGAAAGGGAAGAGACGTGCATGGACCAATCTAAATGATCTTCAGCAAAGTCTCACATTTTTAAGTGCCTACCTGCACGCGCCCCAATCAGGGCCCTGGCCGGGGAGGAGCCTGCAACTGAGGATATATGCCCTTGACCGGAATCGAACCCGGGACCCTTTAGTCCGCAGGCCGACGCTCTATCCACTGAGCCACACTGGCCAGGGCACCTGCAGTTTTAACATTGTGGCTTTTGTGTGCCCATGGAGGCCCAGCGGGAGTCATATCCTGATGACACATGTTCTGAATTGCACTTCTTTTGGTTCTGGACAGGACTACCTTGAAGTTAAAAGGATGATTTTCCCAAGATTCTACTTCCTTAGCAACGAGGAACTTCTCGCGATCCTGGCGGGGAGCAGCGACCCCGAGTCTGTCCAGGTGAGACCACTGTCCTCTGCTCCGAAGCGTTATCCCCAAAAGCCACGTGGGGTTCTGCTGCTGCTGACGCTGGTTTCTGGTCCACAGCCCCACCTGGTGAAATGCTTTGAGAACATCAAGCAGCTGCTGATCTGGAAGCAGGAAGTCGGCCCTCCCACCGTGATAATGCTCATCTCCAACGAAGGGGAAGCCCTGTTGCTGCCCAAGTAGGACCTTTACTTTGCAAAACCTCCGCTTGGCGATTTCTGATTGATCGTAGAAGTTGGCTAAGCAAACTACTTCTTTAAAAAAAAATTACATACCGCCCTCATTGGTTTGGCTCAGTGGATGGAGCGTCAGCCTGCGGACTGAAGGGTCCCAGGTTCGATTCCAGTCAAGGGCACATGCCTGGGTTGCAGGCTTGATCCCCAGTAGGGGACATGCAGAAGGCAGCCAATCAATGATTCTCTCTCATCATTGATGTTTCTATCTCTCTTTCCCTTTCTCTCTGAAATCAATAAAGATATATTAAAAAAATAATAAAACAAATAAATAAATAAATACATACATACTTTTTATTGATTACAGAGAGAGGGAGAGAGAGAGAAACATCAACGATGAGAAAAACCATTGTTCGGCTGCCTCCTGCACGCGCCCTACTGGGGCTCGAGCCCACAACCCCGACCTGTGCACTGACCGGGAACCAAACCGTGACCTCCTGGTTCGTAGGTCAATGCTCAACCACTGAGCCACGCCGGCCAGGCAGGAAACTATTTCTTCAAAGATAATATGCTTGTCTGGAATTTTACCCTTCCATGTCTGTATGGAGTAACAGGATCCTGAAAGCCAACGCGAGATTTTATTAGTTGAATACAGGCCGGAAGGGAACTCGCTTGGGATTGTTGGTGCTGCCCCTTCTGATTCTCCCTCCGTTGCACTGGTCCAGTCTGCCAGCCGTGGCCTGGGGCTCCTGGTGTGTGTGGTTTGAAAGAATGCTGTGCCCCAGTCTTGTCATCCACCAAAACCCCTCACTGGCCTCTGATCTAGGCTTAGTGTTTCAAAGATCCAGTGAGAAATCCAAAATTGCTTTGTGCTGGGGTCCAACCCCAGCAGGTCCAGGGGTCCCCAAAGGTGTGGACGGAGTCGAAGAAGGAAGGACACGGAGGTAGAATTCCGTTGATCAGCATAGTTGGGTTCTCTAGCCAGGATCTCCAGCCAAGTTCTATCCAGGTTCTCCTGCCATGTTCTGTCTAGGTTCTGTCTAGGTTCTCTTGCCATGTTCTCTCGCCATGTTCTCTCACTAGGTTCTGTCTCTAGGTTCTGTGTCCTGTTGTCTTGTTACATCTGTATTTATACCAGTTGATTCCAATCCTATCAATCTCTATTCCAAAGGTTAGGGCGTTTCTTATCTCCATTCCAGGGAGTAAAGATTATGTAGCTTAAGTGTGATTGTTTGTAGTTAAAGTGATTAACTACCCGCCTGGCACTTAGTTAAGGGG
>NW_005358689.1:1506811-1511351 GCF_000412655.1 Myotis brandtii
AAGAACAGTATGCCATAGACGCCAGGTCCCTTGAAACAGCAAGGATGGACCGGCTCCCGGAAGCTTTGTAATATAACCTATCTATTTTGTAAATTCGTATTTAACGGGACTGTTCATTTTGCAAATTTATGGTGTTGATGTCAGAATTTCCTAGAGCTAAGTGATATGTTTTGGGGTGTTGTTGGTTTTTTGTTTTGTTTTTTTTGCATAGTTTTCCAAAGTAAGATCTAGAAAAATAAAAGCTGTTACAGAATTAGAGTCCTTTGGCCTGTGAGTGGTATGAGTAGAGGAGACTTAGTCTACAAGCTTATCACAGGAATGAAACAGGAGTAAAGGTAACCCTCCACCTGGTTATTTCTTAAATTACAGGAAAATTCGTGTAAGAAGTGCTGTAGAACAGTGGCTGGAAAATGTAGAGAAGAGCATGTTTGATGTGCTAAAAAAGTAAGTACAATGGTCAGATCCTAATATATGTGTGTGTATATATGTGTGTGTGTGTGTGTGTGTGTGTGTGTGTGTGTGTGTGTGTATATATATATATATATATATAGAGAGAGAGAGAGAGAGAGAGACTTGGTTAATTATCTACTAATCTAAGTGGGAACTAGACAGAGAAATGCATGAAGTGAAATCCTATTGGGTCATGTTGATAAACTTCAGCTTGAGGATGTGACCACGGACAGCATTCAGTATTTGTGTACTTTGAGATTCTTAAGGGTCTGAACACTGGCCGGATTGGCTGCTTCCCTGAGACCTGGTGCCCAGGAGGCCTCGGGGAACAGCCCCTTCATTTCTGTGCGTCTCTGTCCCATTTCTGCTCCCTGGCATCATTTACTTGGTCTAGTCTTTTTTAAAATGTGTTTTTATTACTGATTTCAGAGAGAGGAAGGGAGAGGGAGAGAGCGAAACATCAATGATGAGAGAGAATCACTGACCAGCTGCCCCCTACACGTCACCCCCCCACACACACACACACTGAGGATCAAGCCTGTAACCTAGCCTGTGCCCTGACCAGGAATCGAACCGCGACCTCCTGGTTCATGGGTCGACGCTGAACCACTGAGCCACACCGGCTGGGCTACTTGGTTTAGTCTTTTTAATGTTCTCCTTTCTATAGTTTAATCTGTCATTGCAATCTGTGTAGAATAAAGGCAGAGCTTCAGTGTGTGCGCATCTAAATTGGACTAGAACAGTCTTTCTACATTTCTACCTCTTTACTGTTGGTTATGGGAAAGCCACTGGTTCTGAAGTTTTAACAGGTTGCGGACCGGTAGTTTCATTGCTAGCTTTACCCAGTGGCCGGATAAGTCTCTATTGAACGAGGTCAAAAAACGTTTTACATAAATGTTAAAGGCACGCTTTACAATTAAATACCCGTTGCATTTTGAAGTTATGTATGATGTGCTCTTACAAGCTAATATCTTTTTAAAGTATGATATTTTGTAAAATACTGTGTACTATGGAACGAGAATTCTCATGATCCGTCCGCAATGTTTAATATCGATATTTAGTAATATTATGCCAACACCACCACAGGCTTTCCGGAGGAGAGCAGGTTACCATTTACCTGCAGAAATAACCACTGGGCTTTCCTTTGCTCCACTTCTGACCCCTGGTGATGTGAGAGGACCGGGTCTCATTCCACGTGAGGCGGGGAGGGTGCTTCTTTCTGTAGGCAGGGACCCCCCAAAATGCATCTGGGCATTTGAGAGCCATGCAGATTTTCAATGGCTGGTTAGACAATCTTATCATTTGCTAATGAGGATAGTTCTCTCTCTGTCTTTACAGTTTTTTTTTAAAAATGTCCTTTCCTTTCGATGTTGTCTAGGGTGACAAATTTTGTACAGTGTGGAAAAGCACAGATGCCAGTGAGCAGAAACGGTTGCTTCTAGTTTTATTGGGAAAGATGCTCGCGATTCGCCTTCAGTTATGATGCTCAGGTTTCTGGAAACTGCGCCTTATCCCCGTCTCTAATAATTAAAGACGTTCAGCTGCCTCAAATGACTTCTGTGAATCTACTGAGAAACTCAAATGCAGTTTCATCTTTAATTTGTGGGTATCAGGAATTACATGCATACATTTCCTTAGGGTGAACTTTTCTTGATATTCTTATTCCCTTTTGGGTCTACTCACTTTCTTAGGCAACTATGCGATCATGTCCTACTTTTTCCGTGCATTTGCCAATTTCTTTTTCCTTCTAACACCTGTTATATCTTTTGCTGTGTTGTTACATGCAAACCTTCTTAGTAGAGTGTACCTTCAGTTAGCAGTTGCATTTTGAAGTTATGTATGATGTGCTCTTACAAGCTAATATCTTTTTAAAGTATGATATTTTGTAAAATACTGTGTACTATGGAACGAGAATTCTCATGATCCGTCCGCAATGTTTAATATCGATATTTAGTAATATTATGCCAACACCACCACAGGCTTTCCGGAGGAGAGCAGGTTACCATTTACCTGCAGAAATAACCACTGGGCTTTCCTTTGCTCCACTTCTGACCCCTGGTGATGTGAGAGGACCGGGTCTCATTCCACGTGAGGCGGGGAGGGTGCTTCTTTCTGTAGGCAGGGACCCCCCAAAATGCATCTGGGCATTTGAGAGCCATGCAGATTTTCAATGGCTGGTTAGACAATCTTATCATTTGCTAATGAGGATAGTTCTCTCTCTGTCTTTACAGTTTTTTTTTAAAAATGTCCTTTCCTTTCGATGTTGTCTAGGGTGACAAATTTTGTACAGTGTGGAAAAGCACAGATGCCAGTGAGCAGAAACGGTTGCTTCTAGTTTTATTGGGAAAGCTGCTCGCGATTCGCCTTCAGTTATGATGCACAGGTTTCTGGAAACTGCGCCTTATCGCCGTCTCTAATAATTAAAGATGTTCAGCTGCCTCAAATGACTTCTGTGAATCTACTGAGAAACTCAAATGCAGTTTCATCTTTAATTTGTGGGTATCAGGAATTACATGCATACATTTCCTTAGGGTGAACTTTTCTTGATATTCTTAATTCCCTTTTGGGTCTACTCACTTTCTTAGGCAACTGTGCGATCATGTCCTACTTTTTCCGTGCATTTGCCAATTTCTTTTTCCTTCTAACACCTGTTATATCTTTTGCTGTGTTGTTACATGCAAACCTTCTTAGTAGAGTGTACCTTCAGTCAGCACCTCGGTGTTTGCACCAGTTAATATTTTTTATTACATGCTATTTGTTGAATAGCTTGTCACAGCTGTTTCCATGATCAGAAGACATTTGTATCACAGTGTTATTTTGAACATTTCTGTGTCGTGTTGTTGTTCCGTGAATCAAGTATAAAAATGGATTTTGATTTTTTGCTTTTACTTGGTTTTACTTTTATTCACATCGAAGTGTTTGCTGTCCGTTCTGGTCGGTCGGGACGCCCCGAAGGCCACTCTCTGCCCCGGCTCGGTCTTGTGTGTACTTGGCCGCCCGTGCCCTTGGGTGGTACGGCCTGGATTCCTCTCCTCGTGCGTCCACTTGCGTGGGGCAAACATGAGGCTCCCCCCGTGCCTCCCTAGTTTGGGCAAAATCTATGTTCCTTTTACCGAAAGCCACAGCTTGGGACAGGTGGTGCCTCTCTCTGGTGTCTCCAGCCCTCACCAAGTTCCAGCGACTTCGTCCCCTGGCCCCGTTGGCCCTGAGGGCGGTAACACTGCCCCTGCTGCTAGACCCGGTGTCCACCATCCCTGCGGGTCCCCTAACCCTGCCCTCACCCCCGAGGGTCCCTTTAAACTCTCTTCCGGAGACCCTTTCAATGTGCCGTGTCCTGCCGTTTCTTTAGATTTTATTTTGATCACCCTCACACTTGGACTCACGTTTGCTATCGTACGGCGTGATTTCCAATGGGGCTTTGGGTTTGCCCCCATTGGAAACGTGCAGATGATGCTAACGAGGAATTTAAGGGATATGAAGTAGGCACGAATCAAGGCTCTCTGGGTGCTATTTGGACCCATACATATACCTAAAATTGGAACAAAACAAAACAAAAAAAATCAGAGTTCCTGGAGGAAAATCCCCCTGTGATCTTGTCCTATTTGCTCACTAACTGGCCGCGATCAATGACCAGGTGTAAGTAATGGAAATGCATTTTTCTGTTGACAGATTTGTGAAGGAAGGGATCGAGGAATGGAGCCGCCAGCATTTTTCCAGCTGGGTGGTGTCTCACCCAGGACAAGTGGTGCTCACCGTGGTAAGTCAGCGCTGCACCCATCTTCAAGGAGGGCCTGGGGGCCACACCGCCAGGGAAGCACAGAGGTGGGGATGAGCCATCAGGCAGGGCACGCGTGTACGTCACTGACCCTGAAATGCATCTGGAAAGAAGATATACAGATGGGTGGACAGATGGACAGCTAGGTGATAAAGCAAACACCCGCACAGCAAACGGTTAACTGTAGAACGCAGCTGGTGGGCGTTTGGAATTCATCTTATAATCCCTTTAAGTTTTCCAGTTTAAACTTTGCACAGTAAAATCTTGAATAAAAATAGGCCCTGCATTATCTTCCTAGGGACACCACGCTCTTGT
>NW_005358689.1:1514430-1526693 GCF_000412655.1 Myotis brandtii
TATATGTGTGTGTATATATGTGTGTGTGTGTGTGTGTGTGTGTGTGTGTGTGTGTGTGTATATATATATATATATATAGAGAGAGAGAGAGAGAGAGAGACTTGGTTAATTATCTACTAATCTAAGTGGGAACTAGACAGAGAAATGCATGAAGTGAAATCCTATTGGGTCATGTTGATAAACTTCAGCTTGAGGATGTGACCACGGACAGCATTCAGTATTTGTGTACTTTGAGATTCTTAAGGGTCTGAACACTGGCCGGATTGGCTGCTTCCCTGAGACCTGGTGCCCAGGAGGCCTCGGGGAACAGCCCCTTCATTTCTGTGCGTCTCTGTCCCATTTCTGCTCCCTGGCATCATTTACTTGGTCTAGTCTTTTTTAAAATGTGTTTTTATTACTGATTTCAGAGAGAGGAAGGGAGAGGGAGAGAGCGAAACATCAATGATGAGAGAGAATCACTGACCAGCTGCCCCCTACACGTCACCCCCCCACACACACACACACTGAGGATCAAGCCTGTAACCTAGCCTGTGCCCTGACCAGGAATCGAACCGCGACCTCCTGGTTCATGGGTCGACGCTGAACCACTGAGCCACACCGGCTGGGCTACTTGGTTTAGTCTTTTTAATGTTCTCCTTTCTATAGTTTAATCTGTCATTGCAATCTGTGTAGAATAAAGGCAGAGCTTCAGTGTGTGCGCATCTAAATTGGACTAGAACAGTCTTTCTACATTTCTACCTCTTTACTGTTGGTTATGGGAAAGCCACTGGTTCTGAAGTTTTAACAGGTTGCGGACCGGTAGTTTCATTGCTAGCTTTACCCAGTGGCCGGATAAGTCTCTATTGAACGAGGTCAAAAAACGTTTTACATAAATGTTAAAGGCACGCTTTACAATTAAATACCCGTTGCATTTTGAAATTATGTATGATGTGCTCTTACAAGCTAATATCTTTTTAAAGTATGATATTTTGTAAAATACTGTGTACTATGGAACGAGAATTCTCATGATCCGTCCGCAATGTTTAATATCGATATTTAGTAATATTATGCCAACACCACCACAGGCTTTCCGGAGGAGAGCAGGTTACCATTTACCTGCAGAAATAACCACTGGGCTTTCCTTTGCTCCACTTCTGACCCCTGGTGATGTGAGAGGACCGGGTCTCATTCCACGTGAGGCGGGGAGGGTGCTTCTTTCTGTAGGCAGGGACCCCCCAAAATGCATCTGGGCATTTGAGAGCCATGCAGATTTTCAATGGCTGGTTAGACAATCTTATCATTTGCTAATGAGGATAGTTCTCTCTCTGTCTTTACAGTTTTTTTTTAAAAATGTCCTTTCCTTTCGATGTTGTCTAGGGTGACAAATTTTGTACAGTGTGGAAAAGCACAGATGCCAGTGAGCAGAAACGGTTGCTTCTAGTTTTATTGGGAAAGCTGCTCGCGATTCGCCTTCAGTTATGATGCACAGGTTTCTGGAAACTGCGCCTTATCGCCGTCTCTAATAATTAAAGATGTTCAGCTGCCTCAAATGACTTCTGTGAATCTACTGAGAAACTCAAATGCAGTTTCATCTTTAATTTGTGGGTATCAGGAATTACATGCATACATTTCCTTAGGGTGAACTTTTCTTGATATTCTTATTCCCTTTTGGGTCTACTCACTTTCTTAGGCAACTATGCGATCATGTCCTACTTTTTCCGTGCATTTGCCAATTTCTTTTTCCTTCTAACACCTGTTATATCTTTTGCTGTGTTGTTACATGCAAACCTTCTTAGTAGAGTGTACCTTCAGTTAGCACCTCGGTGTTTGCACCAGTTAATATTTTTTATTACATGCTATTTGTTGAATAGCTTGTCACAGCTGTTTCCATGATCAGAAGACATTTGTATCACAGTGTTATTTTGAACATTTCTGTCTCGTGTTGTTGTTCCGTGAATCAAGTATAAAAATGGATTTTGATTTTTTGCTTTTACTTGGTTTTACTTTTATTCACATCAAAGTGTTTGCTGTCCGTTCTGGTCGGTCGGGACGCCCCGAAGGCCACTGTCTGCCCCGGCTCGGTCTTGTGTGTACTTGGCCGCCCGTGCCCTTGGGTGGTACGGCCTGGATTCCTCTCCTCGTGCGTCCACTTGCGTGGGGCAAACATGAGGCTCCCCCCGTGCCTCCCTAGTTTGGGCAAAATCTATGTTCCTTTTACCGAAAGCCACAGCTTGGGACAGGTGGTGCCTCTCTCTGGTGTCTCCAGCCCTCACCAAGTTCCAGCGACTTCGTCCCCTGGCCCCGTTGGCCCTGAGGGCGGTAACACTGCCCCTGCTGCTAGACCCGGTGTCCACCATCCCTGCGGGGTCCCCTAACCCTGCCCTCATGGAAACGTGCAGATGATGCTAACGAGGAATTTAAGGGATATGAAGTAGGCACGAATCAAGGCTCTCTGGGTGCTATTTGGACCCATACATATACCTAAAATTGGAACAAAACAAAACAAAAAAAATCAGAGTTCCTGGAGGAAAATCCCCCTGTGATCTTGTCCTATTTGCTCACTAACTGGCCGCGATCAATGACCAGGTGTAAGTAATGGAAATGCATTTTTCTGTTGACAGATTTGTGAAGGAAGGGATCGAGGAATGGAGCCGCCAGCATTTTTCCAGCTGGGTGGTGTCTCACCCAGGACAAGTGGTGCTCACCGTGGTAAGTCAGCGCTGCACCCATCTTCAAGGAGGGCCTGGGGGCCACACCGCCAGGGAAGCACAGAGGTGGGGATGAGCCATCAGGCAGGGCACACGTGTACGTCACTGGCGCTGAAATGCATCTGGAAAGAAGATATACAGATGGATGGACAGATGGACAGATAGGTGATAAAGCAAACACCCGCACAGCAAACGGTTAACTGTAGAACGCAGCTGGTGGGCGTTTGGAATTCATCTTATAATCCCTTTAAGTTTTCCGGTTTAAACTTTTCACAGTAAAATCTTTTTTAAATATATTTTTTATTGATTTCAGAGAGAGAGGGAGAGGGAGAGAGAAAGAAACATCAGTGATGAGAGAGAATCCTTGATTGGCTGCCTCCTGCACGCCCCCTGCTGGGGATCGAGCCCACAACCCAGGCATGTGCCCTTGACTGGAATCGAACCTGGGACCCTTCAGTCTGCAGGCTGATGCTCTATCCACTGAACCAAACCAGCCAGGGCTCATAGTAAAATCTTGAATAAAAATAGGCCCTGCATTATCTTCCTAGGGACACCACGCTCTTGTACTGCCTCCGTTTTCTACCGCTGTCATTAAAAAGTCACTGCAAACTTAGTTGCTTAAAACAACACCCTTCATTATCTGACAGTTTTAGAGGGTCAGCACGTCTCCCTGGGCTCCGATCGGGGTGTCAGCAGGGCTGCGGTCCTCTCTGGAGGCCCAGGGGAGCCCCACTTCTTGTCGTTTCCAGCTTTGGGGCCACCTGCCTTCCTGCCTGGGGCCCCGGCCTTCATGTTCAAGGCTAGCGATGCTGCATCTCTCTGACCATTCTTCTGTAGTCCCATCTCCCTCCGCCAACAGGCAGATAAAGGTCTCCAGTTTTAAGGATACATGGATGGCATTGGATCCACTCGAGTAACTTACCGGCCTCTTCACATATCCCCCGCCATTAACTTCCGGGTCAATCTGACATTAACCTAGTAGCCGCCGTAAAATAGCTCTAGTGTGTATGGGAAGAGTCAGTGATTACAGACGACGTGTGATAGAAATAGTACTTCTGAGTTCAACTGAGGAAACGCCAACTAGTTTCACTTGGAAGGTTGCTGTCGTTATTACTTAACCTAGTGGTTAAGGATACATTTAGAAAGTATAAATATTGGTGATAAGTATACTTCCATTTATTAATGACTAAGTCCCCCCTCACACACACACAAGCGTTAAAACTCAATCTTTAACTCTCAAATACATACAAAGGAGTAAGCTCTCCCTTTTACACACATGCAAAAGCACTCATACATACACACACACACCACCCATAGACGTCGTGAACACATTTGTTTTAATTTATAGAATTGATGCTTCCATTACCATGTTGACATTTTACCTTTTCAGAGCCAGATCATATTTTACAACGATTGCACCAAAAGTTTCGTGAGTTCTGATCCGAGAGAAGGGCTGGAAAAGGCCCACGCGGATCTGATACAGCACTTAGAGCAGATCGCAGAGCTGGTGGTGCTGGACACGAGCAACGCGCGGACGAAAGTGGTCCTGGGGGCATTGATCACCCTCTACGTTCACTGCAAAGACATAGTGAGCGATTTACTGCTTAAAAATATCTTCAACGCCGAGGATTTCGAGTGGACAAGGTAGGTAGATCTCAACTGGAACTCTACATGAAATCATTTCTCACATGCACACCGCTTCTCACATACATACAAAGGAGTAAGCTCTCTTTTATTCACATGCAAATGCACTCATACATACACGCCACACATAGATGCGAACACATTTGCTTTAATCTGTAGAATTGATGCTTCCATTACCATGTTGACATTTTACCTTTTCAGAGCCAGATCATATTTTACAACGATTGCACCAAAAGTTTCGTGAGTTCTGATCCAAGAGAAGGGCTGGAAAAAGCCCACGCGGATCTGATACAGCACTTAGAGCAGATCGCAGAGCTGGTGGTGCTGGACACGAGCAACGCGCGGACGAAAGTGGTCCTGGGGGCATTGATCACCCTCTACGTTCACTGCAAAGACATAGTGAGCGATTTACTGCTTAAAAATATCTTCAACGCCGAGGATTTCGAGTGGACAAGGTAGGTAGATCTCAACTGGAACTCTACATGAAATCATTTCTCACATGCACACCGCTTGGTAAATTAACTCTGTACCCCAAACTTTGTCAGACCTGAATTTGAATTTTCTGGAAGAATCCATATTGCTAAAATGTCCATACTACCCACAGCAATCTATAAATTCAATTCAATCCCTATCAAAATTCCAATGGTATTTTTCACAGAACTAAAAACAAACACACACATGGCAGAAATCCTGAAATTTGTATGGAACCACAAAAGACCACCAGTAGCCAAACCCGTTTTAAGAAAAAAGCACAAAGTTGGAGGCATCACAGTTCCTGATTTCAAACTACATTACAAAGCTGTCGTAATCAGAACAGTATGCTATTGGCATAAAAACAGACACATGGATCAATGGGACAGAATAAAGAGTCCAGAAATAAACCTACACACACGGACAATCTACAACAAAAGAGCCAATAATATGTCATGGAAAAAAGATAGTCTCTTCAATAAATGGTGTTGGGAAAACGGAAAGGCCATATGCAAAGAATGAAACGGACCACTGTCTTATAAACAAGAATTAATGCAAAATGAACGAAAGACTTGAATGGAAGACTTGAAACCATAAAATCCCCAGAAGAGAACATGGGTGGTAAGCTTCTTGACATCAGCCTTGGTGATCTGACTCCAAAAGCAACGGCAAATATATTGTTATTGATGTCAGAGCGGAAGGGAGAGGGAGAGAGACACATCAATGATGAGAGGGAATCATTGATCGGCTGCCTCCTGCACGCCCCACACTGAGGCTTGAACCTGCAACCTGGGCAGGTGCCCTGACCAGGAATCGAACCATGACCTCCTGGTTCATAGGTTGACGCTCAACCACTGAGCCACGCCAGCCGGGCAAAATACAATTTTTAAAAATAATTAGGACAAATGGCATTTCTTTCAACTACATTCACATAAGGATGTCATTGACAATTAACAATGTCTTGAACCACATTCTCATTTGAAACCATAATAAGCTTCATAGGGCTGATACTTCTATAAATCCTCCGTTTATCTGATGTCACACCAGGCAGCATGATGCAGCAGGGCCATTTTTCCTCCAGGGACGAACACTCATGTGTATAGTCTTCTGAGTTCGCATTTCAGTGGCTGATACAGTCATTATGAATTTTCCGTCGCTTTTCATTTGTTTTACTGTTTTGATTTCTGTTTTCAACCAATATTTTATTTTTCATCTTTATTATGTTTCCGCATTTGAAAACACACATACACACACACACTAAAAGCAATTTTGTCCCGATAACGTGAGCTTTGAAAATATTGTTTTCAGACATCTGCAGTATAAATGGAACGAAAAACAGATGTTGTGCTACGTCTCCCAAGGCGATGCCAGGTTCACCTACGGTTACGAGTACTTGGGCTGCACGCCGAGGCTGGTCATCACGCCTCTCACCAACAGATGCTGGCTGGCTCTCACCGGGGCGCTGCACCTGAACATGGGGGGCTGCCCCTCGGGCCCGAACGGCACGGGAAAAACGGAGAGTGTCAAAGATCTGGCCAAAGTAAGTGGTTCTGCATCCAGAATAGCACCTTCCTTTGAGTCCTAAACTTGAACGGCACCGGACGTGGACACCATCTCTGTGAAGAGGTTCTTCACCGTTGAACGAGCCCATTCGGCCGTTCAGACCACGCACCGGTTCATTTCCGAGCGGCTGTTCTGTGTGGGGAGCTGGGAGCTCACTAAGTCCACGTGGGACATGCGAATGGTGGTTGTATTCCCTTCCTGTAGGGGCGATCCATTCATTTTGAGCCCGTACACAGATTTTTGCCTGGTCTTGGTGATTAATGGGTGTGTGTGTGTGTGTGTGTGTGTGTGTGAGAGAGAGAGAGAGAGAGAGAGAGAGAGAGAGAGAGAGAGAGAGAGAGGCACAAGAGACAGAAGCACCTGATAAAGCCGGTTATGTCACTGGAATGCTGTTTCCTTAGTTTATATTTGTTGGTGTGTTTAAAAAATGACCTTAATGCTCCACCTGCTAATCGAACTGTAATGGCATATGAGCATTTCTGCTCAGTTCAGTTTTGTGAGTTTTAAAATTTGGTGTGTAACTCACCTTTAATCGCAAAAGTTTTCGCAAAAGAAGACATTCATTACTCCGGCAGTTTTAACCTTAGTTATTTTGTGTCATCGTTTAAGAACTATATTAAAATAATATTTTTGTTTCGCAGTCCTTAGGTAAACACTGTGTGGTCTTCAACTGCTTTGAGGATCTGGATTATAAGGTAAACCTTATATACTCAGGTAAAAATATTATGCAAATGAAAGAAATAATTCCTTGGGGATTGAAAGAACAAGAAAAATGTCTTAGAGATGTATTAAGTATTAATAGAACTATATATGCTATTAATAATTTAAACTAATAGAATAGAAACTTAGAATGCAATATAAACTTAAAACATTATACAGTTTGCCTTTATTCAGCTGAACTACTTCTTAAGATTGTGTTTTTCAAACTTTTTGATGGAGATATTTCCAAACAAAATCTAATATGGAATATAAATATAAATATAACAAATTAAGAGTACTGATCTACTCATATAAATTTCTTTTATGTGTTCTAATCCTATACATTAACTTACTGAAAAGGTAAATCATTAAGAACAATGAGGCAATTCTAATGAACATAAAACTTTGAATCAGAGTTTATATGGATGACTACAACTTTCTATCAGCCCGTTTGTTTTGCTTGCACATTATCTAAGACATATCTCAGAACCTGGGATATTTATTAAAAGTTTACGTGCCTGTCGCAAATTTACTCGAATCTGTAAAACATTTTATCGCGGTATGTCAAGTCCCAGCCTTTTACGTTTGTTTGATTGCTGTCATTTATTTGCAGTTCAAAGCACGTCACCTCTGAGATCCTGCATTTCCAATCTGTGCTCACTCAGCTTATTAAAAAAAAAAATCAGTAAATAAGCTGATTGAGTGATTATTGAGACTCGTACCAAGTAGAGTGCACCTTCTACTGGGGCCCAGAGGACTAGGGGGGGTGAGCTGCTGAGCAAACCTTAAGGGGGAGCCAAGAAATTCAGTAATCAAGATAAATAATAGTTTAATGCAGTCGTTTTAAGAATGAAAATTAATATCCAACACCCGCCCCCATGATAAACCAGGTATCAGGCATTTAAAGACAGTTCTGATTCCTACAGTGGGAGGAGGGGAGCGACTTCGGTATCCTGGGCCTGAGCCGCTCCCTCGGGCTCCCTCATCCCCTCTTCCCCCCTCACCCCCTCTCCCTCCGTCTCTCTAACACCTGGCAGAAGCTCCCCAAGGGCCCCAGATGCTGTTTGGTCTGACCGTGGTTCTGTCTTGTCTTGTTTAGCTGCCGGAACTTACAGATCAATAGATGTCGATCCCAGAACACCGGCCATCTGGCCGCCCTGGGTTGGCGCCATCACAGGTGGCACAGCTGAGTGGCAGCGGGCGCTTTAGCTGGGCCCTTCCACTCTGGCCTGTTCACTGACCCCCCTCACCCAGCAGCAGCCCACCCTTAGCCCTGAGTCTTGTCCTAACCGAGGAAAAGGAGCCCCTTCCTTCAGGCACTCGGCCACCGTCTGCAGGAAAACTGTCCCAAAGACCTTACAGAGGAGCAGGGCTCTGTCTGGAACAGTGATGGCGAACCTATGACACGCGTGTCACAGGTGACACACGAACTCATTTTTTTTTGGTTGATTTTTCTTTGTTCAATGGCATTTAAATATATAAAATAAATATCAAAAATATAAGTCTTTGTTTTACTATGGTTGCAAAGATCAAAAAATTTCTATATGTGACACGACACCAGAGTTAAGTTAGGGTTTTTTAAAATGCTGACACGCCGAGCTCAAAAGGTTCGCCATCACTGATCTGGAACGAGGCCCTGGGAGCCCGGGCTGTGCAGTGAGGGCCGCCGTGGCCCCGCCTCGAGGGTCCCGGTCAGCATCAGAGTTGGCTACTGTGTGTTTAGGCTTCAGAGACGGGGCAGTTGACTTGCCCAACAGTTGGCAGACTTAGACTTCACACAAAAAGCCTGCATCGGGGAGGACTTGCAGATGGTGTTTGCTTGGTTTGCGTGAATGGGAAGAAGATGCAAAAATGAATATCCTCGCCCTGACTGGTTTGGCTCAGTGGATAGAGCATCGGCCTGCAGACTGAAGGGTCCCAGGTTCGATTCCGATCAAGGGCATGTACCTTGGTTGCGGGCACATCCCCAGCAGGGGGTGTGCAGGAGGCAGCTGATCGATGTTTCTCTCTCATCAATGTTTCTAACTCTCTATCCTTCTCCCTTCCTCTCTGTAAAAAATCAATAAAATATATTTTTAAAAAAATGAATATCCTAGTGAAAATGTTCACCTGTGTAGTAATTGTCAATAATCTTTTTTTTTTTTTAAGATAATGGGAAGATTCTTCTTCGGACTAGTTCAGTCAGGAGCGTGGTTTTGTTTCGATGAATTCAATCAGATTGATGTGGAAATCCATTCCGTGATTGCCTCCCTGATCCAAACAATTAAGGCGGCTAAAGATAGCTACTCCGTCAGGTACCTGCCCCGTGGACTGCAAGCACGGTCCACGCTTACTGCTACTATTGTGAAGTGTTTTCTTCCACAGAAAGTGTTGGGTGTGGGCGGGCCACTTACCCACCATGTGTCTTTTGCTTGGCAGATAACGTGAAAAAGTATTGGAGTGGAAATTTTCTCAGCGCCTTTTCATCTTATCACAGTGGTTCTCAATCTTCTGGCCCTTTAAGTACAGTTCCTCATGTGGTGACCCAACCATAAAATTATTTTCGTTGCTACTTCATCACTGTCATGTTGCTACTGTTATGAATCGTCATGTAAATATCTGATATGCGGGATGGTCTTAGGCGACCCCTGTGAAAGGGTCATTTGAGCGCCAAAGGGGTCGCAACGCTGTCTTACCATGTTTCATTTGAAGAAACCCAAGTGTTTTTTTTTCCCTCTGTAATTCTACATCTTTTTACAAAGCCAATTCTGCTGGCCACACACCCAAGCCCCCTCTTACTCCGTGACTCTGGGTTAATATACTTGAATGGAAAAGTCCTGTAACAATGATATCTGTATGTTAGATTGCTGATGCTTCCTAATCCAAACAAAAATGGTTTCCTCTCCAGGTACATTCAGGAACTTGCATGATTCCCTTGGTGGGCACAGCTGGGTGTGGGTTTAAAACTCCTCTGACAATCTAACATTTCTCACGCAAGCTAGGGGACATCCGCTTCCAACTTGACTTTCCAGGGCTTCATCCAAACTGCTAGAGCCACTGTCACGCGGCCCCACACGTCTGTGGATAGAAGTGGGGGTCACGGTGACCCACATTGCACCCCTTCCTTGCCACAGCCCAGCCTCGCCCGGTCTTCCTCAGCTGTGTCCAGGGAGTCCTCGGGCTTTGTCCCCCTGGGGTCCCCTTCCCTGTCGTGACCACCTCGTTGGTATCGGCTGTTCATGAAATCACCAGATGATTTCTCTCCATGTCTCCACTGTAGTACCCGCGACAGGACGCTCCTGTCTGCCTCAGTGACCCCAAAGTTACTAAATTGGGCAGCAGGGGGCGGGCTGTGCTCCCCACTAACACAGGAACTCAATGCCATGGCCACTCTGGGGTCCACAGTGCCCTCTGGGCGGAGCTCTGGGGCCCAGGGTCTCCCCAGGTTCTTTTCCCTGTAACTCAGTTCAGTCATGTTGGTACCTTCCCGCCGCAGGCCCCCCGCAACTCCTCAGACAGCGTCCGACGTGAGCAAAGAAGTCGGGGTCCCAGCGGGGCTCACAGTTGTGGCTTCAGACGAGCCTCTCAGTTCTCCTCTGACCATTGTTTCTTCCCAGGAGGCTCTGTTTGGGTTTTAATGGAACAGCCCGAGGAAGTTCCAAGCTCAGGTTTTAGGGTTTTTTGGTTTTTGTTTTGTTCGTTTTTTTATGTTTGTTCGTGTGGGTTTTTTTTTTTATTGATTTCAGAGAGGAAGGGAGCGGGAGAGAGAGAAGCATCAATGATGAGAGAGAATCATCAATTGGCTGCCTCTTGCACGCCCCCTACTGGGGATGGAGCCTGCAGAAATCGAACCCAGGACCCTTCAGTCCTCAGGCTGATGCTCTATCCACTGAGCAAAAGCGGCTTAGGACTATTTGTTTTTTTAATATATTTTTATTGATTTCAGAGAGGAAGGGAGAGAGAGATAGAAACATCCATGATGAAAGGGAATCATGGATCGGCTGCCTCCCACACGCCCCCCACTGGGGATCGAGCCTGTAACCAAGGTACGTGCCCTTGACAGGAATCGAACTGCGACCTCCTGGTTCATAGGTCGGTGCTCGACCCCCGAGCCACGCCGGCCGGGCACAGTTGTGGTCTTCACATACTTGGGCCTAGAGCTCTCTTCGTGATGCCTCCTGTCATGTCCTGTAGGTTTGAACTGGAAGGAAAGAAGATTCGTATCAACCTGTCGTGTGCAGTGTTTATCACCGTGAATTACGGGTAAGCGTCAGCGCATGTGTCGCCGGCGTGGGCCCACCTCCTGAGGTCTAGCCCTCGGGGGAGTGGTCCGGCACCGCGTAGCTGCCATTCCAGGGTGCTTCCCAGCAATGGCGTTTCCCCTCCACGGGCAGCCAGGTGGCGAGGAAAGGGTCGGCAGTGTGTTGCAAAGCTGGGGAGAGGAGCAGAAGGAACGAGAAGGCAGGGTGGAGGCCGCAGGGTCGGTCAGTCTCTGCTCCTGGAAGGTGATGGTGATGGTGCGGGTGAACCGTGGGAGGAGGCCCAGGGAGACACGAGCATAAACGAGGAAGCTCTGTGAGATGGAAAGTCGGACAGGAACTACCTCCTAAGCTTGTTCTCCGATAAAGATCAAATAGATCGCCAGTGGGATTCTTGGGGGGAAGTTACATCATGTGGCGACGCGTGTGGAAACCCGAAAAGGGGTGTTTCGTGCCCTTGTTTCTCTTGCCCTCTCAGGAACAAGGGTCACGTGGGTCTCCCCAATACCTTAAAGTCCCTCTTCCGCCCGGTGGCCATGGTGGTGCCCCACTACGAAATGATCGCCGAGATCAGCCTGTTGGCGGTCGGCTTCCAGTCTGCAAAGTCGCTGTCCAGGAAGCTGGTGAACCTGTACGGACTGGCCAGCACGCAGCTCTCCCAGCAGGTAACGCATGCACGTTTTCCTCGCGGGACGGTGATGATGCAACGCTTGTCTGGGGGGGGGGGGGGTTGGGACCTGGGGAAGGGGCGGCGCTAGAATTCCCGTCGGCACCTCGAGTCCGCGCCCCAGCAGGGATGGGAGGCGGTGTGTCAGGTCGGCCAAGGTTCCAGACCTTCCCTCCCAGATCTGGGGAGAGTGACTGAGTGTCTGCTATTTTATTTCATTTCATTTCATTTATTATTTTTAAATTTTATTTATTTTTATTTTGTTATTTTATTTTTAATTTTGTTTATTTTTAT
>NW_005358689.1:1528344-1536539 GCF_000412655.1 Myotis brandtii
CAAGGACTACTTGTCTCTCCCTCCAGCCCTCTGAGCGTTCTGCGCCTCCTTCAGCTCCTGCGTTGCCTGTCCCGTGCAGGAGTGTGAGGAACGAGAAAGTAGGCAAGGTTGACCAGAAAGACAGATAAAATTGTCTTTTTTTTCCTGAAGACATAGTTACCCATTACATCTGCAGTGAAAGAACCACTTTAGAAGGAGGCATAGCTGCCCTTACAGTTTCTCTGTTGTAATATTAAGTATCTTTCTGAGCTACAGCCACTTTTTCTGGGATGTTTTAACGCAAGCATGTCCAACTCGCGGCCGGCAGGCCGCATGCATGGTTCCATGTATGACCACATCAGGTTTGCAATTTTTTAAAAATTTCCCTTGTTCACCCTGGTCGGTTTGGCTCAGTGGATAGACCTTATGTGAAAGGTCCCGGGTTCGATTCCGGTCAAGGGCATGTACCTTGGTTGCGGGCACATCCCTAGTAGGAGGTGTGCAGGAGGCAGCTGATCGATGTTTCTCTCTCATCGATGTTTCTAACCCTTTATCCCTCTCCCTTCCTCCCTGTAAAAAAATCAATAAACAAAAAATTTCCCTTGTTCTCTTCGAATATTTTGAACATTGAAACATTAAAATAATCATTAGAAAATCGGAAACCTACCTTAATGGTAGTTAGAATTACACTAAGATGTAGGATCATGTACATTGTCTTTTTCACTGTAGGATAAACACTTGTACGGTGGTTACAGCTAGTTCTTAAGCATATCTTAAAGCATGAGTTCTAAATATAGGGAGGATCTGTGGATCTGCTACTGGAGTCTCTGAATATAAAATTTAGATGTATTGCTCAGCCTGTGTGGCTCCAGAGGTTGAGCGTCAAGCTATGAACCAGGAGGTCACAGTTCGATTCCTGGTCAGAGCACAAACCCGGGTTGCAGGCTCCATCCCCAGTGTGGGATATGTAAGAGGCAGCCGGTCAGTGATTCTCTCTCATCATTGATGTTTCTACCTCTCCCTCTCCCATCCTCTCTGAAATCAATAAAAGTGTATTTTTTAAAAAATTGGATATATTGTATTTGGGGTAGAAAATAAGTTCTCATTATTCTCAGGTTGGTGAACTAAAAATTTAAGAACTATTATAGTACAGTATTTGGTACCTAGTTAAGAGAGACTTTTTTAGGATTATATACCAAGAGTTTGATTTGCAGTGCATTTTAAATTAATGTATTTTTTTTTTTTTTAGAAAGTAGTAGCTCTTGCGACACAGTTGTTGGGCTTACAGCAATGGCCAGCTCAGAAGGAGAAAATCATACAGTTTCATAACCAGCTGCAGGTAAGTGTAGAATCGCATGGTAGCAGTTGTTTGCCCTGGATTTTAAAATGCCTGATCCAGGGGAACACAATATGAACTAACAGAAGAGAGCAATTGCCACGCTCTTCAAAGTAAAGTGGTTTATTGATTAACTCTTTACCTAGACTTTGTTTGATCCTTCACTGTAACTCTCAACAAATTAATCTTTTCCACCTTCATCCCCTTAATGCACAATTGTAAAAAAAAAATCCTGCAAACCTGGTGTGAAATGTTCCGCATGCCATTATTCTTCCTTGTCTGAATTGCCTGTTCTCTACGAATGAACTATTTGGAAAAACATCAGACTATGCATTTCCATGATGACTAGCACAATTGTACTTCCTTTTATAGGTTTACTAGAGGCCCGGTGCACAAAATTCATGCAAGGGTAGGCCCTGGCAGCCTGGCTTCATCAGGAAGGTCGTCCAGACGGCCGTTCCACAGTTTGGCCATTCGGTCGATTTGCATATTGCGCTTTTATTATTATAGATAGGTTAGCCTTTTGGGTTTTCTGTGACTTGCCAGAGTATGTAATGTACTCATTTTTCAATTGGGTTATTGGTCTTTTTCTTAGTAAAAGTAAATTTTTCATTACATACGTCATAATTCTGTATCGCTTACATGCAGAGCCAATACATTCTCTAAGTCTTGGCATTTCAGGAACATTCATGGAGTTCGGGTGTGCAAGAGACCTAGTTCATGCAGTAACATTTATGGATCCTTTTGCAATAATGGCTTGTGTTTTTGTGTCCTATTTTTAGAAATGTTTTCTTATCTCATAAAGACCATTTTTTTTTTCCTGAAAGTCTTGAGTATCTGTATTTCCCATTTTTAAGTCGTCTGGAATTTATTTTTCTTTAAGGCGTCACGTAGGGATCTATTTTTGCCAGATGGGTACCAATTTTCGTGAGACTTCTCTCACTGATTTGCTCTTTCTGTCATGTACCAAGTGTTCATATTTATTTATTTTTTTTTCCCATTTGCATATTAGCCTTTTATTATATAGGATGTAGTCCACACTCCAGGAACAGTACCTGACACATGGTCTGAATGAATAATGTTGTATTGTTCTTATAACTACAAACTTAATGTCCAAGACAACCTAGAAATACTCTGTGAATCCCCATAAGTAAGGAATGAAGTCCCTTCACAGTCCCACCCAATTCAACAGCCTCCCAAACCTTCCGGACCTGCCCTCTCCCCGCCATCGACACCCCCCACAGCCACTAGGAGACGCGGAGGCCCGCCACCCCCAAAGCACAAACACTAGTAGCAAGTGACCCGCGCGGCGCCCACGTGACTGGCGTCGCACCCGGTGAGCGTCACGTGACGGACTCAGCTTTCCTCCAATCGTTGTGCATGTTGTGGAGATTCCACCTTCTGTGTCTCTGGATCTACTTTGTTCATCACTTTATTTTGTTGATCAGTTTAATCCACACATGAGTGAGATCATGCGATACTTGTCTTTCTCTTGGCTGATCTCTTCCCACCCACCCACCTTCCCCCACCTTCCCTCTGAGATTCCGCAGTCTGTTCTATGCTTCTGTGTCTCTGGATCTACTTTGTTCATCACTTTATTTTGTTGATCAGTTTAATCCACACATGAGTGAGATCATGCGATACTTGTCTTTCTCCGACTGACTTATTTCGCTCAGCATAATACTCTCCAGGTTCCTCCATGCTGTCTCAAAGGGTAAGAGATCCTTCTTTGCTACCGCACAGTCTTAATTGCCGTAGGTTTTTATATCTCCTGGTACCAATTATAATGGAGGAATAAGTTATCCCTTACCCTCTTAGGGCCCCAGGCTGGGTCTGAAGATGAAACTGACCAAGATGAGAGAAAAGCATACAAATTGACGGAATTTTTACATGTACCTGGGCGTCTTCACAAAAGAATGCTTGTGAATGTTTGTGTCCCACCCCCCCAAATTCAAACGTTAGGGTTTCAACATTTGAATTTGGGGCACCAAAATTCAGTCCGTAGCGCCAAGGTAAGGCAATTGTGGTTGAGATGGAAAGAAGATGATACAATCAAGCAAAAGTTTTGCAAGCGATGAGGGGATGAAGAGGCAAGCATTCTTCTTCGTGTGATTGGTTCATAGTGGTTTTATTACCCAGGTTAGGGAAAGAAGAGAAGCAACAAGTGGGAAAAGACCATATGGATTAGATCATGTTGATTTTGAAAACCATGTGAGACATTGAGGTGGAAATATTTAGTAGACCATTGAAATTTCGTTCTGGCACTTAGAACCAAAGACTGGGGAACCTGTATACAGTAGAATTCAGATGTAGTTAAAGACATTGGAATGCATGAGATCAGAGAGTTTCAATGGAGAGAGAGAGAGAAAGAGAGGGAGAGGGAGAGGGAGAGGAAGAGGGAGAGGGAGAGAGTATGGAAGGCTAATATGGAAAGAATAATCAGAACTCAAAAGAGAGATAAAATGGAGCCAAGGAAAGCCCAGATAAATTTCACTACAGAAGCCAATTGTAGAGAAAGGTACAGGAATAAAGGAGAATTGAAAAGTGAGAGCAACTGTTAAATATCAAGAATTGGAAATTACTATTTGAATTTTAAAATGAGACTTCTGGCCCTAGCTGGTTTGGCTCAGTGGGTAGAGCGTCGGTCTGTGGACTAGCAGCAGTCACCAACCGGTGGTCCCTGAGGTCCGAAAGGTTGGCGACCGCTGGACTAAAGGGTCCCAGGTTCGTTCTGGTCAAGGACACATGCCCTGGTTGTGGCCTCAGTCCCCAGTACGGGGCATGCAGGAGGCAGCTGATCAATGATTCTCTCTCATCATTGATGTTTCTCTCTCTCTCCCTCTCCCTTCCTCTCTGAAATCAATAAAAATACATTTAAAATAAAGAAATAAAATTAGATTTCTGGTGATTTTAACAATAAAATAAAACAACCCAGATTACAATAGATTGAACAATAATTTGAAGGAAGGGTTTGTGGATCTAGTTAGAGATGTGTTTATAAATAAGAACCTTCAAGTTTCAGCTTAGTTGAACCATTCGTAAACCAAGCTTAAGCCCTAAATCTGCAATTTTGCTCTAGGCTTGTGTTGGTGTGATGTTAGTGGGCCCAACAGGTGGAGGAAAGACGACGGTCAGAAGAATTTTAGAAAGGGCGTTAACACTTTTACCCATCGAAGAGTTAATTCTACGGACTGAACTAACGAACTCCATTTCACAGGTAAATAGTCTACAAAATACAACGTTTCTCTGTTGGTTAAGATCGTATTTTATGCTTCAGTTCCAGCTTCATGTTCTCTTACATAAGTTGTTCTGTACTTGTTAAATTTATTGATAGGAATTTTGTATTTAGGGAATCGTTTGTAGTGAATGGGGTTGTTTTCATTTGAATCTCAAACTGGTCATTGCTAGTGTAAGGTAAACAATTGAGTTGTATGTTTATTGAATGCTGAGTCACCTTATTTAATGGAGTGTTAGGTTCTAAGTTTTTAGATAATCACTTGAGTCATCTTCAAATGAATACAATTTTGTATCTTTCCTAATATTTATGTAACTTATATTCTTAACTTACGGCATTGATTTACCCTTCAAGACCATGTTAACTATAATATCTTATTTCTTACTTTCTCTGGAATGCAGTTAATATTTATGCATTTAATATGGTTACTCTGGGTCTATGATACAGATTCTTTATCGTACTTTGATATCATCATTCTTTAATAATGCTTTTTTTTCTGCTCTCATTATACTTTGGTTTTTGACTCCTAGAATTTATGAAGTGATTTTAGCATCTACTTTTTACATTTTAATTGGTTAATGCACTGAGCTATGTTGATAGACTTACTAATGTTAAATTGTCCTGGAATTCCTAGAATAACTCCTACTTTTTCATGATATATTTTTATTCCATATAAAGGTAGACTCCAGTACATAGCGTGTACTTCAGTTTCTTATATAAAGGGATATTATTTGTTAATAGCCAGGATTTTTATGATTTGAGGATTATGGCTAATTTTCCTAACATCCATTTTTTATCGTTCCTTGGAAATTGCTACCTTTATAGTGAACCTTCCTTTGGAGTGAAAGATCTCTCCTAAAACCTTGTGGTCACCGCCGTGCAAACAATTAAATAATTTGTACTGATGCCGGAGGAATGATTGGGCCAGACTTCCCAGGCACGGGTGGGAGTGAGGCTCTTGCGATTATCTTCAGAAAAGGAATTTTCTGTAGATTTCACTGGCATAGAGTTACATTTCTTGGATTCCAAAGTCCCCTCCCCTTAAGCCAGGGTCCAGAGTATCCGTTCCATGTTGCAGCCGGTGTACTGCAGCATTCAGGCTGATTCAAGTCCATTGGTCTCTGCGCGGAGCCCCATGTGACCTTGAGCCCTGTGGGCCTGCGGGAGGGCATCCCTCCACCAGAGTCCCAACAGGCAAAAGAGAGAGAAGAGACACTTCCTGGTTGGGGAGTTGATATGTTTAGGTTTCGCGTGCTTGTGGGGGCCACGCCCATTCGGACGCGCAATCAGGTGCGATGGACAGGCAAACAGGTCGGCACCTTCCCATGCCACCCAGACCTGGCTGGGCCTCCGTCTACCTGGCTTTTCCTTTTTCCCCTTTCCTGTTCGGTAAGAACCAGGTTGGTAGGGTGGCATCCGGACTGTATGCAGTTAATGTCTTTAAAAACCCACCCTTGCCGAAACCGGTTTGGCTCAGTGGATAGAGCGTCGGCCTGCGGACTGAAAGGTCCCCGGTTCGATTCCGGTCAAGGGCATGTACCTTGGTTGCGGGCACATCCCCAGTTGGAGATGTGCAGGAGGCAGCTGATCGATGTTTCTCTCTCATCGATGTTTCTAACTATCTCTCTCCCTTCCTCTCTGTAAAAAATCAATAAAATATCTTAAAAAATAAATAAAATAAAAACCCACCCTGGATTTTTCTCAGATTCCAGGAAGAAAGGGAAAAGTGGATACTTGGGTTTTAAATCCCAAGTGTGTCACGGTTAGTGAACTATATGGACAACTGGATCCTAATACCATGGAATGGACCGATGGATTGTTATCAGCAATCATTCGATACTACGTATATTATAACAGTATAAGCTCTTCAAAGAAAGATAGCGACCTTGTACTAAAATCAAGAATCTCGGATTTAGCTAATGTAAGTGGAGCATGGAATGATTATTTTTATTTGACTATTGTGGGTTATTTCATTCTCTAAAGACTGATGTTAAAGCATCGTTACATACGTACTATGGTAAAAGTGAATATAAAAAGTATCATCACTCTAGCCGGTTTGGCTCAGCGGCTAGAGCAGTGATGGTGAACCTATGACACGCATATCAGAGGTGACACGCGAACTCATTTTTTTGGTTGATTTTCCTTTGTTAAATAGCGTTTAAATATATAAAATAAAATATCAAAAATATAAGTCTTTGTTTTACTATGGTTGCAAAGATCAAAAAATTGCTATATGTGACACGGCACCAGAGTTAAGTTAGGGTTTTTTCAAAATGCTGACACGCCGAGCTCAAAAGGTTCGCCATCACTGGGCTAGAGCGTCAGCCTGCAGACCAAAGGGTCCCGGGTTGGATTCCAGCTAAGGGCAAATAACTTGGTTGCAGGCTCCTCCCCGGCCCAGGCCCTGGTCAGGGCTCATGCAAGAGGCAACCAATCGATGTGTCTCTCTCACACCGATGTTTCTGTCTTTTTCTCTCTCTTCCACTCTCTCTCTAAAAATCAATGGAATTTCTGCTTCCCCCCTTCATGCTTTGCTGCATTATCTGAATATTACATAACAACATTGTATTATCTTTCGGGGTGCGGGGACTAAACGGAAAGAATGCTCTGAAAGGACATGACTTGTGGTCACAGCATTACTGTCCACTGCGATGGTCACGTGGAGGTCTTCTCAGCTACGGAACCTCCCGCCTTTTTTATTTTCATCGCAAAAGAAAGCAGATTGACATATAGTCCATTTTCATGGGAACGGGTGGTCAGATGAAAACGTAAACATTGATCACTTATTTTAGGTTTTCCAACTTCGTGCCTTTAATACATCAGATATCAATGCTACTACGTTTAAGAAAGGGATGGAGGAAGAGGTGCAAGTTACCGAAAGTGAGAGTAAGTGTGATGATTCAATTTCATCTAGCTGGCGGACTAACCTAAAAGGGCAAGCTGACCCATTCTGAACTTCGTTTATATATATATTTTAAACATGTTTGATGCGTGCTCTTGTTCTTGTGCTATTTCTCTTTTTCTATGTGTGGTCATTTGAAATGTGTGTCATTTTACCACGTTATCTTACAGCCCATGTGATATGTTCCATAGGTACCAGGGCTCACGTAGAGCCCTTTGGTTTACACCAAGTAGTTATTACGGGTAGAGGTTCACCGGTGAGCAGCAGCCCGGCCTGGAAGCGGTGGAGTGCACCGAGTGGGCCCCACGCAGGCTGTACACTCCCAGGCCCGATCACGTGACCCGGGCCTGGTCATCTCCAATGCATCCGACACCCAGCAGACGCCGAGGTGCTGTGTGCCAGGGGACAGAGATGTATAGTCAGTCCCTGCAGGACCCCGGCCACCGCTTCCATGCCCCCTGGTGATGTCTGGGCAGCAGCGCCCCCAGGAGGGCACTTACGGTCCAGACTTTGAAAGGGACCTCAGCTGCTGCTTCTGCTTCCTTAGAGCAGCGGTTCTCAACCTGTGGGTCGCCAACCTGGGGGGTCGAACGACCCTTCCACAGGGGTCGCCTAAGACCATCGGAAAACACATCTATCATTACATATTGTTTTTGTGATTCATCACTATGCTTTAATGATGTTCAATTTGTAACAATGAAAATACATCCTGCATATCAGATATTTACATGACGATTCATAAC
>NW_005358689.1:1537010-1542336 GCF_000412655.1 Myotis brandtii
AAATATATATATATGTATGTATGTATGTATGTATATGTGTGTGTGTGTGTGTGTAGATAGATAGATAGATAGATAGATAGATTGATTTCAGAAAGGAAGGGAGAGGGAGAGAGAGATGGAAACATCAATGATGAGAGAGCATCAATGATCGGCTTTCTCCTGCACGCCCCCCACTGAGGCTCAAGTCCACAACCCAGGCATGTGCCCTGACAAGGAATTGAACCGTGACCTCCTGGTTCATAGGTTGATGTTCAACCACTGAGCCACGCCAACTGGGCCAAAATCAAATTTCTTTACAAAGAAAAGGTGCTGTTTAGGATAATAACCACTCATTATCTACAGCACTATTTTTATAGTTGAATATCTCTAGCTAGAGACTCACTTTTTAAAAAAATTTATATTTTTATTGATTTCAGAGAGGAAGGGAGAGAGAGAATCATCAATGAGAGAATCATTGATCGGCTGCCTCCTGCATGCCCTACTCTAGGGATCAAGCCCGCAGCCTGGGCATGTGCCCTGACTGGGAAGCCAACCGAGACCTCCTGACTCACAGGTCGACATCAACCACTGAGCCACGCTAGCGGGGCTCTACAGCACTTTCTATGTGAGTGATCCCAGTAGTTAAAAGTGTTGTGTCTTCTACGGGCTCCTAGCCTGGAAATGACTATGAATGTAATTACCAGTTTTGTTAATACTACTCAGTAATTGGAACGTGGCTATTTTCCACAACTGTGAGTCAGGAGTGCCTGCAATAGTCGGGTGAGGCTGCTGGTGGGAAGCCTTTTCACACCCACCACAGACTCTGAGGACTTGTGAAACACATTCCCAGGAGATGGCCAAGAGACGGAAGACAACCGGATGTAAGGGTCTCCCACGCATGAAATCCACGATTAGCCACTGTTCGCCCTTCTTCTGATCTGCATAACTCAGTCTAATGAATGACGCTAAGGACAGCGCTGATTTCCTGGGGAAGCAGTGCCCTCACCATGTACACATAGCCCAGCGCCCTTCTCTACACATACCCCCCGCCCCATGCTGTTGACTTGCAGGACTGTCGTTAAGAATCACAAATATTCCAGAGAAGGGTAGTTCCTTGGGCTTTTTTGATCACTTGCCCTTGAATGAAGGATGGTTCTAACCCGCACTTGGCATTGGGGAATTAAAGAGGTAGACGGTAGGCGGACGCTGTCATTTACCTAAAATTATCTTGTGTGGTTTGTTGTCAGGATCCTGTTGATCTGGGATGGGAGCCTTACGTGAAGTCGTGGCTTGCGAAAACGTCTAAAATTATGAGTCCCTCAGGAGTGGATTGTCTTGAGTTCTTGATTAAAAATAGCGTCAAAGATGGGCTACAGTTTATAGAGAAACATCAGAAATTTCAGCCATTTCCTGTCCAGAACATCGCAATCATTACAACGCTCTGCAGAATTCTGGACGCCTTCTTTGAATTCATGGGTAAAAATGGAGGCTTTGGACAATGTGAGTTTTTCCTCCCTAAGTCATACTAATGATGCCATATGTTAGCTAATGTGCTGAAATATAAACTCTCACAGAAGGTATTCGTGGTATAAATTGATTCAGCCTTTCTTGGTGATGCATTTGATAACCTATGCTAAAAATAACCGTATACTCCAGTGTTTCTTATTCTAGGAATTTATTATAAAGAAATAATCACAGAAGTGTTCAGATTTAGCACAAGGAGCTTTATCTAGAACAGAATTATTTATTATCATATAAACAGCAAGAATCTGAATTCCAGCAATAGGAGAATGGATTAATAAATGATGCTGCAACAGTATCATGTTTCATTGGAGAGACGTGAAGGGAGTCTTAAAATAAAAAGCAGAAGCCCTAGCCTGTTTGGCTCAGTGGATGGAGCATCAGCCTGCGGACTGAAGGGTCCCAGGTTCGATTCTGGTCAAGGGCACATGCCCGGGTTGCAGGCTCGATCCCCAGTAGGGGGCGTGCAGGAGGCAGCCAATCAATGATTCTCTCCCATCATTGATGTTTCTTCTCTCTCTCCTTCTCCCTTCCTCTCTGAAATTAATAAAATATATTACAAATAGATAAATAAATAGAATGAGAACCAAAGTCTCTAATGTTTTATTTAAATTTAATTTTTTAAATGTTCTATATTTAACATTTAAATAGTACATATTTATATTAAAGACCATAATGAAAGGCATCAACATTTAATGATGATTATTTGTGGGTGTTGAAATTATGGGTGATTGCTGTTTTCTTCTGTATACTTTTTGTACTTCTGTCTGTTTTACAAGAATCCTACGTTTTAACATAAAGAAAACAAACATGATTTAAAGCATTAGCTAAACGGAAGGATGAATAATCATTCATTCTTTGTGTTTCTCTGTGGAATGGAGGACTTAGACAAAAAAGTGGGTGATGGGGTTAGGAGGGAGACTGTTACTATCTGCCTACAGTGCACGTGTTTGATGTTTGTTTTGATACATTTCGTATTTGAAAGCGTACAGGTTTCTGCTTTAATGCTTCACTTTATTAGGGCCCATTTATTACTTAGCTTGCAATGTGCACCATATTTAAAACCTATCTGAATGTTTTAAAGTCTTCATTTTGGAACAATCAGACTTACAAAAAAAAATCGCCAGAGTAGAATAAAGAAAAGAGTGTGCAGATTTAGGCTTCAAATAAAGAAGGATCAATTCAGACAAATTGCGGGTACATTCTCTGCTCCTCTTTTCTTAGAAACGTAACCCCCACTCCGGCCAGGTAAGGTAACTTCTTAAGATGCTGTAGATAAAACAAAGATGCTCCCCACAGATGATTCACGAACTAAACAGTGTTCCGAGCGAACCCTCAGTCATTCGTCAGCTAAATTTTAAGTCTCTTGTTAACTGTGGGGAAATACTCTTTCCTTTTTAAGGTGAAGATTCGAAGAACATTGCAACTGAGAGAAGTTCTCAGCATTTAAAAGTTCCTGTCAAATTCAAGAAGGTGGAAAAGAGGTCAGTTGCCTGCATTCAGCAGACGTGTTTTAGTACATACTGCTTGCCAAACACTCGAATAGGCACAAAATTACTTGTCCATAAACCAATACTTTTATGACGCCAAAATTTTAATACTTTTATAGCATCAACATTCACTTAAATTTATTTTTTTCCAGCTTAGATAGCATCTTGTATATCTAATACAAGGTCACCAGATTTTTATGCGAAGGTATGTGGATGATATGAATACATTTGTCCAAGCTCTGTACCATATTTGAGGAAAAAATAAACTTGACATGCACATAATTGATGAATCTGCCCTTTATGGGGTGAGAAGTATTGAACCAGTTACTATGTGTTTTGAGCCTGTATATTCTCGTTTTAAAAAACTGGAATAATGCGATGTGCTAGACATGTAGACTAGTGCCTGGCGCATAGTAAGTGCTCAGTAAATCACAACTGTCGAAATGATTAACTCTGCAGTTCTTCTGCCATTAGCAGGACAGGAAAGTACCTCTCGAGGCCTTCCTGCATCTCACTGGGAATCCCTGAGACATTCACGTCACATTTGCTTTTAAATGATACAACATCCTTCATATGGTTTTTACTCTCCCTGTCACCTCTGCCTTCACATTCATTCGTTTGTGTACATCTTGCTTACCAGCATTCTAGCCCAAACCTTCATTATTTCTCACCTGTACTGTTGTCATAGATGATGAATAATTCGTTTCCCCCATCATTCCAGTCTATTCTTAACATGATAACCATATATCATCTTTAATTTGTATTAAAGAGCAAGTAGCCATAAAGGAACATTTATAAAATGTACGATAGAAGTAGCATGCACAAATACCCACATTTTGTTACAGAAAAACACATATTAATTTATCTGTGAGGTCCCCTGTATACCCAGATTTTATGATACCCCGTCATGTGAGATAGCTGCTTTTCTGGGTTTTGTGTTCTAATGTATTCCCTAACAATATATTTTTTAACTTGGCGGTTTTTTTTGAAACCTTAACGGGATCACTTTCTAGGTTCTTCTGTGTCCTGCATTTTTAAAAATATATTTTTATTATTGATTTCAGAGAAGAAGGGAGAGAGAGAGAGAGAGAGAGAGAGAGAGAGAGAGAGAGAGAGAAACATCAGTGATGAGAGAGAATTATTGATTGGCTGCCTCCTGCATGCCCCACACTGGGGACTGAGCCTGCAACCCAGGCATGTGCCCTGACCGGGGATCGAACCGTGACCTTCTGGTTCCTAGGTCGACGCTCAACCACTGAGCCACACCGGCAGGGCTGTGTCCTGCATTTTTGTTCAATGTTATGTCCCTGTGACTACTCTAATTTCACTATTGACTGTAGTCCATTGTACAAATATGTCACAGTTTATCTGTTGTTTTCAATTTTTGTTATTACAAATACTGTGACTAATATGCCTGACGTGCCTCCTGATATTTATATGCAAGTGTTTGATTTTTTTAAAAAAACATAAATGAGAATGTCCCTTTTTATAGTCACTCAATGACTTCCCGTTATGCTCAAAATGAAGGGAAATGCCTTGGGACAGCTTTAAACGCCCCTTCCCCCCTCCCCCCAGCCTCCCCTCCTAATCTCTTCCACTAACTATATATGTACTTCAGGGACCCTGGTCTTCCTTTCATTTTTTGTTCCTCGAATTAGCCATGACTTTGACCTAATAGTCTTGGCACCTATATTGCTTCTGCTCAAATGCTTTGCCCCCTACGTTTTGCCAAATCTCACTCATTCTTCTGGTCTCAGTATAACGGTAGCTTCTTCAGGGAGGCCTTCCCCGATCCCCACAATCTAAATTCGTTGTCTCTGCTAATGTTCTCTAACGGTACGCTTGACTGTTCACTCTTTACCCTGAACATGGTTTACTGTTCATTTTCTTGTCCTGGAAACCAGGGGTCCTGTTTGCTTTGTGTAGAGTAACTTAAATATAGTCAGAATTCAAGAAATAGTTGCTGAGTAAACAATGACATATGACTGGAAATTTCTTTTGTTCCCTTTATTGATTAAGATATGACAAATGTGTCCTTATCCCTCCAATGTCCCCTCATCCCCCCAATCCTGCCCTCACCCTCACCCCCCTGTTGTCCACATCCATCGCTTATGCTTATATGCATGCATACAAGTCCTTTGGTTGATCTCTCCCCCTCCCCTACCTTCCCTCTGAGTTTTGAGAAATTTCTAATAGATTTGTATGCATGCATTGTCCATGGATGATTGCCAGTACATTTCAGTTCAGTGATAATATTTTCAGGATTTTTACAATTTAGAAATAATTGCACGGTAATGCGAAATCCTGAACTGTTTTAAATGTCTTCAGGTCAGGCC
>NW_005358689.1:1543268-1549206 GCF_000412655.1 Myotis brandtii
TGGGCCGCGACCCCTTTGGGGGTCGAACGACCTTTTCACAGGGGTCGCCTAAGACCATCGGGAAACACATCTATAATGACATATTGTTTTTTGTGATTAGTCACTATGCTTTACTTATGTTCAATTTGTAACAATGGAATTGGGGGTCACCACAACATGAGGAGCTGTATTAAAGGGTCGCGGCATTAGGAAGGTTGAGAACCACTGCTTTAGAAGAAACGTTTGAAATCCTTTAGGACTGGGCCCACCTTTTAAAGTGTGGACCTTACAGGTAAACGAGGGTCAATAAGTACACTCCAACACCCTTTCTCCAGCGAAAGACACTAGAGAAAACTAGATTCCTGGTTGATTCTTGTTGCTACAAGAAGCTATAACTCAATGTAAGGCAGAACAAAGATAAAGATAAAGCCTTGAGCCCTGGCTGGTTTGGCTCAATGGATAGAGCATCAGCCTGTGGACTGAAGGGTCCCGGGTTTGATTCCAGTCAAGGGCACATGCCCGGGTTGAGGGCTCGATCCCCAGTAAGGGGGTGTGCAGGAGGCAGCCAATGATTCTCTCTCATCACTGATGTTTCTATCTCTTCCTTTCCCTTCCTCTCTGAAGTCAATAAAAAATATTTTTTTTTAAAAAAAAAAAAAGATAAAGCCTTGAACCTGAGCTTAGCCGGGGGAGCCCATCAGCTGTATGGCTGGATCTATTTGTACGCATCACCATGTAGTAGGAACTTCAGTAGAAGAAGGTTATTATCATTTCATGTTTCTTTTTTGAAAACTGCTTGCTCAGATTTTCTAATAATATTTTGGAATGATTTTTAAAACCTTAGATTTCTTTAGTATTTGTATTTTTTGAAGCAGTTCTGGTAAGTGGAACCTACCCTCGTAGTTAGAAACAGCAAACCTCCCCAATTAGCTGTTAATCGGTTAAAGGGACTTGGAACAGAAAAGGTAGCAAAAAAGAGACAAAATATTGAACATGAATGTATTTGCCAAGTAAAGGGAGAGCTCGAAACATTACCAAATGCACTAATCCTACTAGTTTGTCTGATGTAGCAAAGTATCTGAAATCAATAAAAAAAATATATTTTAAAAAATTTTATAAATGATTCAAAGGAATATATCAAATGCCAACACTGTTATCTTTGTATGGTGAGACCATGGCTAAATTCATTTGTTCTGTATTTTCCAAAATCTATTAACAGAATTAGTTACTTTTATAATAGTGAAGTAAATGTCATTTGCAAATGAGTATCAGAATTTTCCCATGTATAACCAACACATTACTGGCATTTGATAATATCCAGCTCTAGTAATAAGCAAAACTTACGGGCAAGATTTCAAAGGATATCAGATCATGATTCCCTTGCTTTCCGGATGTGAATATTTATTTCTGGCTCAACAGCCAAATCTTTCAAATAGAGATCAGGTCATGCGCGAAACATTCCATATAAATGAACCTCGTTGTTGTTAGGATTTATTCATAATTTTCACTTATTATTTTCAAATGTAGGCATGACCCTCCCAACTGGCGAGTCGTCTGTCTTTGGGTATTTTGTGGATTTACAGCAGTGCGAGTTCATCCGCTGGTCAGAACTGCTTCCCAACGTCCAGACACTAATTCAAAGAGGTAAGTCATTACTGGGACTGTGCTCTGATTTCTCTAAAATATTAGGAATACTTCATATATAAAAGTACTGTAGTTATGTCAGCAACTTGGAGGCCTGATAGATTCCAAGGTTGTGCAGGAACCAATAAGTAATGAATAATATAAGAATAAATTGTGTTTCGTGTACTCACAGTTGTACACCTACATTTGCTCCACCCTATATGTTTACAAAACATGTCTTTTATTAAAAAACATCTTTGGCCCTAACCGGCTCAGTGGATAGAGCATCGACTGAAGGGTCCCAGGTTCGATCCCGGTCAAGGGCATGTACCTTGGTTGCGGGCACCTCCCCAGTAGGGGGTGTGCAGGAGGCAGCTGATCGATGTTTCTCTCTCATCAGTGTTTCTAACTCTCTATCCCTCTCCCTTCCTCTCTGTAAAAAAAAATCAATAAAATACATATTTTTTAAAAAACATCTTTGGTTTCGGAGAAAGTTGGAATGTATTTGATTAAGGTGGTTGTACATTGTAAAACTGTAGTTCATGGAAAGTCTTACTAGTGGAAATATTATTTTACGTAGCTGGGATTATTGAAAGGAGAAAAGGGGAGAGGGCCTCTTCTAAAACAGGAAAAACATATGTACATACTGCAGTTAATTGTAAAGGAAACTTTAAATTAGAACAGAATAATCAGTGTGACCGATATCCATATATGCTATATTGCTTTTGTTCTCAACCTTATACAAATGTAAGAAAAAAATACATAGAAAGTTGTAGTATTTTGAGAGCTTGGTTGAAGGTTGAGGCAGGAATTTAATGATGAAGCTTCACGTCGATTTCTTGCAAATACAAGGAATTCAATATGCAAATACAAGGAATTCATTATGCAAATACAAGGAATTCATTATGCAAATACAAGGAAATCAGTATGCAAATTGCATCGATTTGCCTTGAGATTAGGTTTCACTCATCAAAGAATTTCATAGTTTGGTTATAAGAATTTTTAGAGAAAACAACCAGAGCTATCAAGTCATAAAGCATCCAGAAAGTTCTAACTCCAAATGCATTTCAGTTGAAAATAGCAGGGTTCTATTATACAATATTTGTCCCAGTAAGTATTAGTGGCTGATCATATTTATTTAAAACCTATGAATTGCCCTAACCGGTTTGGCTCAGTAGATAGAGCGTCGGCCTGCGGACTGAATGGTCCCAGGTTCAATTCCGGTCAAGGGCAAGGGCATGTACCTTGGTTGCAGGCACATCCCCAGTAGGGTGTGTACAGGAGGCAGCTGATAGATGTTTCGCTCTCATTGATGTTTCTAACTCTCTATCCCTCTCCTTCTCTGTAAAAAAATCAATAAAATATATTTTTAAAAATAAAACCTATGGATTATGTTTATCACATGTTAGTGCTAACATTGAGTCATTTTGATCTTAGTTTTTACTACTGCATAGAAAAAACATAACTGGGTATCGACGCATGTAACTCGGTATTTTAGGGTACCACTCCTATAGGAAAGTGTTGGTCTTTTCTAGAGTATGGGATATAGGTGACTAGGATATAGGGATGACTAGGATATATAACCGTGCAGTGCATACCTTCCCATACTGTTCAACTGTGTACCAGGTAAACGTCCTATGGATTGTTTATCACATGTTAGTGCTAACATTGATTGGGTCATTTTGATCTTAGTTTTTACTATTACATAGAAAAAACATAACTGGGTATCGACGCGCATAACGTGGTATTTTAGGGTACCACTCCTATGGGAAAGCGTTGGTCTTTTCTAGAGTGTGGGAAATAGGTGACTAGGATATAGGGATGACTAGGATATATAACCGTGCAGTGCATACCTTCCCATACTGTTCAACTGTGTACCAGGTAAACGTTTTAGCTATTCAATTTTTAATTTAAAAAAGAGTGAATAAAAGTTGAGGAAGTGAGGTTCTGTTATATTTATCCCTTTTGAGAGTTTTGGCTGTGTAATAGAGGAAAGAATTGCGGCGGTATTAGCGAGCCGTGGGGATAAGGAAGATTTGGTTTAGGTTTTTTGGGGGGCTGTTTTAATTCATATAAGATTGCCTTTATTCACCTGGTTTTTACGAACCAAAATGTTAATTTCACATGGTTCAACCAATAAAAAGATTGGAGATATTAGCACATATGTGTTTGTCCAATGGAAAATTCCAATAAAATGAAAAGCAGATAGTGGCAGGGGAGAAGGATCTATCATAATAAAAGCGTATTATGCTAATTAGACCAGACGTCCTTCCGGATGACCTTCCGGATGAAGCTGGGGCTGCAAGGGAAGCCCGGGTCCCGGGTGCCAGAGGGAAGCCGGTGCCAGCAGCCTGGAAATGAAGGCCTATTCTTGCACGAATTTCGTGCATCGGGCCTCTAGTTATCAAAGAAGTGAAGTTCTTTTTCCATTGTTGGTTTTTTGCTTGCCTGTTCTTCATTTATCTTGATTGTTGAAAGTATTACAGATGTCCCGTTTGTCACCCCCTCACCCCAGGCCTTCACTGAAGTACCTTTAGAAAGGATGGCAGGAGCCTTCGGCAGGAGAGCCGCTCTCTGCAATTCCCTGGAGGGAAGGAGGAGGGGACGCTTGCCTCGCAGGGGAGAGCAGATTCGTAGGCGGGGTGGCAGGAGGGTCCGTCTGCACCTGGTGGGCCTAGCAGGCGTGCGGGGAGCTCACCCTCGCAGAGTCTGAATGAAAGAGACGACCTCTGAGATGAGCAGGGACCCTCAGGCCCTTGCAACAGCTCTGCCTCACGTGTATATGTTTCAATGGCTCTATAACGTACCCGCTTTTCCAGAAAGTATTTAGCCCCTAAAAGATAAAGCTAACATTTATTGACAGACTAGAAGCCCGATGCACGAAAATCCGTGCAAGAGTAGGCCTTCCTTCGCCCAGCTGCCGGCACCGGCTTCCCTCCGGGACCCGGGCTGCTTCCCTCCTCCGGCCGCCAGCAGGCACCCGGGACCTGGGCTGGCTTCCCTCGGGCCGGCTTCGTCAGGAAGGACATCCGGAATGACATCCGGAATGACGTCCGGTCTCATTAGCATGTTGCCCTTTTATTATTATAGATGATCTGAAACTTTCTTTTTTAAATGTTACCTTAGGAACCTCAATCCTCGCGGATCCGCAAGGCCCCGGGGAAAGCATCCTGAAGATCACGGAATTCGGGGAGACCGTGAACCACACCGCCTCCCGGGACACCACCTGCCTGTCCTTCCTCATCAGCCTCCTCCTGAAGAGCTTCTGCCCTGTCCTTCTCACAGGTGCGAAGAAATAGCAGCAGCGGCAGAAGTTCAGAGTCAGGAAGAGGCTTAGCGATTATTGTCCACCTGTTTTATAAGTCGGGAGCGGGGGGTGGGGGGGGGGGAGGCTACCTAAAAAGCTTTAGCTATTCCCACCGACAGTGTCCGAATCACACCTCCCCACGTTTGCCAAGTCTCACTTTCCCATCGCCTTCCTGACAAGTCCCAGGAGAACTGTGGCTGAGTGCCTGTGGGCTGAGGTCCTTCGAGGGCCACTGGCGGTAGTAGGGTTGGCTGGTTCCATTAAATCTGCACACATACCTGCACGCGAAGAAACGTGAAGAGCAGAATTGCCCGATTTCCAAAAGCGTTGCACACGTACTTCCTCAAGCCAGCGCTCAAATTTCAAAGGACTGACTCAGTGCAGCTCCTGCTCTGGTTGAATATTTACTTCAACCCATTCAGCCACCTTTTCCCAACTCTCCCAAGTTCTGTTGTCTTTCACCAGAGGCAACAAAATCACCTTCCCAGTTCTGTCCTCAAAGGACTCGGGCAGCAGGGGGTGTGGAAGCTCAGATAACCGTCCGTGGCCTCCAGGGTGGATTAAGGAAATGGTTTTACTCTTTGGTGAACTGTACTAAGGCCATGGCTTCCCAGGCTGCTGCAAGGAGGGCTTTATTCCAATTCCCCCCCCCCCCCCAGGTTGTGTTGTAAAAACATTCAGGGAAATTAATTGCCTGTAGTAGTCGTGCAAAAATATTTGTGACAAGTGCAAATGCATATTATAGAAAAACAATGGTTAATGCCTGATATACTCTCTCATAAGAGATATAAATTAAAGAAATTCTTGGAGAGGTTTTCGTAAGAACTGCTTGGTTCATCCATCCTCCACCATAATTTTATTTTTTAAAGGGAAGAGCAAAAACATACTTTTCATGCAATTTTCAAATCAAAGAAAATGTCATTAGTTTATTTTAATATGTTAGCATCTGTTCGTTTTCTTGCATGTAAATCTAACCTAATGTATCCTTTTCTCCCCCCCGCCCCCCCCCCCCCCCCCCCGCCGGTGGCT
>NW_005358689.1:1549335-1552098 GCF_000412655.1 Myotis brandtii
CCCCCCCGTTAGGAGACTTTGGTATTGGGAAAACCAGTGCCATTAAACAGATGCTTGCAAAGTTGGAGGGCTCAGGAGGATTCGATGTGAAATATGAGTCAATTTTAGGAGAAGTCCTACTATATAACGAAATTAAAAAGTTAAGGTAGTATATTCATTAAACTCCACGTTTGATTTGTCTGGCAGAAAAAAAAGTTTGCTTTAATATCTAACTATGCCTTGTTTTAAAAAGCAAATGTGTTATGTAAAAATGCAGAAATATTCAAAAAAAGGAGTTAAGAAAAGCTTCACTTTTCCATAGTATTAACTAAATTAATTCCTTTAAGTGAGAAATTCTGACATTTATTTTTAATGTAACTAAACTTAAAAGTGTAGTTCTTTGACCTAACAAAGTGAAGCTATAAACTATTGTCCTTCTTAGAAAAACGTACCTAAATATACAAATACAGTGTTGCATATACTTGGTTTTGTTTGCACTAGAAATATATTTCCTTCTCATACGGTAGTAGGGTTGGCTAGAGGCACGATGCACAAAATTCGTGCAAGTCTAGGCTGCCAAGGTAAATGAGCTAATCTGGAACCTTACAATGTCTTCTCCCGCTAGCCTGAGGCAGAACATCAGCGCCTTGCTTTCCGAGTCTTATAGGACAGCAGCTGGCAGTCAAGGTATGTGTTTACAGGAGCTTCAAACCCTTCCTCTCTCGGTGACACACAAGTCGTTCTGTGCTGTCGGGAATCTCAGAATGAAAAGTTCAAATGATGGTTTAAAATAAAACGTCCCCAAAAATGTCCACTACCCTCCCAAGTGTCCTACCCTCTCATCTGTCCTACCCTCCCAGCTGTCTACCCCCTCTCAGCTGTCTACCCCCTCCCAGCTGTCCTACACTCCCAGCTGTCCTACCCCCTCCCAGCTGTCTACCCCCTCCCAGCTGTCCCTACACCCTCCCAGCTGTCCTATTCCCTCCCAGCTGTCCTACCCCCTCCCAGCTGTCCTACCCTCCCAGCTGTCTACCCTCCCAGCTGTCTACCCCCTCCCAGCTGTCCTACCCTCCCAGCTGTCTACCCTCCCAGCTGTCTACCCCCTCCCAGCTGTCCTACCCTCCCAGCTGTCTACCCTCCCAGCTGTCTACCCCCTCCCAGCTGTCCTACCCTCCCAGCTGTCTACCCTCCCAGCTGTCTACCCCCTCCCAGCTGTCCTACCCTCCCAGCTGTCTACCCTCCCAGCTGTCTACCCCCTCCCAGCTGTCCTACCCTCCCAGCTGTCTACCCTCCCAGCTGTCTACCCCCTCCCAGCTGTCCTACCCTCCCAGCTGTCTACCCTCCCAGCTGTCTACCCCCTCCCAGCTGTCCTACCCTCCCAGCTGTCTACCCTCCCAGCTGTCTACCCCCTCCCAGCTGTCCTACCCTCCCAGCTGTCTACCCTCCCAGCTGTCTACCCCCTCCCAGCTGTCCTACCCTCCCAGCTGTCTACCCTCCCAGCTGTCTACCCCCTCCCAGCTGTCCTACCCTCCCAGCTGTCTACCCTCCCAGCTGTCTACCCCCTCCCAGCTGTCCTACCCTCCCAGCTGTCTACCCTCCCAGCTGTCTACCCCCTCCCAGCTGTCCTACCCTCCCAGCTGTCTACCCTCCCAGCTGTCTACCCCCTCCCAGCTGTCCTACCCTCCCAGCTGTCTACCCTCCCAGCTGTCTACCCCCTCCCAGCTGTCCTACCCTCCCAGCTGTCTACCCTCCCAGCTGTCTACCCCCTCCCAGCTGTCCTACCCTCCCAGCTGTCTACCCTCCCAGCTGTCTACCCCCTCCCAGCTGTCCTACCCTCCCAGCTGTCTACCCTCCCAGCTGTCTACCCCCTCCCAGCTGTCCTACCCTCCCAGCTGTCTACCCTCCCAGCTGTCTACCCCCTCCCAGCTGTCCTACCCTCCCAGCTGTCTACCCTCCCAGCTGTCTACCCCCTCCCAGCTGTCCTACCCTCCCAGCTGTCTACCCTCCCAGCTGTCTACCCCCTCCCAGCTGTCCTACCCTCCCAGCTGTCTACCCTCCCAGCTGTCTACCCCCTCCCAGCTGTCCTACCCTCCCAGCTGTCTACCCTCCCAGCTGTCTACCCCCTCCCAGCTGTCTGGTTCCTAGGCCGATGCTCAACCCCTGAGCCACGCCGGCCGGGCAGGGGTTTTATTTTGCTTTTGCTTTTGCTACAGCCCCATCTCCATAGCCCTTGAGAGAACGAGTTCTGATTCTGATGCATTGGGTGGGTACAGCAAATGCTCCTTTCAGCTCTGGCACGTGTAGTTTCATTTGTAAAAGTGTATATTGCAAATCTAACCCATTTGAAGGCATTAAAAGTTACATGTGTCTGTTGTGCACCAACGAAGAGAGGGTTCCCTGAGCGCTCGTACCTTCACCTCGGGCTGTGGTTGGAAAGAGACAGTTTCCCACGGAAAAGTAAGGAAATGTTTGGAAAACACCTCCAGGTCAGCATGTCTTCTCTCTCGGATCTGTCTGCAGAGCCGGTTCTTTAAACTGCCAACAGAATAGTAAAAGGTTGCAATTTTTGTAATTTTTTTTAACGCCTTAGGATTAAGAAGCGTTTTTTCTTTAAATATATTTTATTGATTTTTTACAGAGAGGAAGGGAGAGGGATAGAGAGTTAGAAACATCGATCAGCTGCCTCCTGCACACTCCCTACTGGGGAGGTGCCCGAAACCAAGGTACATGCCCTTGACCGGAATCGAACCTGGGACCCTTGAATCCGCAGGCCGACGCTCTATC
>NW_005358689.1:1555306-1561129 GCF_000412655.1 Myotis brandtii
CATCATTGATGTTTCTATCTCTCTCACCCTCTCCCTTCCTCTCTAAAATCAATAAATTGATTTTTTAAAAAATCTATACTAATAAAAGCGTAATATGCTAATTAGACCGGACAGCCGAACGACCTTCCGGACGTCCTTCTGGACAAAGCTGCCGCCGCAGGGGCCAAGGCAGAGGCAGTTAGGGGCGATCAGGCAGGCAGGCAGAGTGGTTAGGGGTGATCAGGCAGGCAGGCGAGTGGTTAGGAGCAAGCGGTCCCAGGTTGTGAGAGCGATGTCCTGCCAGTTTAGGCCCGATCCCGACATCTCCCGAGGGGGTCCTGGATTGCGAGAGGGTGCAGGCCGGGCTGAGGGAATTTCGTGCACAGGGCCTCTAGTATATATATATAATGGAAATTTGGCCTGTGGATTAAAGGGTCCCAGCTTCGATTCCGCTCAAGGGCACATGCCCGGGTTGCTGGCATGATCCCCAGTAGGGGGTGTGCAGGAGGCAGCCGATCAATGTTTCATTCTCATTATTGTTTCTATCTCTCTCTCTCTCTCCCTCTCCCTTCCTCTCTGAAATCAATGAAAATATAATTTTTAAAAAAGAAAGAAAGAAAAAGAGAAACTGATGGTATCCACAGTGTTGAAAGAGCAGCCTCGTTATAACTCGGACAACTCCTGCTTCCTTGAAATAGTGTGGGCGTTCCTTAGTCTTCCCCTGTCTACCTGGCACGTTGTTAACATTAAAAGTAACGTGCTTGAAAACTGGAAATGTGTCTGAATTCTCTGCAACAGCATTTGCAGCAGAATTGTAAAAGTCTAGTTCCACGTGGCAGTGTCATTCCCAAACCAGGGCCCATCTTCTTCTATAATAAAAGGGTAATATGCCAATTGACCGAACTGCAGAATGACTGGTCACTATGATGCACACTGACCACCAGGGGGCAGACGCTCAATCCAGGAGCCAGGCTCGCGACTGGCGAGTGCAGCGGTGCAGGCAGCAGTGCTAAGGATGTCCGGGGAGCGGGCCTAAGCTGTCAGTCGGATATCCCCCAAGGGCTCCTGGACTGCGAGAGGGCGCAGGCTGGGCTGAGGGGCCCCCCGCCCCCACCCTCCAGTGCACGAATCTTGTGCACTGGGCCTCTAGTAGGAAATAAATATCTGCACACCTAACACAGCCTCGCCAACTCAATGAGTGAATGTTAAGTGAATAATAATCACATGTGTTCCTTGGTAAAAGCCACAAACGGATTACTTTATCCAGCATCAACTGCATTTCTAGCTGCTGTCCGTGGAGGTCTGTAGGAAGGGAGTGGAGTTTCTGCTATTTTGAAGGCATTGTTTTTGAAAGCCATGTCAGAATAGAATTTGGTCGGCTGCTTTTTAGTAGAAAAAGACGTGTCATTACTCCTGGTGATTTTGTTCTCAAGCCATCGCATAATTACTATCCCTAACTCACACTTTAAAGAAAGGAATACTAATTAATGCATTTTAAATCTGTGCCTTCCTTCAGATTGTAATATTCATTGACGACCTGAATATGCCGGAAGCAGATAAGTACGGAGCACAGCCACCCCTGGAACTGATCAGGCAATTACTGGACTTGGGAGGAGTTTTTGATACGGAAAAAATTGCGTGGAAGGTAAAGTTCACGTTTAATATTGTTGAAACGTGGGGCTCGGGGTGCAGACTTCTTCTCGTGGGTCCTTGTCCGACGAAGATGAAGAATAAATTCGTGGGCTAACAGGTTTCTTTAATAAGAATGTAGAAGTTTAGTGGAAGCATATACAAACTCCATCTGGGCAGAGGGGTCCCCTTTGGGGAGGGGCCCCCAAGTGGGAAAAGCCTGCTCTCTCTCTCTCTCTCTCTCACTCCCTCTCTCTCTAATGGGAAAAAAAATCTAAATCCAAAAATCACTGTCCACGGACCCATTTCGTTCCCCTTCCCCTTTCCCTCTTCCCACAGAATATTCAAGATCTCTCCCTCGTGGCAGCTTGCATGCCTCCCGTGGGAAGGGGGGACATCAGCCCACGCCTCCTCAAACACTTCTCCGTCCTCGTGTTGCCTCATCCTCCACAGAGCGCCCTGCGGACTATTTTCCAGGTACCGCGCCCGCCTCCTGTCTGCTGGGGGGAAGAAAAAGTAAATTTCCTGCTGCGAGGGGAACTCTGAGACCCTCACATCCCTAATGTGAACGAACGTTCTCTGAAGGGGACAAGTTTTATTTCTCCCCTTCCATCTTCTGGCCTCTTATAATTCGCCTCTCCATTTCAAAGACATAGTTCAGGGTGTGTTAAGCAACACGTGGGCACTTGCTCATGGATGTCTACGGCATAGATTCCAAGACTTTGTTGTCAGAAACTGTGACTGTCTCTGGGCTGGGGCTCGGGAAGCCGGCTTAACAAGCACAGCCCCTTTTTTGCTAGTGTCGAGTTATTCTTTTTCTTATAGGATCAAAAAGTAAGGAGAGAGAAAATTCTGAAATATCTTATTAGAAAAATGGCTTCACTCCGTGGAATCTCAGAGGGAAGGCTGGGGCCGGGCGGGGTGGGGGTGGGAAGAGATCAACCAGAGAACTTGTATGCATATGAGATGAACCCTCTGTCCCAGCGCACACATCTCCTTCTGCAGCAGGAATTGGCTGGAAATAGTCTGCCCTTACAATTTTCGGCCGCCTGAGTTACTCGATTTCTTCCCAAAGGTCCATTTGGGAATGTATTTCTCCATCCATAACTTCACACCTGAAGTTCAGAAAAGTAAGGATCACATAATATCTTGTTCTCTCGCTATATACTATCAAGTATGTCAGAATATGCTGACGACGCCAACGAAGTGCCACTACCTGTTTAATCTCCGGGATATATTTAAGGTTTGTCTTAAAATTCATTCTCTGGCTCACTCTTCATCAGCGGTTCTCAACCTGTGGGTCGCGACCCCTCTGGGGGTCGAACGACCCTTTCACAGGGGTCGCCTAAGACCATCGGAACACACATATGTAATGACATATTGTTTTTGTGATTCATCACTATGCTTTAATGATGTTCAATTAGTAACAATGAAATTGGGGGTCACCACAACATGAGGAACTATATGAAAGGGTCGCGGCATGAGGAAGGTTGAGAACCGCTGCTCTTAATGTTTAAGATGGGGGAAATGTCATTTTACTGAGTTGATTCTCTGTCTCTCACTCTCTCTCCTGTCTCTCTACCCCTTCCCTCTCTTCCTCTCTCCTTCCCTCCCTCTCATTGATATTTTCAATATTAAATTGTTAAAAGGGGCAAAAAGGGAAGTTCAGATTGATTGGTTTTGCTGTGTATTAGCAGCTTACGCATGAACCAGTTACCAAGAATCATTAAAATAATTCCAGGCAGAGAATGCCATGATAAAACCACGTGAGGCTGTTAGAATACTGGCTACGATTCTCAGCAGGGAAAGAAATGGCAAGGTGTTGCTCAGTGGATAGAGCGTCGGCCTACGGACCGAAGGGTCCCAGGTTCGATTCCGGTCAAGGGCACGTGCCCGGGTCGAGGGCCCGGTCCCCCCCTCCGTGTGAGGCGTGCAGCCTGTTTGGCCACCTCCTTCCAGCGGGTGGCTAACGGGGTGTTGTTTTCCCACCCCCGCCAGCTCCTCCTGGGGCTGCTGCAGGCTGACAGGGCTGTCGTCGACTCCAAGGAGATGGCCGCCCTGTTCTTCGTCCACGAAGCCGCCCGGGTGTTTCACGATCGCCTGGTCGAGCACGCGGAGAAGTGGCTCTTCTACCAGTTTCTCTCGAAGGAGCTGGAGAACTACTTCCAGGTAAACGCGCATCTATGCACCCTTTTCAACGGGGTCCCGGGCAGACGCGTTTCTGTTCAAGTGCACAGACGTGTCTGTGACATTCATGACAGAAATGTTAGGCAGTGTGTTACATGTGATAGCTCGATGTGCCGGGCCTTTAAAAAACGTCCCATAGCCCTAGGCGGTTTGGCTCAGTGGATAGAGCGCCGGCCTGCGGACTGAGGGGTCCCGGGTTCGATTCCAATCAAGGGCACATGCCCGGGTTGTAGGCTCAATCCCCAGTAGCGGGAGTGCAGGAGGCAGCCAGTCCATGATTCTCTCTCATCATTGATGTTTCTCTCTCTCCTTCCCTCTCCCTTCCTCTCTGAAATCAGTAAAAACGTATTTTAGGGAAAATTGTACATATTACTCATTTTGATCTCCGTAGCATCCCTGTAGCATAGGTCCTGTTACTGTCCCCTTTCACAGGTAAAGAAACTGAGGCAGAGTGAGGGTCAGAACACAGCTAGGTCACACAGCGAGTTAAGTGGTAGCCTCATGATTCGAACCCGGGATATCTGACTCCAGATACTCTCTTAACCATCTCGCCGTACTGCCCCTCAGCCTTCCTTCAGCCACTGCCAAACACATGTCTCCCCACGCACCTGTTAGGAATTTCCAGTGCAAACACCAAGCCAGGTGGGTGCTGAGACCTGCCTGGAGCCGTGGGGCCCCCTGGTGCCCGACAGGCCTCTGCACACGTCACGGTGCTGGGGCAGGGAAGGAAACACGGCTCCTCTCTACCCGGCTTTAGGGGGAGGGAGACAGACTTGAAAGAGAAGGGAGCCCATGACCTTGGCCTGAAAGGTAGGCAGGAGTTCACCGTGGGCCCCGGAAGCCAGTGTGGGAGCTTGCTGGGCTGTAGAGGTCATTAGCAAGGGGAGGTTTTCCTTTCGGGTTGTCGGTGAGACCTCAGAATGGTATTTCCACCCTCGTCGCTTTGGCTCAGTGGATAGAGTGTCGGTCTGCGGACCGAAGGGTCCCAGGTTCAATTCCGATCAAGGGCACGTACCTTGATTGCAGGCTCGATCCCCCGACCCTGGGAGGCAACCAGTCGATGCCTCTCTCTCTCTTTCTTTCTGTCTCTCCCCCTCCCTTCCATTCTCTCTAAAAATCAATGGGAAAATATCCTCGGGTGAGGATTAACAAAAAACAGGGTATTTCCACCGCCGGGGTTCTGAAACGGGGAACCCGAAGATCCTCAGAGAGCCCTTCGATGAAACTGTCCTCCAATGTGTTTAGCTTCCTCTGTGGCCTTTGTATCTTGCTGTGTGTATTTCAAAATATTGTTCTGAGGAACCTTTGGGTTTCACTGCCAAAACGGGCCCAGGGCACAAAATAGGTGAAGAACCCCTGGGGCCTAGGCCTGGTGTGTCGAGCTTTGGGGATGCCGGCCTTACTGTTGATTTTGATGAGTAGACGTGGGCCGGTAACAGGTGCTATCGAATGATCGCCTCCCAACAGATCCAATGGACCAAAGAATCCATGATGAGCGACTCCACCGTCTTTGTGGACTTCCTGCGGATAAACAAGTCTCTTAGGAAAAAGATGTACCAGAACACCAACGACTACAACAAGCTGGCCAGGGTGCTCAGCGAGTTCCAGACCAAGATCCGCTCAACCTCAGAGGTAAAGGCGGAAAATGGTAGAAATGGTATACACGTATGTGTATGAGTTCATATATGAACACACACATCCTGTATAACAAAGAGCTAATATGCTAATTAGGCTGCACAGCGGACCAACCAGTGGGCGGGGCTGTGGGGCGGAGCCTCTTGCCGGAATTTCGTGCATCGGGCCGCTAGTATGACTATAAAATGTAATATCTTGCCGAAACCGGTTTGGCTCAGTGGATAGAGCGTCGGCCTGCGGACTGAAAGGTCCCAGGTTCGATTCCGGTCAAGGGCATGTACCTGGGTTGCGGGCACATCCCCAGTGGGAGATGTGCAGGAGGCAGCTGATCGATGTTTCTCTCTCATCGATGTTTCTAACTCTCTATCTCTCTCCCTTCCCCTCTGTAAAAAA
>NW_005358689.1:1561648-1565321 GCF_000412655.1 Myotis brandtii
AACCCGGGCCGTGCCCTGACCGGGAATCGAACCGTGACCTCCTGGTTCCTAGGTCGACGCTCAGCCACTGAGCCCCGCGCGGGTCGGGCTGGAAGGGTAAAATCTTAACTACAAGGTGCACAGCTGTGAGCTGCAGGGGGTGGACCGATGAGCGTTGGTGAGTTTAGAGATGCGGAAGGCAGCGTGGCGCCAGGACCCAGAGGAAAACAAGGGGCAGCAAAACGGATGCGACTCCTGTCTACCTTTTCCCCGTTGTCGTGGGAAGAGCTGTGCTGGCTGCGACTCCAGCAACATCACAGGCGCCTCGAACCAGTGTCCCACGACTCTCCCTCCCACCGTCCTCCTACCCCAGGACCCAGCAATGGAGACGCAGCCGGGGTGCCGCAGTCCTCTCTCTTCTCTCCCCTGGAGCCTGTGACCTCCCCAGTCTTGCACACCACACTGTTGGCAGAGGGACAGTCCTCACCGTGCAAACGTATTTTCCATGAAGGGAAGCCAGTTGACTCGGTCTAGGGCCGTGGTCGGCAAACCGCGGCTCGCGAGCCACACGCGGCTCTTTGGCCCCTTGAGTGTGGCTCTTCCACAAAACACCACGTGCGGTCGAAACTCCGTGGCCCATGCGCAGAAGTCGGTATTTTGTGGAAGAGCCACACTCCAGGGCCCAAAGAGCCGCATGTGGCTCGCGAGCTGCAGTTTGTCGAGCCACTGTTTGTTTCTCGAGCCACTGTTTGCCGACCACCGGTCTAGGTGACTGGAATAGTCATTGCCGTTTCTATATCCGCCTAGGCCATACCAGAGCGAGGCCTAGCCAGTGTGTCTCAGTGGATAGAGCATCAGTCCACGGGCTGAAGGGTCCCGGGTTCAACTCCGGTCAAGGGCACGCAGCTCGGTTGCAGGCCCCATCCCTGGCCCTGGTCGGGGTGCGTGTAAGAAGCAACCAAACACATCGATGTTTCTCTCTCCCTCTCTCTCTTTCCCTTACCCTCACCCTCCCTTCCACTCTCTCCCAAAATCAATTGGAAGATATACTTGGGTGAAGGTTAACAGCAGCAACAAAAATCTTGAAAAACAACAACACTCCGTATTGAACACTTTCCTGTGCCTGCCCTCAGCTGTGTGTCCATTTCTTTGCTAGATTTCTCACTCCATGGTGTTCTTCAAGGAAGCCATAGAACACATTGCCAGGGCCGCGCGGGTCCTTCGACAGTCGGGGACTCACATGTTATTGGTAAGAATTTGAAGTTCTCAGACCTTTTTAAGTTGGTCCATTAAAAATGCAGGCAACCTCAGACATCTGCTTTGCTTACAGAAGTTGTATTTATCCAGGGTTTCCATGTGGGAAAGGCCAGGGTCGTTGAGTCATGGGACAAGGTCCTTGTCCTCTTAAGAGTTTGCGTAAGAAATGCATCAGCACATAACAGTGTTCTTTGTTTTTAGAAAGCATTTGACCTGAATAAAAGCAATGGGTCTCGCATGTCCTCGGCACTAATGTACTCTGTGCAAGTGGATCTTACTTCAAAACAGCACACTTACTTGAATTTGGATTTAGAAGCATGAGTCATGCTTCTGAATGAAAAGTTTTACTTTTCATGGAAGCCAGGGGGAGTGACATTCTTGGAAAAGCCCTCAGTAACTCGAATGGAGGTATTATTTTATTCGGAAGGCTAAAGAAAGTCCAGCATATTTAGCCAGTTATGCGAATCACATGACTTATGACTATTATTATTTATGTCTGTTACTTATTTTATAACTATTTTAGTTATTTAAATCACACCATTTTTTTCCGCGAAGGACTTTTCTTTGGCATTCAGAGAAACTAGAACTTTATTTTTTAAATCTATTATTTAAACAGACATGTACAAGACTAATTACAAGGAATTAAAGGTTAGAAAATGGCCCTGGCCGGTGTGGCTCAGTGGCTAGAGCGTCAGCCTGTGACCAAAGGGTCCCGGGTTTGATTCTGGTCAAGGGCACGTACCTTGGTTGCAGGCTCCTCTCTTAGCCTGGGGGCCTGGTCGGGGCTCGTGCAGGAGGCAGCCAATTGATGCGTTTCTCTCACATCGATGTTTCTCTCTGTCTCTCCCTCTCTCTTCCACTCTCCCTAAAAACCAATGGAAAAAATATTCTCGGGTGAGGATTAAAAAAAAAAAGTTAGAAAATAGAATTAAGCCAAAAATGCAAAAGCAGATCATTCCACCATCAAAACTATTCCTTCCTAGCCTTTGCCACCCCATAAATGGCACCACCATAGATCTACTGCGCTAGCCCAACACCTGGGAACCCCTCGTCCTTGACACCTTTCACTCCCTCCCCACATTCAGCTTGTCCATAGTATCGCTCCCCAAAAAGTCTTAAAACTAGTCTACGGTGTTTTTATTGTCTAAATTTCTAGCACATCTAGACAGAAAACCATGCAGGGAAAGATTCCCAGGACATAACATAAGGATCACGTGTTTGAATTTTTTTTTTCTTCCAAAGATTGGCATAGACGGATGCGGGAAGGAAACCTGTACCATCTTGGCCTGCTACTTGACAGACCACAAACCCTACCACGTGCCCGTGTCTCAGAACTATTCCTACGTGGAATTCAAAGAGGACTGTAAGAAGGTGTTTGTCCAGGCGGGATTAGAAGGGACCCCCACCGCTCTGGTATTGGCTAATTTAAGCCTAGATCAGGTAAGTCCTTTTTGTCTTGATTACTTGTTGAAGTTTGATAGTTAAATAGTCACAACCCCCCATTTAATATTTGAAAAGAAAATAATTATACGTAAGCCTATTATTCTACCACTAGAGGCCTGGTGCACGAATTCGTGCATGGGTGGGGTCCCTCTGCTTGGCCGGCAATTGGGGCCGATCAGGGCCTTCTGGCCCAGTCCTGATTAGGGCCATGGGGGCGGCCGGCCAGGGGGAGGGACTGCAGGAGGTTGGTTGGCCGTGGGAGGCTGGCTGTGGGAGCGCACTGACCACCAGGGGGCAGCTCCTGAATTGAGCGGCTGCCCCCTGATGGTCAGTGCACGTCATAGCTACCAGTTAGTCGCTTATGCTTTTATATATATAGATTCCTGGCTTTTATATATATAGATTATCGAGGCTCTTCGTTACTCTCTGTTCTGATCCAGTTAGAGCCATAGAGTTTGTACGTCTGTAGTCATGGTGCATAAGCATTACAACCGAAGCATTTTTATCTTATAATTTTCATTTAATTGAGCAAACACAGGTGTTTGGCAGTTAGAAGTAATTTATCTCTGTAGATGAAGTTATCTGTGTTTTTTAAAAAAAAAAAAAAGCACTATGGTCTGTATGCACTCTCTCCACGTGACCTGCAGTGGGGTGTGGGTGAGCCCCGTGGGGTCTTATCTCAGGGACACATCGGCTGACAGGTGCTGGGAGGCCAGGGAGCCTGCTGATCACAAGGGCTGCTGGGAAGTCACATTGGGGACTTGCGTGGGCGGTGACTGCAGGCCTAGGGCAGTGGTTCTCAACCTTCTGGCCCTTTAAATACAGTTCCTCATGTGGTGACCCAACCATAACATTATTTCCGTTGCTACTTCGTCACTGTCATGTTGCTACTGTGATGAATCGTCATGTAAATACCTGATATGCAGGATGGTCTTAGGCCAGTGGTCGGCAAACGGCGGCTCGCGAGCCACATGCGGCTCTTTGGCCCCTTGAG
>NW_005358689.1:1565503-1565856 GCF_000412655.1 Myotis brandtii
GCCTCGCCGCCCTCCCCTGGGCGGAGGGACCGTCCTGTGAGTGGCTGCGGAGGGTCCTGAGCGGCCAGTGGGGCTCAGAATGCTTTTTTTTTTTTTTTAAGACATCTTAGGTTTATTCTCAAAACCAAAGCGTTCACCCTTTTATAACTCCTCTGGTAGATACTGTTTTCACCTTTTCCACCGGGTCTGGAGCCCCTTACGGAGATGAACTGGGTTAAAGGACCAGTCCTGTTTGTGCAGCATCCAAGCACAAAAGTCGATGAATGGAGGTGGGCTGGGAGCTGCCGGGGCCAAGGCCCTGCTCGGTTCATTGTCATTCCTAACCCTGCTGCCCCCTCCTGCCCCCTCCTGCC
>NW_005358689.1:1566446-1577680 GCF_000412655.1 Myotis brandtii
CTCTCCTGCCCCCTCCCAACCCCACAGGGCCCGGTGCTGGCATTGCTGCCAGGACCCACGGCCGCTTCTCTCGTGCTTGAAGCAGTGAGTGGGTGGGTGAAGCTTATTAGACTCAGGGGGAAAAAAATATTTCTTGATGAGTTCAAATGAACAGAAATCAGTTTTGTTTTAATGAATCTCAGTTCTCCTTAACCAGCGGTTCTCAACCTGTGGGTCGCGACCCCTTTGGCAGTCGAACGACCCTTTCACAGGGGTCGCCTAAGACCATCCTGCAGATCAGATATTTACATGACGATTCATAACAGTAGCAACATGACAGTGATGAAGTAGCAACGAAGATAATTTTATGGTTGGGTCACAACATGAGGAAGGTTGAGAACCGCTGCCTTAACCCCTACTGCCTGGTGTGTTTGGAGTGGAATACGTGGATCCTTTACTCGCTCGCGGTTGAAATGTGTCTCCCCTCAGGAGGCCTTCCTGGAGGATTTGAACAGCATCGTCAGTTTGGGGGAAGTCCCTGACATATTCGAAAAGGAGGAGCTGGACTCGCTCGCCCTGAGGATCAGGTCTCTGGCCGAAAAGACGGGCTACGTTGACAACAGGCAGGCTGTCCTGTCCTTCTTCCAGAAGGTACCGCTGCGCGCGCCGGCTTTCCCAGCGCCGTGGTGAGGTGGGCGCAGACCGCGTTCGTCGTTCCTGTGTGTGATGTTCAAGTGGGGGACTTTCTTGAGTTCTTTCAGTGAGTTTTCAAAGCTGAAGTGACTGCCATCCCTCCACACGGGCACACAGGGCTCTTTGGCCTGGGCCTCGCTGTCATTGGCTGGAAAAATAACAGCTGGTGGTAATGACAGATGAGATCCCATGATGATTTCTTTTTGTTCCTTTTTTTTTTTTTGAGAGAGAGAGAGAGAGAGAGAGAGAGATTGGTTGCCTCCCGCACATGCACTGACCAGGGGCAGGGAGTGAACCTGCGACCCAGGTACAATCCCTTCACTGGACTTGAACCTGCAGCCCTCCGATGCGCAGGCAGGCGCTCTAACCATTGGGCGCACTGGCCAGGGCCCCACTGTGATTTCTTACGCTGAGATTCCTTCCCAGCCGAGGAGGCTTGCATCTCGGTCATGTTGGCAACAAGTGTGGACAGGCAAGAAACAGGAATGTTTTCATCTCTTTGAAAGAAGCCTAACATTGGCCAGGAGGCCGTGGGCACGGCAGGAAGCTGGCCAGGAAAAGCAGGTGGTGGTCAGCAGGAACTCGGCAGGGGGGTGGCCGGGAAAGGACCAGTTTGAAGCGAGGTGTGACCAGCGACCTCGGCTTTCTGACCGATGGCTTGGTGAACAGGTCGACGTGGCTGCCCAAACCCAAGTGTCCGCTGGGGAAGCCACACAGGTCAGCTTATTTTTTTGAAGCGAGGTGTGACCAGCGACCTTGGCTTTCTGACCGATGGCTGGTGACTGACCGGTGGCTTGGTGAACAGGTCGACGTGGCTGCCCAAACCCCAAAGTGTCCGCTGGGGAAGCCACACAGGTCAGCTTATTTCTGGTGCCCGTTCTACCTCTCATGGAGTCATTTCAAAACTGAACTGGGCAACCCTCCATTCCTCACCGGGTACTTTGTGATCGGTCACAAGAAGAAGACGTAAAAGATTCCAGAAGCAGCATCCACCATTGAGAGAGAACGTCGTCGTCTGAATGGCTGCTTGGATTGAGTTGTGGATTTATTGTTTTGTTTTGTTTTGTTTTGTTTTAAATATGTTTTTATTGATTTCAGAGAGGAAGGGAGAGGGAGAGAGAGAAATAGAAACATCAGTGATGAGAGAGAATCATGGATCGGCTGCCTCCTGCACACCCCACACTGGGGATCAAGCCCACAACCAGGGCATGTGCCCTTGACCCCGAATTGAACCCTGACCCCCTGGTTCTTTCTCATCATTGATGTTTCTATCTCTCCCTCCCTCTCCCTTCCTCTCTGAAATCAATAAAAACATTTTTAAAAAACACACACACACAGAAGAGCTCTATGGGAATTGCCATTTCCTTTGGGAGGGCGCTGGTCGTGGCAGGCACTCCGCGCACAGTGGGTCTGGCACTCCGTGCACAGTGGGTCAGTCTCGACTCACTAAGAAAAGAATTGACACGAGTTTTAAGTGGCATGTTCAATGTGATATATTTTTTCAAAGCCATGGATTACATTTTAACAGCTTATATTTCCATTATGTTTCAGAGAATACGTAAAAATTTGCATATTTTTATGATCGTGAGTCCCACAGGACCTAACTTCCGCCAAAACTGCCGCGTATATGCCTCTATGATTAGCTCCTGCACGATCGACTGGTACGAGAGGTGGCCGGAAGAGGCGCTCCTGGTTGTAGCCAACTCTTTCTTGAGAAAAAATGTGGATTTAGAGAACAGAGAGGTAAATACAACTTCTTTTTTTTAAAAAAAAAAAAACTATACAAGGGAAGGTTTCCATTTATTAACAGGATCTGACAGTATCATATTTCTGAACAGCTCTGAACCCCAGGCGGATGGAAATGGGCAGCTCTCGGAAAAATTAGAAAACAAGTCAAGTGTTGGTCAATTTCCTGTCTCATTTGCCCCCAAATTCACCTTATCTCCAAGATGCTCAGATTCCTCGTCGCCTGGGTCCCCTCACTCTTCTGCCCTCAGGGTGAACAGCAGGTGTTCATGCAAAGCCCAGCAATGGGAACTCTTTCTCTCCTGCATTTTGCGTTTCGCTGACCAGACTCCCCGCTAAGGATGCTGCAGCCTCTGTGTTTTCCTACTAAACTTCTCTGGCTCGGCTGCAGCCGCAAAACTCCAAAGCAATGAGAGCCCAAGCCACACACACACACGCACACGCACGCACGCACGCGCACACACAATCAGCTCCGAGTTTATGAGCAACAGGTAAATAAGAATCTTTTGAGAGTGACCCACCGGCAGATCCCACGGGGTACAGACAAAGGAAGTTGTGGATGCACAGAGCCTGAAGCTCGGTGAGACCTCGAAAGGGGCCCGCAGCCTTACCTGTCCATGTGTTCGAGGCCAGTAAAGGCCAAGGACACGAGGGATGGGTGGAACCCGGAAGAAACGCAGCTGGCTTTAACGCAGCGGTTCTCAACCTTCCTAAGGCTGCGACCCTTTCATACAGTTCCTCGTGTTGTGGTGACCCCCAATTTCATTGTTACAAATTGAACATCATGAAAGCATAGTGATGAATCACAAAAACAATATGTCATTATAGATGTGTTTTCCGATGGTCTTAGGCGACCCCTGTGAAAGGGTCGTTCGACCCCCAAAGGGGTCGCGACCCGCAGGTTGAGAACCGCTGCTTTAACGTGACCCGGTAGTTGGTTGGCGAGACTTGGCGGCCAGGAGATGGGCAGTTACGACTCGGTTATATCTAAGTGACAATTCCCTCCAGAGCTCAGCCGTGGGGACTCGCTTTCCATTCTTGTTCCGCTCACCTATGTATCTGTATATCCTGTGAACCCCTACGTTCTTGCAGGTTTGTTTTACTCAAGGAACTGAGTGTCCTGCTACAGATGATCTACTTGAAGGAAGATGAGAGTGGAAGAAAGCACCATAAACATGGACCCTTGACAACAGGTCCCTGACTCCGTGGGTGGATAGAGCAGGAATGAGGGCTCGGCCCAGTGAATGGAGTCTGGCGTGTCACTGATCATTGGCCATAGCGCTGCCTCTTTCACTCTCGTACCATCCCAGCTATTAAAACTCGTATATTCTGGTCCCACCCATCCGGGGCCTTTATCTACATCCCCACATCTCAAAAATGATCAACTATTTCAAGTTACAGAGTTCAATCTCCTCTTTTTTTTATGTATATTTGAATTGCTTTCTCTTAATTCTTAAAAGATATATTTTTTTTTCAGAACTTAACGGAAAAACTTGCCCCAGCGTGTGTCCAAATCCACCAAAGCGTAAAAGACTTGAACACAAAATACTTCCAGAAAACCGGGAGGCGTTATTACGTGACCCCCCGAAGCTACCTGCGATTCATGGACACATTTGCACACATTTTGAGGTCACGCGAGAAAGAATTGCGAACGAAGAGGTGAGACTTGGAGACCAAATCAGAAAACATGTTTGTTTTTTTCTCTTTATGTTTCAATAGACGTTGCATCGGCGCTTCTATTTGTCAACACAAACGTCAGGCCCGCCCGTGCGGCTCCAACTGCGGTTTTTGATCGGAACCGCGTTATACCTCCATATCGGTTTGGGGAGAGCTGACGTCTTCACCGCGGTGCCTTCCGGCCCTGACCACGGTGTACCTTGCTTTGCTGATGTTTTGTCACAAACGACCCCTCCCCGTCCTTTCCCTCCTTCAGGGATCGCTTGTACATGGGCCTGTCCAAGATCCTGGAGGCCAGGGCTCTGGTGACAGACTTGCAGGAGGAGCTCCTCGTTATCACCCCGCAGATAGAACAGAAGACAAAGGTCAGTTCCACTTGAAATCTCGTTGTCAGGCTCTGAGAGTTGAGCACAGAGCAGCGTCGCAAAGCTCACTTTCTGGTTTGGACACCACGCAGCTGTGAGATCTCTCTGAGTCCCAATTTCCTTCTCTGTCAAGTGAGGGGAACAGTAACAACAGTGATAGCAAAATATTAACGTCATTATCCTAGTTAATAAAAGCCTAATATGCTAAGTGTCCGACTGTTCGTTCGACCAGTTGCTATGACACGCACTGACCACCAGGGGGCAGACTCTCCAACCGGTAGAGTTGCTGGGGGCCGGCTGATCGGGACTGGGTGAGACAGGCCAGACACGCCCTGGAGCCCTCCCGCGGTCCCTCCCCGGCCACCATTGTGCACTGGTGGGGTCCCTCTGCCTGGCCTGTGCCCTCTCGCAATCTGGGATCCCTCGGGGATGTCGGAGAGCCGGTTTTGGCCTGATCCCCGCAGGCCAGGCTGAGGACCCCATTGGTGCACGAATCCATGCACCGGGCCTCTAGTATTTTCATATTGAAACGTGATGATCAGTATCTAACTAATGGTAAAAACCTCAGCTAGAAAAATTCCCTAGTTATTCGTCATCTGAAATGTTCTGTGGTCACGGGCAAGCTGCCCAGTATTCTGAAGTCATTACGTGTCATTGTTCCTTACGTGCATTGTATGAAATGATGTTTAGCGTAGTCATCTTTGTTAGTCTATTAAACAGAGATATTCCAAGCTGATGTTGATTAATTTTTACAGTAACGAAATGGGCTATTTGAATTTCTCTTTTTTTAAAAAAAAAATCTCTCTCTTAAAATTCATGCTAAGAAGATTTATTTGGTTCATTAGGAAAAAGAAAACTTAATGGAAAAACTACAGAAGGATTCCCAGGTAGTTGAGAAAGTCCAGATGCTCGTTAAACAGGATGAAGAAATCATGGCAGAAGAAGTCAGGATTGTGGAAGAGCACGCTCAGGTAAAATTAAAACAATAACCAACAGAGGTCACTTGGAGATTTCCAAAATTATTCCCTAACGTCCCACATCTAAAAGGTCGGCTAACTGCTCTTCAATATACACTGAGTGGCCAGGTTATGATGACCACCCTATCAGTACTTCATTGACACTTCCAAAAATACTGAATATTGAAAACTTCCTAAGCAAATACTCTCAAGGTTTTATTATTATTATTATTTGCATAACTAATTCACTTCATTGTACTGATGGGGTGGTCATCATAATCTGGCCACTCAGTGTATATAGTGCCCCAACTCTGGGTACTTTTAATATTTATCCCAACAAATGTTTACTGAGTAGCTACTCCATGTGGGACGCGATGAATGAAATAGGGAGCAGAGGCCCTAACTGGTTTGGCTCCCACCACCGGCTGGTCTCCCAAAGCCCACAGAGCAGCAGGGCCGGGCCATCTTGCGGCTCTGCACAGCTACAGTCCTTCCCGCAACCACAGGCGCTTTGGCTGGTCTGTGCGCCCTGCTAGAGCCTCGTCGTTTTTGCCTGATGGCATGGCTGAAGAAGGGCTCGTGGAGGGGTAGGGGAAGGATCCGCCTGCATTTTTCTCATTCTTCTCTCGTGCTCCACTAGTACCAGCATTACCTGTAACCCGGGGTTCCTCCGACACCTTTTAAAGCTACTGGCCACGCGGTAAGGGCTCACCTCCTTCGAGCTGGGTGACATCCCGGGCACAGCGCCTTCCTTGGGTCCGAGAGAACTGCAGGCCCCCCGAGGTGCTGAGCCCTTAGGAAAAGGGGAAGCCACCAGTGCCACCCCTTCAACCTGTGGGACTCCCCCTCTTCCCTCAAGATGCCAAGTGAGACGCCCTGACTGGTTTGGCTCAGTGGATAGGGCGTCGGCCTGCGGACTCAAGGGTCCCAGGTTCGATTCTGGCCAAGGGCATGTACCTTGGTTGCGGGCACATCCCCAGTAGGGGGTGTGCAGGAGGCAGGTGATCGATGTTTCTCTCTCATTGATGTTTCTGACTCTCTATCCCTCTCCCTTCCTCTCTGTAAAAAAATCAATAAAATGTATATATTTTTTTAAAATGCCACGTGAGGGTCTCAGGGAGGTACCGGAACCTCTGCTAGGCCCACCCCGTGAAGGGGCTATGTGGACCCATACATCACTGTGCACAGCTTAACTTCAGTCTTTCATTTACTTCGGCCAAAGGAAGAGGGATGTAGAGGAATCAAGGGGTTGTGTTCATGGGTTTTCCCCCATACCACAGGGCTAATCTGGCTTTGGTGGCAAATCCAGGTTTTATAGGACCTGAAGCTTATACAATTTTGAGGCCACATTTTTTTGATTTTTTAAAATATGTTTTTATTGATCTTTTAGAGAGAAAGGAAGGGGGAGGGAGAGAGAAAGAGAAAAATCGATGAGAGAGAGAAATGTCGATCTGCTGCCTCCTGCACACCCCCCCACCGGGGGTTGAGCCAGCAACCCCGGCATGTGGCCTGGCCGGGAATCGAACCCGCAACCTCTTGGTGCATGGGAGGACGCTCAACCAACTGAGCCACACCAGCCGGGCTGAGGCCATATTTTTTAAAATAATACAAAATTACTAGTTCACAGTTAGACATGGAAGTGAATATTTAGAATAACTAAAGAAACCGAATAATCTACAAAATTTTAAAAGCTGACCATTTTTATAAACATCACACAATCTAGAAAAATAACAATATTGTTCAGTAATTCACTGCCTTAAACATCCCCACAATACCTTTTTCCTGCATTTTTTCCACTGCATACTCTGTGACTGCTTTTTCATATGGAAATGATTTTGTAATTTCATTTCCGATAGAAACTTTGGTATAGTCGATCAAAACGCGTTTTTCACACGGATAGTTTTCTTAGAAAAGTTTATTTCAGCTTCATCGCTTATTGTTGATAATGTCATGAACATTTTTATCAGTATTGCTGTCAAATTTGCTATAAGCAGCAGTGGCATTTCAAGATTTCTTGTCTCGCAATTAATTTTAAATACTCTTTGCATTCGTTAACCCGTTTTCCACCAACATCTTCATTATAGGTGTGCTTTCTGATTTTCATATTTTAATTAATGTCAATATTTCTTGCAAACTCAGCCGGGACCTTGAATTTTTCCAATGTGATCATAGGATGCATTCTTCATTTTGACACACAATCACTTTTGTTTAACACCCCTCAAATTTTTGTCTTATTTGTAAATAACAGTTAAAATGATAAAATCAGATACCTTTCACATACCTATATAAGGAATGTAATTTCTCACTTATATTATTGAGGCATTGAAAACATCTTGATTATTACCTAAAACCCCAGGGATTTTAAAGAACTCTTTTTGCACAACTCCCATCCAAAAAGGGGGAAATTCAACCTGGCCAGTGTGGCCCAGTGGTTGGGCATCGACCTATGAACCAGGAGGTCACGGTTCAATTCCTGGTCAGGGGCACATGCCAGGGTTGCGGGCTCGATCCCCAGTGTGAGGTGTGCAGGGGGCAGCCGATCCATGATTCTCATCACTGATGTTTCTGTCTCTCTCTCCCTCTCCCTTCCTCTCTGAAATCAATGAGAACATTTTTTTAAAAAGGGGAAATGTATGTGCTGTGTTATCAGACGTCCTCGGGAAGGAGTGAGCTTCCCTTGTGTGTGGCTACCAGTGGAAATCTGACCATGTGCTTACAGTTGTCTACGTCTAACAGACGGAAGGATCCTCCACAGCCCCGATTCTGCGTCCAGGCATCGTAACCCCTGCTTCCCCTCCACAGCCTGGAGCTGAGCGCGGTAGCACACGTTCCCCTTATAGTACGCCCTCTGGCCCCGCGCCTGAATGTCGCACGCCGGGAAAGTTGGAAGTTTCTGGAATTATGCCTAGGCGGCGTCCTATTTGAGATAGGTTTACACTTGTTTGTAGGGAAAATAGCTAGTAAATAATAATACAACTGCATACCCATTCGTATGTATCTGGGGGCTTCTGCCTTCTTGCAGACAACTGCCAATGAACTGAAAAGCGTCATGCCGGCTCTGGAAAGGGCCACCCTGGCTCTCCACGCCCTGGATAAAGCCGACATCTCCGAGTTGAGGTGAGTCATGTACCTCTTCCTTTTGAGTTGAAAAAGCTCCGACTACAGCAGTGACGGCGAACCTTGTGAGCTCGGCGTGTCAGCATTTCGAAAAACCCCAACTGAACTCTGGTGCCATGTCACATATAGAAATGTTTTGATCTTTGCAACCATAGTAAAACAGAGACTTACATTTTTGATATTTATTTTATATATTTAAATGCCATTGAACAAAGAAAAATCAACCAAAAAAATGAGTTCGCGTGACACCTCTGACACGCGTGTCATGGGTTCGCCATCACTGGACTAAAGCAATAAATACCTGGCAAAAGTCACAAAGTCCACATTCCATGTTTAGATGGCCCTTTTCACCTATCTTGGAGTGTTTTTTTTTTCAATTTTATATTACATGTGATATCTGCCGTACCTAATCCATGTTACGATGCCATCGACCGTAAGGCATATCAGTATTGTATGCTGCCGTGGTGCGCCCGTGGTTATAAACCCAACGGCGGTCTCGGAGATGTAGGAACGTGCGTCCTGGAGTTGGTGAGGTGCTGTCTTGCCGGGACCAGGCAGAGAAGCCCCAGGGCCTGTGCATGTGCCTGACCTGCGGTTCCACAAACCAGAGGGCCCTGTGCTGCTCCTTCCGCCAGGTTAGCGGTGGGATCTGTGGGGGTGCAGCCCTGCACGTCGGTGCTGCACTGCCGGCCATTGTCACCAGGTGGCGCAATGAGGAGCACTTCTCCTTGTGCCCTTCCCAGGTGCGAAAGGCAGCAAAAGAGACATTCCTAAGAAAATACAAGCAGCACCCTGGCTGGTCTGGCTCAGTGGATAGAGCGTCAGCCTGCGGACTGGAGGGTCCCAGGTTCGATTCCAGTCAAGGGCACTGCCCGGGTTGTGGGCTCGATGGCCAGTGGAGGGCATGCAGGTCATAGGTTGCCTCTCAACCACTGAGCCACCGCCAGCCAGGCAAGACACCCAAATTTTTAAAGACATGCAAATAATGTAAAAAAAAAAAAAAGCTATGTATCGGCCATTAGTTCTCCTTATCGAAAGCGCTTGTTAAAAAAATCTGAATGTGTTGTCTTCTGAGATTGTTGACAGGGCGTGTGTGTGAACTTCCTCGTGAAGCTGTCGAGCTCTCGCCGTCTGTTGCAGAGTCTACACGCGCCCCCCTAACCTGGTCCTGACCGTCATGAATGCGGTGTGCATCCTCCTGCAGAAGAAACCCAACTGGACTACGGCCAAGCTGCTGCTCTCGGAGACTGGCTTCCTGAAAAAACTGGTTCAGATCGACAAGGACCGATTACCCGAGAAGGTAAAAAGCTGCTCGCCGGTGACTGCATCAGGGGCACGTTTGCATTGACAAACCAAGAGAGTCAAACGGAAGCGTTAAAATTAGAATTCTGGCCCAGCTGGTGTAGCACAGAGGTTGAGCGTTGAGCTATGAACCAGGAGGTCACATGCATGGGTTGCGGGCTCCATCCCCAGGAAGGGGGAGGTGGGGGGGAGGGCGGGGGTGAAGGAGGCAGCTCATCAATGATGCTCTGTTGCCCAAATCATAGCAGTCACCCAGGTCGTTTGGGGGTTCCTTTCAGAGGTCATTGTTCCACAGGTAGCTGTGGATTTGGTGTCTCCGTGGGAGGAGGTGAGGTGGGGATCTGCCTGCGCCGCCATCCTGAACCTGGTCCCAGAGAGCTGTTATTGGTGCGTCAAAGGATTACGGACAACACGCGGCCAGCACTGTTCTGAGCGCTTGCCAATGCGGACGTGTGTGGGAGGAGATGGGGGCAGATTGGAGCACAGAAAAAAAAAATCGGAGAAAGTAAGGTCATCTGGACACCTCATGAAGAGTTTTTCTGGAGCAGATCTAATTCAGAGACTTGCCCAGCTGGTGTGGCTCAGTGGTTGAGAAGCAGCCTAAGAGGCAGGAGGTCGCGGTTCGATTCCCGGTCAGGGCACAGGCCTGGGTTGTGAGCTCAATCCCCAGTGTTGGGGGGTGCGGGAGGCAGCCGATCAGTGATCCTCTCTCATCATTGATGTTTCTATCTCTTTCTTCCTCTCCCTTCCTCTCTAATAAATCAATAGAAATATATTTAACAAAAGAGAAGACTGTGGCTTTAATGTAGGATGTCAAGAAGGATGATAGCAGGGCCAGAGCCCTGAGCGAGCAGTGGGGTGAGGGCAGCATAGAGTGGGGCCCTGCTGGACAGGTGAGACTCGCAGGAAGAGGAAAGGGGGTGGCAGGGTAGGCAGCGAGTTACAAGGCCCTGGGCCCTGGCACTGTATGTAGATGGACGCACAGGAGAGCCAGATGCCACTGGTGTGGCCACCAGAAGCCGAAAGAGGCAAGAAGCAGATTCCTCTCTAAAGCCCCAGAAGGACGTCCGGAAGGTTGTCTGGAAGGACGTCCGGTCTAATTAGCATATTACGCTTTTATTGTGATAGATAGGAGCCCCAATAATAAACCGAGGGCAGGCCGCCTGCATCCCTCAGCTGAGTGGTTCTGTCCGGCTTGCGGGGGGTGGGCGGGAGGAGGAATCTGAGATTTCCTCCTGACCACAGCCCCCAGAAGTAGATGAGAAATACTGCGGGGCTGTCTCCACCCTGGGCTGTGCCGTTTCCACGCAGGGGGTCTATAGCAGTGGTCGGCAAACTGCGGCTCGCGAGCCACATGCGGCTCGTTGCCCCCTTGAGTGTGGCTCTTCCACAAAATACC
>NW_005358689.1:1577898-1596300 GCF_000412655.1 Myotis brandtii
GGACCTCTGAACAGGAGTGTCCAGCCCATTCCCCTCTTGGGGTCCCCAGCCCCTCGCCCCTGAGGGCCACAGGAAGGAGACCTCAGACCTCCGCGCACCCCAACTTGTGCGAAGCCGGAGAAAGTTAACGAGTTCTATTTTTATTTTTAAACGGAGCTCCTCTTTTAAAAACTGTAGCAAAGGTCCTGTAGCAATAGCAGCAGCGACACGATGTCTGCACTGGGGGCTTCCCCCTCTGGAAAAAATCATTGGTACTAGATCACATGTGCTGAGGCATGTGTTGGGGGGGGGTGTTAATCCTCACCCAAGGATATTTTTTCCATTGATTTTTTTAGAGAGGGTGGGAGGGCGGGGGGAGGGAGAGAGAGAGAGGAAGGATCATGGATATGAGAGAGAGACATCGATTGGTTGCCTCCTGCGCAGGGCCAGGGACCACACCTGCAACCAGGTATGTGCCTCTGACCAGGAATCAAACCCGAGACCCTCCGGTCCAAAGGCCGACGCTCCAACCACTGAGCCACCAGGCAGGGCCAGCTCGGTATGTTGTTTTCCTTCTGCCCGGGAGCAGCTGGGTATTTCTGACAGGAGATAAAATTTCACCCTAAGGTGGATGAGGGAGGACTTCAGATCAAGAATAGGTCTTTCTCACCTAACACCCCGCTCACGCTCTCTCCAGGTGTTCATGAAGCTGAAGAAGTTTTTAACCTTACCCGACTTCCACCCCAAAAAGATCGCCCACGTGTCTGTCGCCTGCTGCTCTATGTGCGAGTGGATCATAGCTCTGAACAACTACCACAACGTTCGGAAGGTACGCTTTCCCCTCCTAAACGTCTGAAGCAGCTGGGAAGCGACACTTCGCACGGATGAAGTATCCAGGAACACTGTTCATTTACCAAGACGCAAGTGAACTTCTCAGGAAAGAAATACGCAAGGACACAACCTGTAATCAAACACACGCCAACGCGCACAGCTATCGAGCCCTCCTGTCCAAGTCCGATCTTTATGGCAACGATGCTGCTGTTTCATTTGTTTGTTTTTACTATATTTCACCATATTAAACTATTTTATATTCCTTCTGTACACATAATTCTGGGCAAGTTCATTCTAAGGGTTGACACTTATAAATGTCTTTTAAACAAAAGTGGCATTTTAGCCCTGGCTGGTTTGGCTCAGTGGATAGAGCGTCGGCCTGCGGACTGAAGGGTCCTGGGTTCGATTCTGGTCAAGGGCACCTGCCCGGGTTGCAGGCTTGGTCCCCAGTAGGGGGTGTGCCATAGGCAGCCCATCAGTGGTTCTCTCTCATCATTGATGTATCTGTCTCTCCGTCTCCCTTCCTCTCTGAAATCAATAACAATATATTTTTAAACAAAAGTGGCATTTGTAAAAAGTGAACTTGACTTCCTTAACACTCACATGTTGCGACATTCCTTTTAAGGTGGTGGGCCCGAAAGAGATCCAAGTCGCTGAAGCCCAGAACGTTCTAAAAATTGCGCAACAAAGGTTGGCAGAAAAACAAAGAGGTTTGCAGCTGGTAAGACATTTTTTTTTACTCGTTAAACTGTCGACACCTTTATGAACTAGACAACAGCATCCGGAAAGAGTCATCATCTCAGTAGATTTCATAAGTTGAAGATAAAATGGGGATGATCATGAAGGTAGTAAGAGCTTAGTTACGATGAAACTAGAGGCCCGATGCACGAAATTCACGCAAGAGTAGGCCTCCCTTCCCCCTGGCTGCCGGCACTGGCTTCCCTCTGGCACCCGGGACCCGGGCTTCCCTCTGGCACCCGGGACCCGGGCTTCCCTCTGGCCGCCGACAGGCATCTGGGACCCGGGCAGCCCCAGCTTCATCCGGAAGGTCATACGGTCTAATTATCACTTGACACTTTTATTATTATAGATGATGGAAAATATAAATGTTACCTTAAACATAGATGAGCGGACACATTGTTTTTATAATAATTTGGGGGATACCTGAGATAAAAAGTTGGGAGACCACTGAGCCAAAATACCATCATCCCTTACCCCGGTCTACTCGAACGCCCGCGTGACTTGTTCTGTTCACCCCCCTTTTTATAATTTAATTTTATTGGGGTGATACTGGTCAGTACTATCACACAGGTTCCAAGTGAAACATGATCTGTGTATGGCATTGTATGCCCACCACCCGAAGTCAAATCATCTCCTGTCACCATATATTCGGCCCCCCTCCACCTTTTACCACTCCTTTCCTCTGTTGTCTGCGTCTGTGAGATTCAGTTTTATATCCTACATATGAGTGAAATCAAACGGTTCTTCGCTTTTTCTGACTGATCTTACTCCACTTAGCAGAATAGTCTCGCGGTCCATCCATCTTGTCACTAATGGCGCTAGTTCATCTTTTCTTAAGGCTGAGTAGCATCCCGTGGGGTTTAGGTAACACATCTTCTTCATCCAGTCCTCTATCAAAGGACACTTTGGTTGCTTTCATGTCTTGGCCAACATGAATAGAGCTGCAATAAACATGGATTGTAGATGCCTTTGCCAATAACGTTTTCAGATGTTTCAGGTGGATACTCAGAGGAGGGACTGCTGGGTCATACGGTAACTCCTATTCTTTATTTTTTGAGGAGCCTTCATGCTGTTCTCCAAAGTGGCTGTACCAGTGACATTCCCACCAGCAGGGACTGAGGGTTCCTTTTTCTCCAAAACCTCTCCAACACTTGTTACGACTTGTCTTGTTGACAATGGCCATGTTCGCGGGGTGAGATGGCATCTCCTTGTAGTTTTTATTTGCATTTCTCTGATATATATTATATCTGTTGGCCATGTGTATGCCTTGGGAGAAGTGTCTGCTCAGCTCCTCTGCCCCTTTTTGGATGGGATTGTTTGTTTGGTGTGGGGTTGTATGAGTTCTTTATGTATTTTGCATATTAACCCCTTGTCAGAGCTGCTGTTTACAAATATCTTCTCCCATTTGGTTGGCTGCCTTTTCATTTTCTTGGCAGTTTCTTTTGCTGGACAGAAGCTCTGCAGTTTGATATAGTCCCATTCATTTATTTTTGCCTTTATTTCCCTTGCCTTTGGGGTCAAATTCATAAAATCTTCTCTAAGACCCAGGTCCATAAGTTTAGTACCTGAGTTTTCTTCTATGTAATTTATTGAAGATGGCACTTAAAAAAACAAACTTCAGCCCTGCTGGCGTGGCTCAGCGGTTGAGCGTCGACCTATGAACCAGGAGGTCACGGTTCAATTCCCGGTCAGGGCAGATGCCTGGGTTGCGGGCTGGATCCCCAGTGGGAAGCGTGCAGGAGGCAGCTGATCCATGATTCTCTCTCATCATTGATGTTTCTATCTCTTTCTCCCTCTCCCTTCCTCTCTGAAACCAATAAAATTCTACTTAAAAAAACAAAACTTCAATATCAAGGGATTATTTATTTAAGTATTGCAGTGAACATTTTTATTGGTAAAATAATTTATCTTTCCTGGAAGATTTTCCAGGATGTGAAGATGAAGTGGTTTACACACTATCCTATATAATAAAAGGCTAATATGCAAATTGTCTCCTTGAGAGTTCAATCGACCGGGAGCTCGACCACTCGTTATGACATGCGCTGACCACCAGGGGGCAGCGCGGAACGAAGGAAGGCCCCGGCCGGCAGCCGGAAAGCCCTGATCAGCCTTGATCACCAGCCAGGCCTAGGGACCCTACCCGTGCACGCATTTCGTGCACCTGGCCTCTAGTATTTCTATACATAGAAATAAACTCTTGAGGCAAAATAAGATTAATCTCAATAATAAATTAATTGTCTTTCAGGTTGAAGAACATTTGCAGGTTTTGCACGCAGCCTACAGAGACATCGTTGCCGAGAAAGAAGTACTAGCAGGTCGCAGACAGCTCGCCATGAGGCGCATGTACTGTGCGTCTGTGCTACTCACCGCCCTGGGAGATGAGAAGGTGTGACTTTTGTTGGTCTTCTGTCCCCTCCATTAATTTCTCACGCTTGTCTTCAAACAGGGGTGACCGACCCCAAAGGTCAGAAGTTGTTTCGCTGGTCCCTAAGGCATCAGCACACCTTGGTGCGATGCCAAGTCAAACTCTGTGAGAGTGTCAGGTTCTCTTTTCCAGCACAGGGACAACCCAGGATGAATGTATCAGAAGGGATGGGGCTGAAAGGGAGTGGGGGGCGCCAGGAAGGGAAAAGAATGTTTTCTTTTGTCCGTCATCTGACCTTTTTCACCTTATCTTATTATTTCTCTTCTAACTCATCTTCCTTGTCTATCCTGGAATCCCTAGTGAGCCGAGTAGGTGTAGTCAGACCTCAGCTCTCTCAAAGGATGTTACAGAATCCTCAACATCATTTTAATTTAGTTGGTTTAAGCAGAGCAGTGGTTCTCAACCTTCCTAAGGCCGCGACCCTTGAATACAGGTCCTCATGTTGTGGTGACCCCCAATTTCATTGTTACAAATTGAACTCCATTAAAGCATAGTGATTAATCGCAAAAACAATATGTCATTATAGATGTGTTTTCCGATGGTCTTGGGCGACCCCTGTGAAAGGGTCGTTCGACCCCCAAAGGGGTCGTGACCCACAGGTTGAGAACCTGAAGTAGAGACCTATGAGGGAAGACTCCTACAGGGCAGGCAAAAGGCGGTTATGAAGTTAGACCCATCAGAGGGAGATCATATCCCTCCGTTTATGTCCTTGAGAGCCTCTATGTTGAGCGGTGGTCGAACATCAGCGTTAGCCCAGGTGTTCAGCTGCCGGAGGTTGGGTTCTCGGCCAGCGCGCTTCATTTACCGACAGTTAAGCACAGACATGGTCGAGGGAGGAGGCCGCTCAGCCAGGGAGCGTGGGTTCAGACCCCAGCCACCCAGGGAGAGCTTTGTGAACTTGAGCAAGTTGCCTAACTTCTCTAACCATCAACTTCCTCCTCTTTATTAAAATGAAGTCAGTGGCTTTTATTTAACAGGATATTGAAAGAGTCCAATGAGATTTTTCAAAGTAAAGTGTCTATCAGATAAGTGAGGAGTTAATAAATACTGGTCATTATTATTATTGAACACCATTAATAACATAATATGATTTATTTTTTTTAGTTGCCCTGCTTTATTACACAAAGAATTTGAAATGCCTATCCATCTTAGCAAACATGATCCCATTGGCAAATCCAAAAATAGGACCCGTGTTCCCTTAAAAAAGAGCGTGTTTTTATTTTAGCCATGATTAATTGTATTACAATCGTGTTCCCTTAAAAAAAATGTGCGTGTTTTTATTTTAGCCATGATTAATTGTATTACAACCACAGCAGGAGCAGAGGAATAGGAATGGCAATGATTGATCCAACTGGGGGGGCCATTTAATTTCCAAAATGTCTCGAAATAGTAGATTTTATAGCAAAGACCAGTAACTCATTTTCATTTTAACATTTAGACTCGATGGCAAGAAACAATTGATCAGATAGACAGCAAGTTGGAAGGGATTGTGGGCGACATCCTGATTTCAGCAGCGTGCATTGTCTACAGCGGAGTCTTAACAGCAGAATTCCGCGAGCTGATTGTGAATAAGTGGGAGAATCTTTGCACTAAAAACAACATTTCTTTGTCTTCTGACTTTTCTTTAATTGAAGTCATGGCACAAACACAGCAGGTACTACCATATCTACTATCCAGTTGAGTGGCTTTATCGTTGATTTGAATTTTTGCATGTGCATTTTTTTTGGCTTGGGTCTTTCCCCCAAATCATTTTGATAAACGAAAGTACTGAAGTCTGTTCTAGGCCTTAAATTTTTTTTTTTAAGTTATAGTTTTAATTCCTCAATTAGTTGCATCTACTATTTCCCAATCCTTTGGGCAAAAGTCACAAAATACATTTTTTCTCATTGCAACACTGTCTAATAAATATAGCCAATTTCTTTCCCTGAAACTCCTTTCATTAATAAATTGGTGAACTTATTAAATCACGGGCAGTGTTCTTAGAAACAGCCAGAATATAGACCTCACATTTATTAATTTATCAATAGATATTTATTATCTATGTAAGTTCCATGCTGATATTGAAAGGATAAAAAAGACGTACACCATTGTTTTGGTATCCCAGAGAGTATAATTTTAAATTGGTTCCCCTACTGATAACTTAAATTGACCATCCAACCTACAAATTCTCAGGAGCAATTTGTTTTTATAACGCTAAGAACAAATTTAAACCCAAATAAATCAATAATTACATTAAATGTAAATGGTCCAATTAAAAGGCTAAGCTTATAAGACTATATAAAAATGTAAACCAAAATACAAAGCAGAAATCATATGTTACTTAGAGAGGACACATCTAAAACACAAAGATTGATTATGGTAAATTTCCTCCCCATTTTCTATAGATTATGTTTTTAAAAAGAGAGCATAAACTTTAATGCAAAAAGGGATTGCTAGAATTGTATAACCATGTGTTACAACACAGTAAGAATTGGTTTAAGTCTTCGAGAATGCGTTAACCATTCTAAATTTGTTTGTACCTAATAACATGACCTCAAATTCATATAAAACGAACATTAAAAGAACTTCATATAAAAATGGACAAACCTGCCATCATAGTGAACGATTTTAAGACTCTTCTTTCTGTAACCCGTAGGAAAAGGACACAAAAGTCAGTATGAATAGAGAAGATTTGCCCAACATGATTAACAAATGGATAATGGGCACAATAGGACTCTGCAGCCCACACCTGCAGGTTACACATTCTATGCAAGCTCACAGAGAACTTTGCCAAAATTGGCCTTGTTGACCACAAATAAAGTTCAGCAAACGTCAGAGGATTTAAATTTTATGGTGTCTGATCAAAGTGCAATTAGCTAGAAGTCAGTAATTTAAAGTTTCTTTGAAAAACCCGATATTTCTGAAAATTACGAAATATATTCCTAAACTAATCGCAAGTCAAAGAAGAAACCAGGATTGAAAAAAAAAATGAGCATTAGTGAAAATTTTTCCTTTGAGATTGGAAACATGACAAAGGGTTAGCTCTAAGTACCTACTTAGCTCTAGACCAGAGATCCTAGACAGTGCAGTAAGGCAAGAAAAAGAAAGCTATTAGAGTTGGAAAAGAAAAACACAAAAAAGTAAAAAATTTTGAAGGTGTTATGTACCTAGGAAACTGAAGAGAATAGGTAGATATATCATGAGCATTAACGAACGTTTAGCCAAGTTTCTGGAATTAAAGTCAGTAGGCAAAAACCAATTGCATTTCTCTACACCAGCAACAAATAGCCATGTTTTTAGGTGCCATTTGTATAGCATCAATATGAATTATCAAAAAAAAATTTGTATAAAACTATAAAATACGGAGATCAATTTTAAGAAACCTGAACAAATGAAGAGTTATACCATGTTCATGAACTGGAACACTCAATATTGTGAAGTTAAAGTTCTGTAGATCAGTTTTTCCAAATTGATATTATCGATCCCAAGTACAGTAGTCCCCCCTGTCAGCAGGGGATGCCTGGAACTGCAGATGGTACCAGGCCCTATATATACTGGTGTGTTTTTTTCTTTTCTTTTTTTTTTTTAATATATTTTATTGATTTTTTACAACGAGGAAGAGAGAGGGATAGAGAGTCAGAAACATCGATGAGAGAGAAACATCGATCAGCTGCCTCCTGCACACTCCACACTGGGGATGTGCCTGCAACCAAGGTACATGCCCTTGACCGGAATCGAACCTGGGACCCTTGAGTCCTCAGGCCGACACTCTATCCACTGAGCCAAACCAGTTAGGGCTGTTTTTCTTTTCTTTTCTTTTTTTTTTACTTTATTTTTATTTTTGACTGTATTATATTACAGATGTCCCCATCCCCCCACCTTTGCCCACCTCTATCCAGCCTCCCACCCCATTCCCTCTGGCCATCAGCACACTGTTGTCCATGTCCATGGGCTATGCATATATGTTATTTGGCTAATCCTTTCACCTTCTTTCACCCAGTTGCCCCTCCCCTCTGACAGCTGTCGGTCTGTTCCATGTTTTTTTCTATATATACACACTTTTTCACTAAAAGGAAGCCCATCACGGCTTCTCTCTGGCACATCTGAATTGCCAGCATCACTACTCTTTTTTTAAATATATTTTTATTGATTTCAGAGAGGAAGGGAGAGGGAGAGTGAGAGATAGAAACATCCGTGATGAGAGACAATCATGAATCAGCTGCCTCCTGCACGCCCCCTACTGGGGATTGACCCCGCAACCCGGGCATGTGCCCTTGACCGGAATCCAACCCGGGACCCTTTAGTCCGCAGGCCGACGCTCTGTCCCAGCGGTCCTCAAACTACGGCCCGCGGGCCACATGCAAATACAAATATTGTATTTGTTCCCGTTTTGTTTTTTTACTTCAAAATAAGATATGTGCAGTGTGCATAGGAATTTGTTCATCGTTTTTTTTAAACTATAGTCCGGCCCTCCAACAGTCTGAGGGACAGTGAACTGGCCCCCTGTTTAAAAAGTTTGAGGACCCCTGCTCTATCCATTGAGCCAAACCGGCTAGGGCCAGCATCACTTAGGGGCCGTTATGAAGTCACATAAGGGCGACTTAAACACCAGCCCAGCTGGACCACGCCGGTGGATCTGGGCTACAGGCGACTAACGGGCGGGTACGTCCTGTAGGTATTAACCACGTTGAAGAAGTTCACAAAACAATGAACGCATTCGTGGTCTCGTTCCAGCTCCGCCAGTGGCATCAGCAGGGGCTGCCTCTTGGTCAGTATTCGACGGAGAACGCCATCCTGATCCAGAACGGCCTGCCGTGGCCTCTGCTGATTGACCCCCACGAGCAAGCGTATCACTGGATCCGCCAGATGGAAGGGCCGCGGCTGCAGGAGTGCTCCATCCGGGACAGCGATTACATCAGGACAATTGAAAAAGCTATGCAGACAGGAGGGAGCGTCCTCCTGCAGGTATGTGCCCCCGGTGGCCGGCTTCCCTCGTCCCAGGCCGAGGACACAGACATTGTATGCACTGAGCAAAAAAGCCTGAGTGAGACCTTAAAGGAAGTGGCAGGTCAACTCCTCGGGGGGGAAATACATGCATCTATACGGTGAGTTTTCAATGTCCAGCTTTCTCAGGTCTGTCCTTTCCTGGTGTCCAGATATTAATAAGATTCGTATGTATGGGAGTGGGGAGGGAGGGCAATGGGGGGATATGGACACATATGTAATACCTTATTCCAGTGGTTCTCAACCTTCCTAATGCCGCGACCCTTTAATACAGTTCCTCATGTTGTGGTGACCCCCCGTTTCATTGTTACAAATTGAACATCATGAAAGCATAGTGATTCATCACAAAAACAATATGTCATTATAGATGTGTTTTCCGATGGTCTTAGGCGAACCCTGTGAAAGGGTCGTTCAACCCCCAAAGGGGTCTCGACCCACAGGTTGAGAACCACTGCTTAGTCAATTTAAAAAAATGAGAAAAGATTCGCATTTCTTAAAGCTGTGTCTTTTCCACCGATTTATTCTGTGTAAGATGAACTTGTTTAACTCCCATCTATTGGGTTTTTCAGGATCTCCCTGAAACCTTGCCTCCAAGTCTGAAGGCGATTTTGAAGAAGGACATCTACCAGAGAAGAGGCCATTCCTTCATCCGGGTCAATGACTCTGAGATTGAATATAATTCCAAGTTTAGGTAAGGTCCTAGTCCACTGAGCCAAAGGTTTCCGTTTTCTCAGACCATCACGTTGAAGGTCCTGTTTCAGCCCCATAAGCGTCTCCTGGGGGGAGAAGCGAGATTGCATTTTGCATGTTCTTCTTTTGTTCGTGTTTTCAGTTTCTGTGTCTTGGCCCTCAGCATACAGAACAGAGAATGAATTGTTGTTTATTCAGTCATTGCACGCTGATATTTTTCCAGCTGTGCCTGGGGAAGTGTGTGGTCTCCACGGGGTTTTCAGAAACTGTGCAGGAAGGACAGCAAGCGGGAGGCCTGGCCCTACCTGACCCACAGCAGCTTGCAAACTGCGGCTCGCGAGCCACATGCGGCTCTTTGGCCCCTTAAGTGTGGCTCTTCCACAAAATACCACGTGTGGGCGCGCACGTACAGTGCGATTGAAACTTCGTGGCCCATGCGCAGAAGTCGGTATTTTGTGGAAGAGCCACACTCAAGGGGCCAAAGAGCTGCATGTGGCTCGCGAGCCGCAGTTTGCCGACCACTGCGTTAGCCTAACCAACAGGCAGAGCTTCCGCTCCCATTGAAAAAGACCCGTGTTTGATATCTAGAGCAAAAAGACAGAGATCTTTGCTGGGCGCATAAAAACATTGCATCCTGCTCCAGGCAGTAGTGATTCCCACCCGCTAACTTCAGAGCACAGTTGTAGAGTCTAATTTAATTACCACAAAAACACAGTTCCCATGGGAAGCAGACAGTTGAGGTGTAGGTCGTATGCACTCTCTCCATACTCAGAAAATTGCTGGGTGAGGGGGTAGCCAGCAAGGAGAGGTTGCTGGGTGAGGGGGTAGCCGGCAAGGAGAGGTTGCTGGGTGAGGGAGTAGCTGGCATAGAGAATTCGAGGACGATTGTAACGAGCCCTTTCCTGGTGTGTTTACCTCCTTTCCAAGCCTCGGGCAGACTGGCTCCGTCCGCTGCTGGCCCCTGGGCCCCCTCTCACCCTTGAGCAGGGCTGCCAAATCCTCACGCCTTAGGGTTCTGTCTCCAGCCTCCTTCCACATCTACCAAAGCATGTTCCTCAAAGCATGTTCCTCAAGGGATTTAGTAGGTGTCGCTCAACAAAAAGGGGTCCCTCTACTTTTGCTGGGTGAGGGAGTAGCCGGCAAGGAGAGGTTGCTGGGTGAGGGAGTAGCTGGCATAGAGAATTCGAGGACGATTGTAACGAGCCCTTTCCTGGTGTGTTTACCTCCTTTCCAAGCCTCGGGCAGACTGGCTCCGTCCGCTGCTGGCCCCTGGGCCCCCTCTCACCCTTGAGCAGGGCTGCCAAATCCTCACGCCTTAGGGTTCTGTCTCCAGCCTCCTTCCACATCTACCAAAGCATGTTCCTCAAAGCATGTTCCTCAAGGGATTTAGTAGGTGTCGCTCAACAAAAAGGGGTCCCTCTACTTTTCTAAAGCTCTGAGTTTAACGAACTTCAACAAGATTCTTCCCGACGAGGACCTACAACCCCTTCGCTTGCTGGCCCTCTCCAGAAAGTGGCTTCCTGCGGAACACACTCAGGAAAGCTCCGTGCAACCCATCCTCTCCCCCTCGCTGAACACCATGCCATTTATTAAGCCAAGCCCTGGAGATGCTAACGAGGCAACGTTTTCCTGAATCGACAGCCTGGTCTGGTGTCAGAATGTGTGTTTGGGGATGTGGTAGAGGCCTCTAGATTGGAGGGCAGACGGGCAGCAGAGCCCACCCTGTCACTTTCTGGCCATGCATCTCGGGCCACTTCCTTAACCTAAGTCCCCGCTTCACCCCCCGATCGAAAGGAAAGAGGATTGTCTCCGCTCTGTCGGGTTGCAATGAAGTCTGACCCCTCCTGACCACGCCCGCTGGTCCCACCTGCTCCATGCCACCATCTCCCACTTTGTAACCAGCCGCCTCCCTCTGCACACACTGCTCTCAAGAGCAGACAGACTTGTCCCGTTAAGAACAAATCCTGTCACCCCTGGACTCAGACCCCTCCACCGGCTTCTTACTCCGGGGAAAAAACCAGTCTTATCATGACCTACGGGCAGGTCAAAGCGCCTACTATGTCGCATTCGTCTTTACTGTGTCCTGAATTGCAGGCCAGATGTAGTACGAACATCATGTGTGGTTGCGTTTTAAAAGTCCTACATAGCAAATGTATCCACAGAGTACAAACTCACAGAGAGCCACCTTGTGTACAAGGTAGAATAGCGCTGAAAATGAGCCTTGTTTACTTCCAGGAGAAACATCTTTTTCATTATTAAAAAAAAAGTGGTTTCATGTTCCCCTTCGACTAACCGATGAAACCTTTCTCGTGTTCCAGGTTATACTTATCTACAGAAATAGACAACCCGCACTTTCCTCCCGCCGTCTACAACTCCGTCAGTGTGATCAACTTCACCGTGACCTTCCAGGGTTTGCAAGATCAGCTCCTGTCCACCATCGTCACTCACGAAGTCCCTCACCTGGAGAACCAGCGCTTCCAGTTGCTGGAGAGCATTTCCCTGGATGCGACGACGCTGGAAGAACTGGAGGAAAAAACGCTGAATTTGCTGGAGAACACACAAGGCAAGTTACGGCGTTGAGTGGCGCCCTGGCCGGTGCGGCTCAGTGGGTAGAGTGTCAGCCCTCGGACTGAAGGGTCCCGGCTTCAATTCCGGTCAAGGGCACGGACCTCGGTTGCAGGCTCCATGCCTGGCCCCGGTTGGGGCGCGTGCGGGAGGCAACCAATCGATGTGTCTCTCTCACATCTATGTTTCTCTCTCTCTGTCTCTCCCCTCCCTTCCACTCGCTCTAAACATCAATGGTAGCCTTTGGTGAGGATTCACAAAAATGTGCATATAATTCAGGAACAGCCAAATGCAAGACATTCATAGGGCAGAGTATAGGGAAAGGGCGCGCAGCCTCCTTGCTCTCTCCAGTGACCACTCTTCCAAACCCGCGTGTTCACCAGCCCGGAGCTCTGCCACTCCGTTTGGGTTGTATGGAGGCCTGATTCATTGACTCATTGGCCATGGCTGATCACCCCCTCTCCCCTTCCCAGAAAGCAGGGCACCCTCTTCATGGGATGACAAATCAGTCTCATCGGTCATGATCACTTGTATTTGTTTTGAAAATAGAGAACAATAGGAAATATTCGAGTGCGTCCCAGGAAATGAGGGTACCCGTGTTCATTTCTGGAAGTTTTTATTTTCATCTTCTCTGTGTATAGCGGGTCACCGTGGAAATGCGTTCATCACGATGGAATGACCACTTACGTGCCTGCAATAAAAATAGAATCCGCAAACACGAACGTAATTTAAAGAAGAGATGAGGGCGTGGGAAGAGGGGCATGTGTACCATTATTCAAACTTAATAGAATCATGACTCATCTTCACTGGAGAGCACATCTCCAGAACAAAACCCACAAAAAGCCGATAGCGAAAACTCTTACGTAGCGAGTACAGAATGAGGACGCTGCCACTGGATATGGGAGCGGCTTTTATTGACGTTCATTTCCTGTTTGTTTTTAGGATGTGTCCTAGATAACGAGGAAATCATAGACACCTTGAGAAAATCCAAGATTACTTCCAATGAAATCTCCAAGCGCATCAGCGAGACAGAAAAAGCAGAAAGTGAAATCCAGGCAACGCGTAAAAACTACCTCCCCATCGCGACCCGGGGGGCCCTGCTCTACTTCGTCGTGGCCAGTCTCACCCAGATCAATCACATGTACCAGTTCTCCCTGGACTGGTTCCGCCAGGTTTTCCTCTCGTCGGTCGTTTCCAAAAGCAAAGAGCAGGAAGAACACGGGTTGAAAAGGGAGAAAGTCCCTCCCAAGAAAGTTCACGAACTTGTAAGTCTCTCCAAAGAACCCAAGTTGAAACTGGAGAAACCTCCCTTAGAGAAGCATCTTAAAAACTCAGTCGATGTGCTGACCATGAATATATTTAAGGTGAGGACAGCCCTGAAGGCGAATTCTGCACACGTGTTCTCTCTCACCGCGTTCGCCTGACGGTTTTCTTGTCCCCGTAGGTGGTCTCTGCAGCTCTCTTCAACCAGCATAAACTCTGCTTCGCCTTCCTGCTTTGCACCGCAATCATGAAGAATAACGCCAGCGAGAGTCCCCCCGAGGACGGCATCGGGTCCCTCCCAGAGGAGGAGTGGAACATCTTCCTCTACTCGAGCATCTTGATAAACACCAAAGGGGTGATGCCGCACCCTCGTCTTGATCGTAAGTGCAAGTCGTGTCTCCGGATTTGGTAACAAGCTATTTCCCTGAAGAAAAAAAAAACACTGAAGATTCCTAAGGTGCTTCATGTCAGTGCTTCTGTGTGCGTCACACTAAAAGCAGCTCGAGGTCCAGGGCAATGTCCGTCTCATCGCTGTACCCCCTATGCTGTTGGGCATATCACTGGTGCTCAGTAACTTCGGGGTGAATGAATGACCATGGCTACGGCTAAGATAACCCTAATCTACATGATTAGGAGGCTGAGAGGTTCCATGATCTGTCTGTCACCTGTAAGTTGGAGGATCCAGGAAAGCTGGTTGGTGTGATTCAGGCCAAAGGCCTGAGACCCTGAGGAGCTGCTGGGTAAGTCCTGGGCGGAGTCCAGTGCACAGGCAACAAAAGAAAAAATAGGCCAACGGGACCACATCAGACATAGAAACCTCCCAGGCAACGGAGCGAAAGACAAGCTATGGAATGAGAGAAATGTTTCAAATCATATATCTAATAAGGAATTCATATACAATCTATAATTATAAAAGCGTAACATGCTAATTAGACCGGACAGCCAAACGACCTTCCGGACGTCCTTCCAGACAACCCTCCGGATGAAGCCAGGGCTGCAAGGGCCAAGGCAAGCCGCTGCGGCTGCGAGGGCTGAGCCTCTTGCATGAATTTCGTGCATCGCATCGGGCCTCTAGTATATATATATATGCCTAAGTGACTGTTATGACCGGTCGACATAGGAGCTTCCCCCTGGTGGTCAGTGCGCTCCCACAGCCAACCTCCCACCGTCCCTCCCCCCCGGCTGGCTGGCCCCGATCGGCCTCCCACTGTGGGAGCACGCTGACCACCAAGGGGCAGCTCCTGCGTTGAGCGTGTACCCCCTGGTGGTCAGTGCGCGTCATAGCGACCGGTCATTCAGGTCATTCGGCCGTTCGGTCGCTGGGCTTCTCTTATACGGGGTTGTTATGTGAAATAGCTCTCTCCCAACAATAGGTACTTACTGAGCATCGACTTTGCAACGCGTCCCTCACAGGTGCAGGATGTGTCCCCCGCAATGTGACCGTTTCTCCTTCCCCGCCAGGCCTGTATGAAATGGACAGAAGCAGGCACCTGCGCTGGGTCTCGCACGCCAGGTGGAAGCAGTGCCGGTACCTCAGCCGTCAACTGGAAGCCTTCTCTTCCCTGTGCCGGTCCCTGCTGTTCAACGTGTCCCAGTGGAGCGCCTTCCAAGCCAGCACGGCCCTGTACCTTCTGCTGGGCACACCTTTCTCTGCAGAAAGGGACTCCCCGGATGAAAGTGAGAAATCGCCGGAGGAAAGTAAGAAGGCGTTTCACGTTGTGACCTAGCTCGACCGCCTCCGTGTGTGTGTGTGTGTGTGTGTGTGTGTAGAGTATCCCCTGTAAATGGAGTCCGGTAGCTTATATGATGAAAAATCCAAGAGAGGAACATTACTACGTTGTAAGCATGTCTTTTTTTAAAATATATATGTTTATTGATTTCAGAGAGGAAGGGAGAGGGAGGGAGAGGGAGAGAGAAACATCAATGATGAGAAAGAATCGTGGATCGGCTGCCTCCTGCACGCCCCCTACCGGGGATCAAGCCCGCAACCCGGGCACGTGCCCTTGACCGGAACCGAACCCGGGACCTTTCAGACCGCAGGCCGACGCTCTATCCACTGAGCCAAACCGGCGAGGGCTAACAGATGTGCTTTAGGTATTGTTTTTATGTAAAAGACGTGTTCTAAAAATTGCATAGGAAATAGAACTTAAATTTAAATGATTGCTACTTTTAGCAGATCTTTTCCATTTTTTTGTTTTTTTCAGTTTGAGCGCTTCCTCCTCACTTTTCCCTGCCCCTTCCACCCACGTCACCCCTATTCAGGGTTCACCACCCCAAGTCAGTCTCCTTCCATCACCATTTGTCCCCCTAGGCCAGTGATGGTGAACCTTTTGAGCTCGGCCAGATGTGCTTTAGGTATTGTTTTTATGTAAGAGACGTGTTCTAAAAATTGCATAGGAAATAGAACTTAATTTAAATGACTTGCTACTTTTAGCAGATCTTTTCCATTTTTTTGTTTTTTTCTTCAGTTTGAGCGCTTCCTCCTCACTTCCTGCCCCTTCCACCCACGTCACCCCTATTCAGGGTTCACCACCCCAAGTCAGTCTCCTTCCATCACCATTTGTCCCCCTTTATCCCCTTGTACTTCCCTTTGGCAATCATCATACTGTTGTTTGTGTTCATGAATCTCTTTTTTTTTCTTTGCTTATTTGTTAATGTGATATTTTACACTGTTTGTACTAAGCCTTTAATATCCAGTGTAGATTTTACACTAACAGCACACCTCAATTTGCCAAGCCATATTTCAAGTGCTCAATACCAAACATTACATCTATAGGCAATGCTACCAGGATAAGTCAAGAATTCTTCAATTAGAATAGAGGAAAATTCAATATTTCTAATCTGTGTCCAAGGCTTTTTTTCTCTTCTTTTGCCCAATTCCTCTATCCCCCTCCACCCAACCCCACCATCAGCCTGCTCTCTACCAACGAGTCTGTCTCCACTCGGCTTGTTAGCTCGTTTTGTTCATTTGTGGCATCTTCTAGTGAACCAAAGTATTCGATGGTTAATCCTCGTTCCTTTTCTCTAAATTGTATCCAGCTGAACTTCTGAATGAACATGAAGAATTACATCGTCCTGTAAATTTCCCCTGGGAGAAACTCACTCCGTTTCAAAGACTTATTTTGGTAAGACGTGCTGTGAGCAGATCATCGGTATTCTCCATGTTTCGAGCACTTGAACAGTAACTTAAACCCTTCCGATTTCAAGTTGAGTCGGCCGCCCGGCCGGTGTGGCTCAGGGGTCCTTGGGGTTAAGGACGAGAACCGTGGAGGAAGTTTATATAAGTGCTTGGTTGGTCAAGGAGACGGAGCAAGAGCCAGCAGCCTGAGGGTGACAAAGGGCCGTGACCAACCGCACGGAGAGCACAGATCCTCCCAGCCATGGTGGCCAGGCCCCGCCCCTCGCCGTTTGCCTCACTTGATCTCCCGTTTTCTTTTCTAGATAAAAATTCTCAGACCGGAGCGTTTGAAGAACTCGGTGAGAAAGTTTCTGACTGAAAAAATAGGAAGTGAGTATATTCACAGAACCGGAATTAACCTGAAAGAATCCTATAAAGACTCCAACGCCAGGACTCCAATGATACTCATTCACTCGCAAGGTAAGCTGCTGCCAAGCCAGTAAGGTGATGCCACCGTCTGTCAAAAGCTGTGGGGAAGTAGGGCTGTGTCCGCTTTAAAATATTTTCCCGTTCTTACTCAAACATTTGGAAAAGGGACAGATGACAATTTTATTTTTTAAAAAAAATATTTTATTGATTTTTCACAGAGAGGAAGGGGGAGAGAGATAGAGAGCTAGAAACATCGATGAGAGAGAAACATCGATCAGCTGCCTCCTGCACACCTCCTACTGGGGATGTGCCCGCAACCCAGGTACATGCCCTTGACCGGAATCGAACCTGGGACCTTTCAATCCGCAGGCCGACGCTCTATCCACTGAGCCAAACCGGTTACGGCCAGATGACAATTTTAAAGTACATTGAGAATGAACCTTTCGCCCGGCCGGCGTGGCTCAGTGGTTGAGCTCCAACCTAAGAACCAGGAGGTCACAGTTCAATTCCCAGTCGGGGTATGTGCCCAGGTTGCAGGCTCCATCCCCGGTAGGGGGTGCACAGGAGGCAGCTGAGCAATGATTCTCTCTCATCCTTGATGTTTCTATCTCTCTCTCCCTCTCTCTTCCTCTCTGAAATCAATAAAAATATATATTTTTTTAGAAAAACAAACAGAAAGAATGAACCCTTGTAAAAGGGCAAAGAGGAATAAGATTTACAAATAATGGAAACATTTATCAGCACTAGTTTTCTGTGCAGACAGGAAATATCTCCCAAACACATATTATTGATCAGAAAGTTGAGTTTTCCCTTGTATCTGTTAACTGTTCAATTGACATCAACTCATGAAAAATATGTATGTTAGAAAAGAAGCGATCAGGAATTGGTCCTTCTGATCCAGCCCCTGTATTCCTCCAAACCCCAAATGCTTTTCTTTCTCATTTTCTTGTCTTGGGTCTGCAGACCCTAAGCAAACTATTCTCTTCATCTGTCTTCGGTTCCTCATCACCTCCAAATCAAACACGTCTTTAGGACTCACCATTTTCAAACTTGGACTCCACTGGGCCAGAATCTCGTTCAAAATGCCTTTCATGTACAGACTTTCTCGTCGGAAACTTTTCTGTGTAAAACAGCTGGCTCTGTGCCTGCCACCCGGGTGCCGTCCACTTAAGACTTAGCCCAGGATGGCAGCAAGGGTGCTAGGCATCACGAATCCAAGTTCTAAGCAACAGAATGGAGGGAAAGAACAGTTTTACACAACTGGGTAACGAACGTGGCTGCCCATGCCTACTCACAAAACTTAGATGCCCATCCCTCGCGTCAAGCGAGGCGGAGCCCTGACCAGTGTGGCTCAGTGGATAGAGCGTCGGCCTGCGGA
>NW_005358689.1:1596310-1600845 GCF_000412655.1 Myotis brandtii
TCTCCCTTCCTCTCTGTAAAAAAATCAATAAAATATATTTTTTTTAAAAAAAGAAAGGCGGAAAATACAGTATTTTAGCTGGGTGTACAGCCATCCCAAGTAACACTGGGCCTCAGCTACAGAGGAGGAAGCAACAGTGATGTTGGCGTAGATGGCAGAAGCGGCTGCCTTGGTCGGGAGTATCCCCCCCATGAGCCAGAAAGCCTAGGTTCCCACCCCACCGCCATCCTCTCCCACCACCACTCACAAATGCGAGGCTGTACTCCAGGGGGAGTCCTACGAGCTTACCGTTGCACGTACCTCTCTGCACTGTCACCCAGGGGTGGACGTCATCAATACGCTCCTGAAATTCGCCCAGGAGTTGAAAGGAACCACCCAGCATGTGACCATGATTTCTCTGGGCCAAGGCCGGGCAGCGAAAGCGGAAGACCTCATCGCGGACGCCCTCGCCAAAGCCGGGCAGTGGGTCTTCCTGCAGAACTGCCACCTCGCCGCGTCCTTCATGCCCCGGCTCTGCACCATCGTGGACTCGTAAGTCACCCGTGTGCTTTTTTTTTTTTGGTGTTTTTGTTGTTGGGTTTTGGGGTTTGGTTTTTGTTTTTTGTGGGGTTTTTTGCTTTTGTTGCTTTAGTTTGTTTTGTAAATTAAAAAGTAATAATTTTAAACTTGCCAAAAAGTTACATTCTGTTTTGTTCTTAATCTGTCATTTCCCCCAGGTTTCCGCCATGAGCACATGTCACTTTTGTACTCAGGGGACCAAAAACTAGTTTTTTTAAATGGGATTTCGTGGGTCTTGTTCAAATTCTTGTGCAGCGGGAAAGTTCTGAGGGTCGTCAACCAGATCTCTGATTATTAAAACGATTCCTGAGTTCCCTTAAAACGTCGAAATAACTATGATTCTCAGGACACGTTGGTTTGGTTACGTTTCTCACATCAATACACACATTTTTTTATGTTGCAGACTCAGTAACCCAAACGTGACGGTGGACCCCAAGTTCCGGCTGTGGCTAAGCTCAGAATCGGACAGCTCTTTGCCAGTTCCCCTTCTTCAGAAGAGTTTAAAGGTAAGAACAAAAGTGGGACCTTGTGATGTTGGCGGACGGACAGTGTTTGATGTGGATCCTCCTGCTTTCCCGACTGGGAGTGAAGAGCGCGCCACGTCAGGACGCTAACCCTCTGCCCGGTGCCCAGCCCCGGGCCGAGGACCAGGGAAGACGCTAACAGGGTGGCGAGATCCCTCCTTTCACATGGTTCCCAACGTGGGGCACCCGCCCCACAGGGGGGCAGTTTGATGCTTAAGGGGGGCAATTCGAGAATGAGTTATTAACAGTGAATTTTTGGCATTTCTTATGGTTCTAGGGGCCTCACATACAGTATATAAATACATATTGTGACATATTGATGCCTTTCCGTTCTCTATTACGTTTTGAAACTTTATTTGCTATTTTTTCCTATCACCTCAGATTATTATTATTTTTTAACAATTTCGTAGTAATTTCTTCCTCCTCCGGACTTCAGCTGTCCTTTGGTTCTTGTATTTTTCTCTCTCGTGGATGCCATGTTCTTTGGAAGCTCATTTCGGCCAAGTTCACGGCCTTTGAGGCTTCCTCCACGTGAACAGGAGTTCGCTTTTTGAAGAATAAGAATTAGATGTCACAGGGCGGGCGTCAGGATGTTGGAGATGCTGAGGTGGGGCGTGGCCAACACAAGGTGGGGAGCCACTGGTGTGGGTGTTCCTTCGCTCAGATGCCTGGCTCCCCCTTGCTCTAAACCAGAACAGAGGACGTGCAGCCGTTTCCTGCCCCTTGCTGCCCTGGCTTGCTCCTACCTCTGCTTCCCCTCCCTCTCAGGTCATTGTTAATTCTCTAGAAAGGGCCTGGCAGGAAGCAGTTGTACATTATTGAGTGGAAAGGCCCACGCATGGATCATCTGTGACTTCCACTCATCTCCGTCGTTGTGTTTGAGTAAGTCCTAAGACTTGGTCAGTTGTGTCCAACAAGTGTCCAGTTGGCCACACGTTGGGAGTCCCAGGAGCAAAGGAAACATGTTTAATGTTTTTCATTCTTACGTAGAACTTGATGGGGTTTTTCATACCCATTGTCCATGCAGATAGAGATGGGAGTTTTCCTAATAAGGAAGAACACTGACACCCCATAAAAACGAGCAAAGGACACAAAAGGTCAATAAATACATGAAAAAATGAAAATTCAGCCCCTCAATGTCAGAGACATTCAGACCAAAACAAGGAGATGCCTTTGGTAGCCCATCAAACTGGCAGAGATGAAAGATTGTTCTGATCTAATTAGTAATATTAAGTATTCCGTGAAATGACCACTCTCACAGACTGCTTATAAGGTAACATCAGAAAGACATTAATCCAGGACAAAAGGTAATCTCGCAATATACAGTGGGGCCTTGACTTACGAGTGTCCCGACTAAGGAGTTTTTCGAGATACGAGCCGTCTCTCGGCCGATTTTTTGCTTTGAGTTGCGAGCTAAAATTCGGGTTACGAGCCAGCTTCAGATACCCCACCGCTAGTTGGCGCAGCGAACGTCACAGTGAACGCCACAACATCAGCCCAGCATCACGTGTCTCACTCGTTCACTTTTGATTTGACATACGAGTAAGTTGAGTTATGAGGTCCGTCACAGAACGAATTAAACTTGTAAGTCAAGGCCCCACTGTATAGAGAGTCTTAAAGTTCCATACAGTTTAATCAGGTGACCCACTTCTAAGAAAAGACCAAATTATGGTGTCTATATAGAGGGACAGAGCGATAGAAACATCAGTGATGAGAGAGAATCATGGACCGGGAATCATGCCTCCTGTGCGCCCCCTGCTGGGGATCGAGCCCGCAACCCGGGCCTGTGCCCTGACCGGGAATCGAACCGTGACCTCCTGGTTCATAGGTCGACGCTCAACCACCGAGCCACGCCAGCCGGCTCGTTTTCCTTTTTAACATCAGTGGTGACGACTACACACTTCTGTTGGTTCCGTGACTTTCCCGGGAGCGGACACCCGGTCCCTGCTGTCTTGCTGAGGCCACACAGCCCCGACCTGCCGTGCAGTGTAGAAGGCAGCAGCCCTTCCTTTTCCTGTTTCCCAGTGTCTGGCTCCAGTTCCCTGCGCCTGGAGCGCGCGAGAGCGCTTTTAATGACAGTGTTACAACTAAGATGTGAATCGGAACAGTAGGAAACCTGGTACAGTGCTGCCACGGAAGTTTTCTGATGGAAAAAGAATAACACAACTTTTTTTTTTTTTTTTAGTTTTTTGAAAAAATGTTTTTATTGATTTTTAGAGAGAGGAAGGGAGAGGGAGAGAGACAGAGAGAAACATTAATGATGAGAGAGAATCATGGACCGGCTGCCTCCTGCACGCCCCCCACTGGGGATGGAGCCCACAACCTGGGCCTGTGCCCCAACCGGGAATCGAACCATGACCTCCTGGTTCCTAGGTCGGAGCTCAACCCCTGAGCCCCGCCGGCCGGACACACAAGAGTTTTGATTTGCCAGTGAAGCTTGAACATGAGGAGCTTGGCTAGTTCTCTCCCCGGGGGTAGAGCAGCCCCCTCTCCCCCCCGGCCTGGTGCCCACGTGCCCTCACGTGCTGTTCTCACTCGCATCTGCCCTAAGATCGCCGTGGAGATGCCCATGGGGCTGAAGAGTAATTTACTGAAGACGCTTGGACACGACGGCAGTGGAGAGGTGACGGAAGAAATATTTGAAAAACCCACCTGCGGCCCCTGGTGGAAAAAGCTCTTGTTCAGTTTATGCTTCTTCAACGCTCTGATCAACGAGAGAAGGAAATACGGAATGCTGGGCTGGAACATCGGCTATGAATTTAATCCCTCAGACTTCGAGGTAAGCGCGGCGGCGGCGGCGTCTTCAGAATAAACGACAAGTAGGTAATGGTACTGTACAGGCCCCGCACCCTTTTCACGGCGGGATGCAAATGCTGACAGCGGTTCTCAACCTTCTGGCCCTTGAAATACAGCTCCTCATGTTGTGGTGACCCCCAACCATAAAATTATTTTCGTGGCTACTTCATCACTGTCATGTTGCTACTGTGATGAATCATCATGTAAATAGCTGATATGCAGGGTGGCCTTAGGCGACCCCTGTAAAAGGGTCGTTCGACCGCCAAAGGGGTCTCGACCCACAGGTTGAGAACCGCTGGCTTAGAAGAAAGGGCTTGGAAGCCAGTGGTTCTGGAATCAGATGACAGTTCCGCTCCTTTGCTGTGCGCTGTGCGGGCATTTAACCTGTGGGGCAGCTAATTAACCTGGCGGCCCTGAGCGCCCTTGGCCAGGGTGGGTAGTGGGGGGCATTAGAGGAGGACCGGCTAATACAGGTAAAGCGCTGGGAACAGTGCCTGCCTCGCACGCATGGCCAGAGGGTTGTTTTTCACGTGGGAGAGATGACGCTGACCCATCGTGGTGGGGAATCAGCTCAGCTTACCGCCTCTCTGCTGTCCTCCGTACAGAACCTACCTCCCCTTTGCGCAATAGCATGGCGGGGGGGGGGGGGGGGGGGGG
>NW_005358689.1:1601266-1601788 GCF_000412655.1 Myotis brandtii
ACTCAGACGGGCGGCTCCCGGCCATCTCTTCTGGGCCCGCAGGAGGCTCCTCCGTTCCCACGAGAGGCCCCGGGCCCAGCTGCCCGGCAGGGTTCTGTGCGCATCTGCCCCCCAGTGAGCGGCACCTGGGCGTCAGGGAAGGCCTGTGCGCTCCATCCAGCGCACGTCTGCCCGCACCCCACTCAGAGGGTCCCCACAAGGCCGACAGCCTGTCGGTAAAGAAACAGCCACGCTGTTTGCCTTCACGCGGCGAATGTGGGAGCAGATTGGCCCGCGGGAGCCCAGCTCTCTGGGCGCACCTGGGACGTGGGGGCAGGGGAGCTCTGCGCACCCCCCTCATTGAGGACGCGGGAGGCCTGGCCGCTGGGAAGCGAAGAGCAGTGATGTCTGTGATCTACTGCGAGTCTCCCACACGGACAGAGGAAGGCAGACAAGCCGGAGGGAAACTAGGCAACATGCCAAGGACCAACCCAAATGATCAGGGACTCGGGAAGGAAAAGGTGCCCTCACCACCAGCGCCCG
>NW_005358689.1:1601984-1604244 GCF_000412655.1 Myotis brandtii
GGTTGGAGGGGAGTTTGTTTTTTTGGGTTGGGGCCTGGGGCAGCAGGAATCTAATCTGCTTTGTCCACAAGCACAAGGGAAGGCGTGTCCTTGGAGAAGGAAAGTGCAAATGATTTCACTGAGTTTTCAGCAAACAGCCAGGGCAGCCTCGGGAGGGCCGGGTGGCAGGGCCCGAGGACACCGGGGGACAGGCTGTGAGACTGTGATGGGCGACACAGAGGCCGGCAGATCGGGCCCCCCCCAGGCAGGGGCAGTCCTGCCTGTGGACTCCATTCGGAAATGAATTAAGTAGTTCGGTGTGAGTTTAACAACAAACGGAGAAGTCGCGGGTAAACACGGGCAGCCTGATACGTTTATTCCTCTCGCCGTTCCCGTGTATTTCTACAGAGGAAATGCGGGTAGCGGCTTGAGAGCTGTTGCTTTCGTGTTGGAAGGGCAGAGCGCCCCGAAAACACACCCTGAAATAACAAAAGCGCGTGCGTTCCCGACAGGTGGCCGTGAAGATGCTGGAAAACACCCTGACCGCCCAGCCGGCCGTGCCGTGGCAGAAGCTGCACTTCCTGCTCGGGGAGGTGGTGTACGGGGGCCAGGTGACCGACCCCTGGGACCAGCGCTGCCTCAACACCCTGCTCTACAGGTTCTGTAACCCTGACGTGCTGACATGCGACTTCAGCTTCTTCAGTGAGGAGGTGAGAAAGGAAGTTATTGTCTTACTAGAGGCCTGGTGCACGGAATTCGTGCCCTCGGGGTGGGGTCCCTCGGCCTGGCCTACGCCCTCTTGCAGTCCGGGAGCTGTCAGCCACCGCCGCTGCGCTCGCCAACTATGAACCCAGCTTCTGGCTGAGCGGCGCTCCCCCTGTGGGAGCGCACTGACCACCAGGGGGCAGCTCTTGCATTGAGCGTCTGCCCCCTGGTGGTCAGTGTGCGTCATAGCGACCAGTCGTTCTGCCGTTGGGTCGATTTGCATATTAGCCTTTTATTATATAGGGTATGACTTGATTGTGTGTTTTTAAGAATGAAATCTTGCCATTTTTTAATTTTTTTTATGAGAGAGTAGAAGGGAGGGGGAGAGACAGAGAGAGAGAAACATCGATGTGAGAGAGACACATCAGTTGGTTGCCTCCCACACACACCCCGACCAGGCCAGGGATCCAGCCTGCAACTGAGGTCGGTGCCCTTGACCGGAATCGAACCCAGAACCCTTCAGTCCAACGGCCAGTGCTCTCATTCGCTGAGCCAGCATGGCTGGGGCTGACTGGATTGTCTTTAACTAAATTATTGCCAAAGTATTTACAATCCGCACTTAAATTAACGTCAGTGTCCACTTTTAGTGGCTGTTCTGAACTAGTGTCACAAAACCATGTGGCTGTGACCCTGATAATTACCTGTTGGTCGGCGGCCGCGGCTCTCACCGCGCCCCTCACAGTCCCTGGTCCCAGTGCAGGAAGCGGAGGGCGCAGCCGGCGGACAGGAAGCCGGAGCGTCGTTTCCCCTGGAAGAGCCCGCTGTCTGTTGCTTTACTCGGTTATTTCACACCCAGAAGTTTTGTGCCCCTTGGCCACGTTCACCCATCCCTGGATGGTCAATTGTTCTTAAGATCACCCTCCCAGCCCAGGCCAGTTATCTCAGTGGTTAGGACATGGGCCCGAGGACCACAGGGTCTCAGGTTCGATTCCCAGTCCAGGGCATGTACCTGGGTTGCAGGTTGGATCCCCAGCTCTGGCCGGGGCTGAGTGTAGGAGGCATCCAGTCGATGTGTCTCTCTCATATTAGTGTCTCGACGTCTCCCTCTCTCTCTTCGTCCCTCTCTTAGCCCCCTCCCTCCTTCCATCCCTCCCACTCTCTCTAAAAACCAATGGAGAAATGTCCTTGGGTGAGGACGTTATAAAACATGTCACTCTCCCATTGCCCCGTAGGTGTTACCACCGTGAGTGATGTGTGGAAGCCCGATTGCACGCATCACCCATGGGTGTCGTTTCTTGAGGCAGCGGGTGATCGGCGTCGCCCTTTACGTCCTTTCCCCTCTCCCCCTTGCACACTTCCCCGCGAGAACGTTCTGTGTGCGTATCACGCAATGACACTTGGTGACGCGTCGGTCCCAGGTGTAGCTTGGGCGGAAGGGTCTAGAACAGTGGTTCTCAACCTTCTGGCCCTTTAAATACAGTTCCTCATGTTGTGACCCAACCATAAAATTATTTTCGTTGCTACTTCATCACTGTCATGTTGCTACTGTGATGAATCGTCATGTAAATATCTGATA
>NW_005358689.1:1604410-1605370 GCF_000412655.1 Myotis brandtii
GCGCTGCCGGGAGGCGCAGGCCCAGAGCTTCATGGACAACCTGGTGGCCCTGCAGCCAAGGATGGGGCAGCCCAGCCTGGTCATCAGGTAGGACGCGCCGCCGTGCGCTCCGTTAGCAAAGTGTTAGGGAGAGCTGTCCGTGTCCGCTTGGAGAGACACAGTATAGCACTTAGAGAAGATGTCACCTAAAATCGCAAAACCTAAACTCTCCAAGTGACACGGGAGCCAGTGTACACACACATGCACACTCACACACACGTGCACACGCACGCACACATGCACACACACATGCACACTCACGTGTGCACACGCATGCACTCACACACGAATGCACACTCACGCACATGTGCACGCTCACACGTGCACTCACGCACACTCACGCATGCACACTCACACGTGTGCACACTCACGCACGCACACACATACACACACGTGTGTTCACACACACATGCACATGTGCACACGTGCACACATGCACACTCACGTGTGCACACACACAATTACCAAGCATGTGGTAGGTGCTCAGTAGATCTTTGGTAAGTGAATTGTGCCTGGTGAGTTGTATTTTTAAAACAGAATTTGTTTAAATGTGACATGTCCGGGGAAATTCCCATCCGAATAAGTCGGAGGACAGTGTGGTCAGGAGGAGGGCACCCTGCTCTCCGAGCCCCGGGTGGGCCGCGCCTGCCGCACCGCCTCCATGTCCCAGTCCTGCTACCCAGACACGGAGAGGATCCGTCCGCCATGCAGGCTGCTGCGAGGTCTCAGTGGCGTCAGACACGGAACCCAAGGTCTCGGCCCCTCGAGCCTGTGGCTGTAAAGGAAGGTCGCGCTGGTTGCCGGACAGCAAGCCCCATATTGCCCGAGGGATCGGCCTTCCCTCACCTCCCCTCCCCAGTGTCTGAAGCCGTGGCCTCCCAGGAACCCCACTGAATCCACTGAGCCACCTGTCAAGAGCAT
>NW_005358689.1:1605511-1605769 GCF_000412655.1 Myotis brandtii
TATTTATTTTATATATTTAAATGCCATTTAACAAAGAAAAATCAACCAAAAAAATGAGTTCGTGTGTCACCTCTGACACGCGTGTCATCATAAGTTCGCCATCACTGCCGTAGAGTGAGGACGGTCACTTCCTGTGATCTGTGCGCTGCCCAGCAGCAGCCTGGGAGGAACGTCCTGGGCTCCCAGCTGTCACTCGCCCGAAGGACCGCGTCCCTGCGGCTCGTGTGGCCACAGGAAAGCTGGGCGGCGGTGGGAGCG
>NW_005358689.1:1606125-1606997 GCF_000412655.1 Myotis brandtii
AAGCGAGACGCGTTCCATGGGCCCCATGAGGCGCCCGGCCCTGCCGTTCTTGTGCTGGGGAAGCTGGGCCTCCCTGTGCTGCCCTCACTCTCGCCTCCCTCCCTCCCTCCCCTGCAGCCGGGAGCCCAGCAGCGACGATCTGGTGATGGAGATGGTGACGAATATGCAGAAGCGGCTGCCCATGACGGTGGAGAAGGAGGAGAGGAGGGGCGCCCAGAGCACCCTGCGGAGCATCATGGCGGGCTCCGTGTGGGAGGCTCTGAATAAAGGCCTCGAAGGTGAGCGGGCTGGGCCCCTCCCCTGTCCTCCCTCCTCACCCCCCTCCATTTTTGATATCTATTTTATATATATTTAAATCATTTAACAAAGAAAAATCGGCCAAAAAAATGAGTTTGCGTGTCACCTCTGACACGCGTGTCATAGGTTCGCCATCACTGGGTTAGGGTCAGGGTCAGGGCAGAGACGGGACAGAAGGGCCACAGAGGAAGGGGCTGAGAGGAGATGGAGAGCTAAAGCCCTCCTCTCCTCCGGGGCCAGGTGAAGGGCAGAGAGGAACGGGATGCTGTCGGTGTATTGGGGTTTGGGGTGTTTGGGGAAGGAGGCGGGTGGTGATGGCTTCAAGACTAAGAATGGAGAAATAATCATGGTAGCAGCAGAGAGAAGCAGCTCCGGCCCCGGCCGGTTTTCCCCGTGGTTAGAGCACCGGCCTCGGACTGAAGGGTCGCAGGTTCGATTCTGGTCAAGGTCACACATGTACCTCGGCTGCAGGTCCATCCCCAGCCCCGGTCGGGGCACATGCAGGAGGCAACCTACCAGCGGATGTGTCTCTCACATCAGTGAGGAGCTGAGGGGAGGGGCCGGCCCAGAGGAGA
>NW_005358689.1:1607746-1608523 GCF_000412655.1 Myotis brandtii
TCCGGGCCGGTGGTGGCGAACGCAGCCGCCGCTGGTGTCTGTGCGGCCTGCGAGCTAGAAGGATGTTTCCCCGGCGGAGAAAAGAAGAAGAAGGTTTTGTGATACGTAATCATGGTCAGAAAACCAGCCAGGGAAGCTCCTTCTCCCGCTGTCCCTGCGGCACCCACGTGGCAGGGGTGGGGTGCGGGGAGTGGCTGTGACAGACGGCAGCCCACGAAGCCAGAAGCATTTACTAAGTGGCCTTTGCAGGAGAGGTTTTCCCTGGACAGATGAAATTCCTTTAATTTCCAAATCCTATCGCTTTCCGTTTTTTGGGTTTTTTAAAAAATATGTTTGTATTGATTTTAGAGAGGAAGGGAGAGGGAGAGAGAGAAACATCAGTGATGAGAGAGAATCATTGATCGGCTGCCTCCCGCACGCCCTCTACTGGGGATGGAGCCCGCAACCCGGGCCTGCGCCCTGACCGGGAATCGAACCGTGACCTCCTGGTTCATAGGTCGATGCTCAACCACTGGGCCACGCCGGCCGGGCAAAAATATCACCATATTATCTCTTTCTTTAATCCAGGCTACGACCCCCTCATCCACTGTGTCTTGCTGTCCTTTTTGAAGCAAGAAATCGAACGCTTTGATAAGCTGCTGCTTGTCATACATGAATCCTTGAAAGACCTTCAGCTCGCTATCAAAGGAAAGATCGTCCTCACCCCGGAGCTGGAGGAGATATACAACTCTTTCCTCAAAGCCAGAGTGCCGGCGCTGTGGCAGGTGAGCCGGGGGG
>NW_005358689.1:1608540-1629748 GCF_000412655.1 Myotis brandtii
GCCTTTACGGGCCGGATCGACGGGAAGTAGAGGTCCCGTCGCAGGCAGGACTAGGCTGACTGTGGTACAGCCACGTGGCGAAATATCATGATGCGCCTGCATTAAAAGGTGCTGACATACTTTTGGTGAGTTGATATTAATAAGATCTCTTAGAGAGAAATTTGGCAAGTCTACTTAAATACATTTATCTGAGGTATTGAATACCCCTGAGGTATCTATCCCAGGACTGGTTATCACAGCATAAAGCTGAAAACAACTGTCATTCCTCTTAATCGGAATCCGGTTAAACGATGATGCGGATATACTTGGACACATCTCTAAGATGTATTGTTAAATCCTTAAGTTTCAGAAAAATGTCATTTTTAAGGATTGTAAGAGCACATATACTTACATAAGACCCAGGCTGATCTATGCATACATGTGCTTAGAGAAGGGCATATGTGCTTTAAATTCTAGAAACGCAAATTAGTGTCTTGGGAGTGCCAACTAAGCCAGCTGACAGCACCCAGGCCCCTGGGTCCCCCCCACCCCCACCCCCGCCCCAAGAGGCACACCAGGGGAGGAGCAGCTGGCGGGGCAAAGCCAGCTCCAGGCTCTGGTCAACTCCAAGTTTAGCTGGCTGCAGGCCCAGGCCTCCCGCGACCAGGGGGAGCCGGCCGCTGTGTGCGGTGACATGGGGGAGACAAGGGGTTCTCTGGACAGGAGACTTTTGTAAAGTAGGAGGTGGGGGTGAGGAGGGGGACTGGCTGCCAAATTCTGGCCTCTCCCGCCCCCGTTGCCCCCGGCAACAGCTTGTTTCTATGGGCCAGAAAAAAAAAACACCAGGCCCAGGCCTCCCATGACCAGGGGGAGCCGGCCGCTGTGTGCGGTGACATGGGGGAGACAAGGGGTTCTCTGGACAGGAGACTTTTGTAAAGTAGGAGGTGGGGGTGAGGAGGGGGACTGGCTGCCAAATTCTGGCCTCTCCCGCCCCCGTTGCCCCCGGCAATAGCTTGTTTCTATGGGCCAGAAAAAAAAAACACTAAAGGACGTTACGATGTGCCCGTGCCTCCGTCCTAACAGAAACACGCCTACAAGTCGTGCAAGCCCCTGGCTTCCTGGGTTAACAACCTCATCCAGCGACTGAATTTCTTCAACACCTGGGCCAAGATGGCTTACACGGCGATCTACCACCGGTAGGGCGACCGCCGCTTTCCTTACGTGTCCTCCTGGTTGTGGCTCAGAGCTTCATGGTGCGCAGCATGCTCGCTCATGTTGGGCCTCGCGGGGGTGGGGGACCTCACCTCCCCCTTAGGGCGAGGAAATGAGACCGAGTCCCGCCCCGTCCAGGGTCACTGCCCTCGAAGAGACAGACAGAGCCTAGGGCCATGGTCGGCAAACCGCGGCTCGCGAGCCACATGCGGCTCTTTGGCCCCTGGAGTGTGGCTCTTCCACAAAATACCACGTGCAGGCGCACGTACAGTGCGATTGGAACTTCGTGGCCCATGCGCAGAAGTCGGTTTTCGGCCTGGGCGAGTCTATTTTGAAGAAGTACTGTTGGTATTTGGCTCTGTTGACTAATGAGTTTGCCGACCACTGGCCTAGGACATTCTCTGGCCATACTGTGTCTTGTGAAAGTAGCGAGGGGAGAGGGGAGAGGTGAGAAGAACGAAGAATTAGTTGCATGTCATTGTTAAGCGTGTTGAATACATGATACACAGCCAATGGAAAGACGTGAGTGCCAGACACTTACTGAGCACCCACAGCGAGCCAGGCATTCGTCCAGGGGCTGTCCTCGTGCCCGTCACCAAACCTTCACAGCGACCCCAGGGCACGAAGCAGAACTGTCGCGTAGAGAGGAGGAAACCGAGGCACAAAACCTGCGGGGACTTGCCCACGGCTCCCCAACCAGCAAGTGGGAGTGTTGGGGTTTGAACCCAGGAAATCTGGTTCCAAAGTCTGTGCCCAACTGCGCCTCGTCCCTGCAGCCCAGCCGTGAGCGAATGTTCCCGGCCGTCCTCCTCCCCCAGGGACTCAAACAGCCCGCGAGGCTCTGCCCGGCCTGGCCAGGGACCCGCTGCGATAAACAGGGGGGCCAGTTAAGGCCTGCCCCTGCCTGCCGGTCTCACCAGCTTTACAGCCCTCGCTGGCCAGGTTCCCGCCTGGGGAGGGTTTGCGATGAGGCGGGAGGGAGGGAGGGTGTGGGATGGAGAAATCTCCCCGGGTGGCCTGACCGTGTGGTTATGCTGTCACCATCCCCGCCTGTGTCTGCCTGCCCCTAGGTATATGAGGTTTACCTTGGCCTGGAAGCACTCTAGCACCAGCCCCAAACTTGAAAAGAATTTCTTTGAAGGGTTTCCTGCAAGATACTGGCTCCCAGCTTTCTTCTTTCCACAAGGTGAGCGTGCGAACCAGGACCAGCCCCGCCCTCCGCACCCTCAGCGTCCACCACAGTCCCCGGCCTCCTCCCTCCTCAGGTGTCAGGCCTCCTGCCTGCACTGACTCCTCCCCCACCCCCCACCCCCACCCTGGCAGGTGTCTCCGGGCCTCAGCCCCAGGCCATTCATTTGATGAGGTCAGAGGCCGACACTAGACCCCTCCCAGAGGCCACGGCACATGTTAGGGCAGTGATAGCGAACCTTTTGAGCTCGGCCTGTCAGCATTTTGAAAAACCCTAACTTAACTCTGGTGCCATGTCACATATAGAAATGTTTTGATATTTGCAACCATAGTAAAACAAAGACATATTTTTGATATTTATTTACATATTTAAATGCCATTTAACAAAAATCAACCAAAAAAAATGAGTTCGCATGTCACCTCTGACACGCATGTCATAGGTTCGCCATCACTGTGTTAGGGATTGATTCTGGGCTTCGGCCATTTTCATTAATGTATCCGTTTAACGAGAACGAAGGAAGGAATGAGTAAGTGAGCGTTTGCTGGGCCCTGGGCCCCACCTGCTTGGCACAAATGTCCAGCAGGAAGGACAGACGTCCACCGGTATGGATCACAGCAGTGTGTGTTGGGGGTTGGAGGGGGGCGGGTAATGCTAGACAGCAAGCTCCATGTGGGTGAAGCAGGGCCGCTTGCCTCCCTGCTGCACCCCCAGCCCCTGAAACACTGGATAAATGTTTGAAGAGCAAATGCCTCTCCTGGCACCCAGCCCGGCCTCACCCCCACCTCTCGCATCTCCTGACCCTCTTTCTCTTCCCCTTCTTCCCTCCCCAGGAGGCATCCGTGTGGCTGACAGCGCTCACCCCGCCCCCCCCCTCCCCCCGGGACCTTTGGGACGCGCACAGCCCCCGGGTCCCTGAGACTCACAAGGAACTTGTGTTTCTCTCCGAAGCCTTCCTTACCGCTGTGCTGCAGGACTACGGGAGGGCCCACGGCATCTCTACGGACGCCCTCACCTTTACCCACCAGGTGATCCCCAGCACCATTGGCTCCAAAGAGGAGGAGTTCTCCATCATGGTCCAGAAGACGCTCAACCTGGTCAGGAGAGCCTTCAAGGTACCGGGATGCTCAGCAAGTCGGGAAGAGCAATCACTCGTTCGTTCAGGCAGTCATCTCCTCCACAGACCTTACTCCGCACTCAGCACGTGCCCGGCGCCAGGCAGGCACCAGGCGGGCAGGATACACAGGCACAGTCCCCTTCAGGCCCACATGCCCTCACCGTCCTCTCTCCCACCGTCACTTCTCAAGAACAGGCACTATAGGGGCCAGCAAGGGCCAGGCAGCCTGGAGGGGGAGCTCGGGACAAGGTGCCCGTCCCCTCTCCAGGGACCTGCCCGATCAGAGAAGACGGAACCTTCGGGGGGCACTGTGCCGGCCGCCCCGCCCTCCACACAGGGGGGGAGAGCACATTGCCTTCCAGGCCCCCCTGGAGACACCCCAGATTTGGAGCTGCTGCCAACAAAGTTTTCTGCTCAACAGAATCGATCAGCAACTCGTTCACCCCTTTTACTGTCGTTCAAAGATATGCTCCCGAGTCCCTCCCAGGTTTTAAATTCCCAGAGCTCCATGAATCTCGTAGCTGCAGGGGTAGAAGCAGGGGACAGAGTCTGACCCCTTTTATGATCTGTCTTCTGAAAGGCGGGGCCGAAGATGGTCCTTCTGGAAATGTGGGGTTTTACTGTGTTTGAAACACTCGTCAGCTCAGGATTAGCACATGCAGAGCCTACACACTTGTTTCAGGTCTCAGAGTCGCACCCGGCAACAGCTCCCCAGTACAGGGACGGGGCCCCCCCGCAGCTGGCGGGGAGCTGTCCGCTTCCTCCAGGCCCGTCCCCAGTGGGGCGTCTGGTCAAGGCAGGGTCCTGCCCAGGCGCCGCTGACAGCACCTCTCTTTGATCTTAGAGCACGGACCCCTCACACATCGGGGCTCACATTTTTGGATTATTCATCGAGGGAGCAAGGTGGAATCCCGAAGAGAAAATACTAGAGGACTCGCTGCCTCGCGAGATATGCTGCGATTTCCCGGAAATCTACTTCCTGCCAACCAAGGTCAGCACCCCGATGTTTGTCACGCCGCCTGGGGGCCTCCACGTCCCCTGGTTCACGGGGGAAATTGGATACTTTTTAACTCGGAGGCTCTCAGGAAGGTGGAGGCCCCCCCAGCTGCAGTCCGAGACACGAACACGTTTACAATAGCCCCAAATATTGCCAGAATCTAAAATAGATGTTATACCAACAGCCACCGTCACTTCTCAAGAACAGGCGCTATAGGAAGCCGTAGTTACACTTTAAGATGACATCCTCCAGGCGTAATCCCCATGTGCCGTTACACAGCCCCCTGACCTTCAGGGTGTTTAACTCCTAACAAGCCCCCAGGTCTAGCACGTAGGAAACGTGCGCTGTGGGTGGTTTGAGCTGTGCAGCTGGACTGCTGGGTTCTCTCTCAGGTTTCCCCCGAGACGCCAGCCGCTGCTAACCCGCCGGAGTCGGAAGGCCACACCTTCGAGTGCCCAGTTTATCAGACGCCTCAGCGGTCGTCCACTTCCATAACGACCGGCTCCCCTTCCAGCTTAACGTCGGTGTTCTTGCCCACAAGGAGACCTCCCAGTCACTGGATCACCATGCAGGTCGCCCTGCTGTGTGAGAAGAATGAGAAATAAACTCCGTCCCACACCAGGTAAATGTGGACTCTGACCAGGTGTACCTGTTCCAGGCCGTGCGCGTGTAGCAGTGAAAAGTTACCCGAGTAGAAACGTGTGCAGGCAGACGCTCTTTCTCCCTCGTGGCTAGGGGTCCCCTGTGGTCCAGGAGCGTCCCAAACAAAAAGGGAAAGATGTCTGGGGCATGTAATCTAAGGACGCCCGTTCCGGTCTCAGTGATCCCAGAGTTACACGCAAAGGAAGGAAAACCAAGGCTCCGGGTCCTATCTCTTTATTTCCAACATTTCCAACTTAAAACACAAGAAGCAAAAGGCAGCGGATATGAGGCGCTTTCTCATGACGGGGAGAGAAGTCCGTGTCCTTCCTCCGTCGCCAGGGGGAAGCACAGTGTCTGTAGACTACAGGGCGCTACGCAAACCCACCTCTGCGCACGGCCCTGAACTGAAGCACAGGCTGCAGTGCGGATAACGCGCAGACCCACGTGGCCCACGTCAAATCCATCCTTCAACTCAACATCTGCACTGCACTTACTAGATGCCTGCATGTTTAAGGTACTGAGAACTGAAATTCAAATACAGAAGTTTAGTGGATTTGCTTTCCCTACAGAACAATTAATAATGAGACTATTAACTAGAATTTAACAGCTAAAGCTACCTGAGGCACATCTATTAGACTAAGAGAGAAAGGATTTTAAACTATTCCCTTGCATTGTTTTTAGCTGAATACCACACTCCCTCACAGGCAGCAGAGTTTTGGAATATAAAGAATGTACAAAATACAGTATAAACTGCATGAGCTCAGCAGTAGCAAAAACACAGCTTAAAAAAGTCAAAAACATATAAAAATATTAGCCTGAAATGGCAAGTCTTCAACCTCCAATCTGTGTAAAAATGTTTAAATAGGGATGTTACTCCAAAAATATATATTTATTCTAATATTTTTTTTTCTATTTGCAAGTTTATAAAGGCAAACACACACCTGCAATTGAGGTAGAAAAGCCTAATTTGCAAACTTTGGATTAAGAAAAATACCTTCCTATGTCTTAATAGCATCTTTTACAAAATACCAAATGAATTCTATTTCAAAAATTATAATTCACATGTATTACTTTACAGAACTTAATTTAAAATACTGCAAATGTTTTTGTTAAGATACTTAGTCCTGACAATTATTTCACATTCAAAATACTGTACAGAGAAACCCAAAGTCACCATATATTACATAAAGGCTATGTATTTACATTTCCGAATGCAGTTTCAGAAGTTCAGGGTAAGCAAGCTACTACGAATGGTGTCCCTTGACACACCTCTTACTTCAACCTGAAGGAAAATTCTATTCTCTTCCTACAGTAAAACACAACACACTGTCATTGTAACAGTGTTTCCACTTAAGAACCAACTATAAAACAAGGCCGGCATTTTTAAAATCAAACCCATAAACATGGAAAGTGTTCTTCTCAGGGCAATAATGGGACTGGCTTGCAGATTTTTAAGGGCTAAACATTTCCTATTTGAATGCAAAGTCTTAACATCTTTGTCTTTCCTCGTGTTAAATGTTATGATTTAGAAATCATACTCAGGGCTATAGTAAAAGACTGATTACTTGGCTCCATAGTCCTGGCTCAGAAAGGAACTTACAGAACCTCTCAGTGCAACGAAGGAAGGCTCGCTGGGGACATGCGCCGGCGGACGGTCAGTACACGTAGGGGACGATGCGGTAGGGCACGCGCTGGCAGTACTGGTCCCAAGCCAGGCCGTACTTCCTCCTGCACTGGCGCTCGTCCCGGGCCTCTCGGTGCACGAGCAGCACGGTGAAGTAAACCACGTAGAAGTAGGGCAGGACGTGCTGAAAACCTGGGGAGCGGCGGGAACAGCAGTCAGTGCTGTGTTTACCAAAGCGCACAATACCAAGTTGTTCTGCTTTCCCTAAACCAGTTCAGAAGGTCCCGCTGGTGGTGGCAGGGGCGGTGTCTGAACTAAAAGCTCATCAGATAAGTGTGATTAATCCACTCTAACCACCCACTGTGATCAGGTCATTTGTCCTCCCGTCTGCCCCTGGTGCTCAGTGGGGTGGGGGCAGCCGAGCAGGCCAGGCTGGTAGAAGACAGATCGGCCTTCGCTGCTGCTGCAGAGCAGGGTCTCAGTGTGTACACTGAGTCGGGGATAACAGTGAAATTAATCCCCATATATGCTGCTTAGCCAAAAGCATCAGACACAGTTTAAAACTGCACGTTTGCTTTTAGAAGTTTCGAGGAAAACTTCAGGCTCTGTGAGTCCCTAACTCCCCTCAGAAGCCAGAGGAACGAGGCCCCGCGTGTCCACAGACAGGGAGGAGCGTCTGCCCACGATGTCCCAACAAAGGACATCTCCTGTGGACGGACAGTCAGGTGAGCGCGCCTCCTGGTGCTTACCACACGGGAGGGACCAGGCCAGGGCCATGATGAGGTCACCCAAGTAGTTGGGGTGGCGAACGAAGCCCCACCATCCGGAAACTAGAAGGTTCTTTCCCGTTGAAGTATGAATGGTCTGTAAATCTACATAAAAATAAAAACACATTTGTAATGACATGTAGGCAAATAGAGACATGATAATTATGCAATACAAATGCGATAAATATAAAAGCAGTGCTTACGTGCAAGCTTTGGATCAGCAGGATTTTTCCGGAATGCGTTTTTCTGAGCATTTGCACATCGGAAGATTACATAGCCACAAACTGTAAATTTTTAAGAATTCATGTTAGCAATTTCCCTTAGCTATTATTTCTGAGCTCTGAGGAAATTTAACAAACCTCTCACACTGCTTCCATCCTAACAGCCCACATTGCAATAAAGCCAAGTCTAGAGCTAGTATAATGAAGAGCAGGCTCTCTCTTCTGTGAGTTACGCTGCCTGCTGGCCGTAACATGAACACTTTGGTTCATTAAAACTCTAGCTCAGACTCAGTACTACGTCTTGCACTTAAATATATGCCAAATCTCACTGCAATCCTACAAGTCAGTAGCTTTATTTCAGAATGCCCAAGCGAACAGTCCCTGACGTCTCACTGACTATGAAAGTGGTAAACGATTCCTATGATTAGCTCACCTGTAACATGCCTTCCCACAGGTCGACATGGGTAAACCAAACCAGAATTTCCTCTTGTGCCAGGGCCCCAATTAGTGGCAGAACTAGCCCTACCTGAAACTCAGTGCCCATCTCCTCGCCTGCCCTCTGGTGGAGGTAAGCGACAGTGTAGACCAGTGATGGCAAACCTATGACACACGTGTCAGAGGTGACACGCGAACTCATTTTTTTGGTTGATTTTTCTTTGTTAAATGACATTTAAATATATAAAATAAATATCAAAAAATTTCTATATGTGACACGGCACCAGAGTTAAGTTAGGGTTTTCCAAAATGCTGACACGCCGAGCTCAAAAGGTTCGCCATCACTGGTGTAGACAGATGGCCCTTGAAGCTCGTCCACACCACATCCCCCAACTACTGCTCACTCTTCCCACCCATTTCACCCACTAAAATTCAGACCGAACTCCATATCCTCCAGCGAGAAGGTCTCTCGACTAGTCCCTCTGTCCTTCCATGGGCCTCCTGCGAGCGTCTGAGTCTGTTTCCCCTGGTGGAAGGGAAGCCCTAAGAAGGCAGGACTCCTCTCCTCTCAGAGATGCCACCAGAAAAAGATGAGTCGTTACTAAAACAATTAACCAGTTCACTGCCACGCAACGATATTTTGAATGTAACTGTGTCTATAGATCAGGGGTCCTCAAACTATGGCCTGCGGGCCACATGCAAATACAAATATTGTATTTGTTCCCGTTTTGTTTTTTTTAACTATAGTCCGGCCCTCCAACGGTCTGAGGGACAGTGAACTGGCCTCCTGTTTAAAAAGTTTGAGGACCCCTGCTATAGACGCTTATGGCGTACAAAGGGTTAAATTTAAAAGCAAACTGGTTGATATAAAAATTCTCTCTTTAGAACAAACTGATAGTTGCCAGACAGGAGGCAGGTTGGGGGGACAGGTGAGGGGCTGAAGAAGCACAAACCGGCAGTTAAGTCCTGGGATGTAAAGTAGCGCATCGGCAATACAGTCAATAGTATGTCCTGGCTACCCCAGTGGCTATCAGGGGAACCCCTTCTGAAGGGCTAGGAATAGCTCATCACGCCCCCTGAATGTCCACTGTCAATAAAAAATCTCAAAGATCTCTCTGTAGTAGAAATCTACTAAAAACCTAAGCATGAAGCATCCATTCTCTTTGCAAACGCCTTACCACTCACCCATCACAGCTCGCTTCCAATTGAGCTCATTACGGCCACTGAAAAGGGCGTGTCACACAAACATGGAGGCACAGGGCGCACTGCGTTCGGAGCCCAGAGGGAAATGAACACTCACGTTTCAGAGCGACAATCAGAGCCGCCAGCGGCCAGGATACTTCGTTGGGATGGCGGACCAGGTAGAAGGCTTGGAGGCTGTAGACGAAGGGCACCCACACCAGGTCCCCGAAGGCCAGCATGAAGCCGAAGCCGTCGTGGATGATGTCCATGGTGGTCAGCACTGCCTCCTGCGGGCGAGGCGCAGGAAGAGAGGTTTAAAACAGAGTTTGGGGGAAAGTTTCTGTGTGTGAAGTATTCAAGTGAAGTCTAGTTTAGAGTCAAATTCCTAAAGGGCTGGGGAGGGGGAGCCTGGGTCCCTGGCCTGCGTCTCCATCCCGTCCCTCTGACCCTGACACCACAGGGCTCCGAAATGCCTCATGTGCCCCCACACCTCCGCCCAGGACACCCTCTCTGACCTCAGCTAAAGCTTCCCCGAGGCTGCCTCTCCTGCGGGCTGAGCGAGTGTGCCTGCACTGTGACCCCTGAGTCTCGCACTCCCCCCGAGACTAGGAGGCAAACAGCCAGGACCCGTGGCTCCGCCTCATCCCCCCAGCACCCTGCCTGTCTGCCACGGAGCCTGTGCTCAGGGATGTTTGCTGAAGGAGGAATGACATCGCCAACTGCATGTTTCTAGTCCACATGCACCAATGTCATTTCTAATCAGAATCTGACTTTTCGGTACATTTTCCACTTAAGGAAATAAGCTACCTGGCAACACGGCCACTTCTCATGGTTAAGTAAGGAAGTGAATGCCATCCCTTGAGCATTTGGTGAGCGTGAGCAGGTGGCCCTGGACGCCTGCAGACACCCACCACCTTCTGTGCTCACCCCACATCGGCTCAAAGCACCCCAGGGACTGCCATCCCTCCGTCCAGGGCACCTCCTCACTTGGTGTGGAAGCGCGGCCCAGAGGGCAGGTTACTCACCCACAGGCAGAGGCGTCTGCTTTTGAAACTAGTTACCTCGTTCCAGAGCGCATCCACCACGTATAAGAGCTGGAAGCTGTTGACCAGAATCATCGCCAAGGATGGAGCAGCACGATGCTGTAACTTCATCTCAGCCAAAAGCATCACCAAGTTAATCACCACCTGAAACCAAAGGGCCAGAATCGTCCCCAGGGCCCTCGGAGAAGGTCCTTAGCACCCACGGGGGGCAGGGGGGCGACGCCAGCTTTCCCAGCCACCGCCACGGTGATAAGACACGTCACCCGTGAACCCTGGACAGGTGCACTGAGAGGACAGAAGGTCGTGTCTGTGGTGGTCTTGCCCAAGTGCATCACTCCGACCATGAGGAAGCACTGGGCCTGGCAGGGTGCTCAGCTGGCTGGAACAATGCCCCATACTCCAAGAGGTTGTGGGTTCGATTCCAGATCAGGACACATAAGGAGGCAACCAATGTTTTTCTCTCTCTCTCTCAAAATCAATAAAAACATATCCTCGGTGAGGATAAAAAAGGAGAAAGCACTGGACTAATACAATGAAAGGATCCTCCTCAAGGGTCAAGGTTACGGGAGACAAGGGAAGACGAGAGGAGACCAAAGCACAGTAACCAGAAGTGACTGTGGGCGGCAGAGGATCCATAGAGCCAGGCCCCCGTGGGAACCTGTCCCAGTGCTCTGTGCTGCCCCGGATCATGGCTGTGGCTGTGCCAGATGCTAACACTGGGAAGTGGAGGGATGGATCTAAGGGGACTCTTTACTGTTGCAACTCCACGCGTGTGAAATACGTTTGTTCTTTTTCCTTACATGAATCCACCAACACGACCCCTTTCCTACATAAATAGAAACAACTGTGAAAATAAAACAAACCCTTTTATGGTTTAATAACCTGTAACAGGGCATCTTAACCTCTGGACTATATTCGCCGTAAGAAAATACTTTAAGTAGGCAGATTTAGGGAAAGCTGTAATTATTCCTAAAATATACCACCCACTGCTTCCTTAAAACTGTCTGCAATTCTAAGTCCAAGACCAATTTGCACTACTGAACTGAAATTCTAAAAAAAACACACATACCCATCCGATCAGTCCCGGGCGCAGTTCACAAAAGTATTTGAGATCAAAAGTCCCGATCCGAGGGTTTAGCTCGCGGCCAATGAAGAAATCGTAGATGGCGTTTCCTGAGAAGGGACAGTCCTTGTTCACACAGCTTTTGGGAAACACCCTATTCCAGACCCAACTGTGAGGCTCTCACAGGCACAGCTGTCCTCTGCCCGGGTCCACTTCCCCCACCCCCAGCAGGAGGACCCGGGGCTGAGCAGCGGGGCACCGGCGCCCCGGACCATCCACCTGCCGCACAGCGTGGGGCCAGATCCCTGACTTTAAGGGAACTGAATACTTTTTAATGTAGCTTATAATGTTTCTAAATAAGCAACTTAATTTTCTTAATGCTTAAATACTTTAGGTCAGAATCAACCAATTTGAAATCTCTTTGTTGTGCTGTTTTTTTAAAGGCTATTTACTACTTGGGACAAAAAGTATTATTTGTCATAAATTATGACGCTACTAACCTTTACTAAAATGTTACTCTAAGTTACTAAAATGTCTTACTGTCATCAAGTGACTAAAGAAGGGAAGATAAACAAGAAAGTATTAAGAAATATAGTTTCTTAAGTTTCTTTTTATTTGTCCTTATTTCTCTTCCCTGCCCATAAACTGAAGCTGGAAAGGCACTGTGCGCAAGCCCACGCCCAGGAGTGGGGGTAGAGGGTGGGGGTGCACTCCCCACACTGCTCACCAGAGCTGGCCGGAGACAGTTCCCCCCGGGGCGCACGCAGGCCCCGCGCGTAGAGATAAACACTCAAGCCGGCAGCAAACACAAGGGCCGCCAGCGCGAACTGAAGGAAATGGTGGTACACGTAGCACAGCTCCACGCCCCAGAAGAGAGCGGCTCCCACGGCTGCCGACGTCAGGATGAAAGCATAGAACCCTTAAAAAAGGCAAGAACACCCACGTCAGCCAGCGTGCACGTGAGATGGATCCCAGTATAGAAGAACGCAAGGTTATTTTTAAAGTCCTAATTTCATTATTCAGGCCAAACATGCACAAACATGAACAGGCAATCTATACAGATGCCTGTCTCTCAGGTAACTTCTCAAATACTTTTACGTGCTGGCTGCAGGTATGAACAGTTCACGTGCATGCCCTTCAGACCAGAGAGAGGCTACTGTTTACTGTTCTGGTGTAATCGACATTGGGGGTTTACACTCAACACTTCTGAGCTTTAAGTCATTAATTTGAGTCTTAAAAAAATCACCATTTAGTCTGTACTGGAGTCTTCTTCCATCGGCCAGAGGTGTTCCTTCTACCACCTTAAAAGAAAAGAAACTGAATGTGAAATCTTAGAAACACAGCACTAGTGTCATATACTACTAGATGTCTTCTAATGTCACTCAAACCTCTCGTCCCGGGAGGACTGCCTTTGGCAGGGAAACTTGGCAGCAGGTTTCAAACATCTTACGGCAAACGCTTTGATGAAGCAAGCCCACCCTCAGGAACTTGTCTTAAATATGAACTAATAGTAACTGCTCCGTGTATGAGACCATCACCAGAGCCGCCCCACGTGCCACAAGACTGGACGGGCTGTAGGAGCACCTGTAGGTTCAGCTCTAGCTCAGAACCTCCAGGGACGGCCCAGTGCTCACACTGGCGTGTGGGGGGCCCTTTCCGCCCGCTCTCCCACTCGCCCGCCCGCTCTGGCCCATGCGCCAGCTGATACGCACTCAGATACCGACTTGCTCTGCCATTTACACACCCACGCCCCCGACTTAGTCATTAACGGGATTCTGTTTCCTCCATAAGAGCCTGAGCACTTTGTTTTGGGACCACTCAGCTCTTCTCAGACCCCCTGGTGTGCCCGGGCCACAGGTACCTGAGAAACACACCACCTGAACGAGACGAGTTCAAGGGAAAAGCCCTCTCGTTCAATGGCAGCCACGTTTACCACCCAAAATAACTACTGAAAATTACAAGTGATTTTAAACTGTCAAATACTAACATGGTATCATTTTCCGTGGGCTACACTCCTTTACCCTTTCATTAGCTATGAAAGGGCACCCGGGAGAAATGTAATACCGTTTCAGATCACAGGATTAGCAAAACCCCACATGCTAATTCCAACTGATACTTACCTATTAAAGGTGTCTCACAAATACTGCGTTGGGTTTTCAGTTTCTATTTCTGTGTGTGTGTGTGTGTGTGTATATATATATATATAGATAGATGATAGATAATTTAGGCATCAAAACTGCTTTTCTTAATAAATCTTATCTAGTTTGAGCTCACCTTACCTAAATTAATCTGAATTAGTGATTTTCACTGGAGAGCCTGAATGTCTATATCACAACACTTCTCGCTACAGCCAAGGATGTGGTGGTGAGATTCCAAATATTTAAGCCTGCAGCTCTAGCCCCGTCACTGGCATCCACCACTCCTAGCAAACCTGATCCTTTGGTTTACAGACAGTTGGTACATTTGCAAAGCCCTAAGAACAGGATCTCTAGATGAATTATTTATTGCTTAGGGATCTCATGTTCCTTTCAGTCTATCCAAATACTCTATTGAAAGAAGGAAAAACTACACTTAGCAACGAGGACAAATTTTAGACACTGCATGAGGCTGAAAGAACATAAAATGTTCCTGACAACAAATTTCGGAATATCAGAAACTCATATGAAAAATAGCCTGGCTGGTGTGGCTCAGTGGTTGAGCATCGACCCATGAGCCAGAGGTCGCCAGTTCAATTCCCAGTCAGGGACAGGCCTGGGTGGCAGGCTTGATCCCCATTACAGGGTGTGAAGGAGGCAGCCGATCGATGTTTCTCTTTCATCGATGTTTTTATCCCTCTCTCTAAAATCAATAAAAAGGTATTTTAAGAATATATTTTAAAAATAAGTAAAAAGTGCAGGCTGAATCCACTAAGCTCAGTAGCTTATCAACTGATCACTTTAAATCCTGTATCTGAAATAACTTTTACTGAGGGGGGGATTTTTTTACCTCTACCATTAGGCCATTTTGCACAATAGTTTATTCTTTTCTTGCAAAGTTACACAAGAAACCTCAATTCGAGTTTTAAAGTTCCACTTAATAGGCAGGTGTTACAGGGTTCAAGGGCAAAGGCTTACCAGACCAAGTGAGGGTCGTTAGGAGCGAGGACAGCTTTCAGCGTAGACCTGCTGTGACCTTGTGCACGTGAGCATGGAGAGGGAGGAAACGCGCAGGGCCCCGCCCCACCCCCGGCAGAAACTTACCTTCCCGATTGGCAGCGCGTAGAACAAAGCCTGAACACAAAACCAGAGGAGGTAGGCCCCGAACACTCTGGCTTCCCACAGATCAGACAGAGCTGGCAAAGGAGGCGGGAAGTTCAGAAGACTGGGCTCCCTCTGTCTACACATCAACAGCAACAGGAAGAGGAAGGCAGGCAGGCCGAGCATGATAAGAAACGCACCTGCAGACAATCAGGGAACATTCAAGGCTCCATTTCCAACCCAGTGTTTTCTGTTGTTTTTCTTCAAGAATCATTTGGGTTTTTTAAGGTCAGAACTCTAGTCTGGCCAGCTGCTTGAAACCAATTTTCAGTGTATCATCAAAAAGCCCTAATCTCAAGAGGTTAATGGGGAGGGGTGGGGGGGAGGACCTATGTAATACTTTCAACAATAAAGATTAAAAAACAAACAAAACAAAAAAGCCCTAATCTCTATCATGTCCTGTGGGCAAGCGACCGTGGTCCTAAAGCAGTAACACAGCAGCTGCCCAGCACTGACAGCTCACACCCAAGCTCTAGAACTCTGAAAACGCAGCAAATTAAGATCGGAACAGCTAACGATTATCAGCCTAATCTTTAAAACTTCGTAAGTTTCTAACAAAACAGCATCACCTTCAGGTAACACAGCCAGACTTTCAGTGATGCTGGACTCCATCTTTAATGGAGCAGCTAGACAACTTATAAGATCAAGCAAGAAAGCCTGCAGGACTTGGGACCATTTGGTCAAGAAGCACTTTCCTCTCCTGGCTCGTAAAACTCCAGCACCACCCACTTAATAACTCCAAGCCTCTGAGCACCTCAGATCTTTGACTCATAATCAACCCGCCTGGCAGGTAGGGTAGGCCCATGCCCCATCTCATGTCCACAGCCTCCCTGCTCCTGCCCACGCCAGGCCCGTCACCTCAGGGCTGACAAGCAGATTTCCTTGTCCCTGATCGTCCACGCCAACCTTCCTTCTATCGCTTCTTTGATCAAAACCTAACAGATTGCTAAACATCTACAGCCACTCTGGCACCCTCTCTACTCTATTATAATCTTCAAAAATGCTCCCACCTGGCCAGCTGGTGTGGCTCAGTGTCAACCCAAGAACCAGTAGGTGGCCTGCAGGAGGCAGCCGATCAATGACTCTCTCTCTCTCTCTCCCGCTCCCTTCCTCTCTCTGAAATCAATAAAAGGCTCCCACCTCAGGCCTTTGGACCTGCTGTTCCTTTTTTTTTTAATCTTTATTGTTGACCTCTTCTAGCCGCCCCCCGCCCCCCGCCTTCACCACCCTATTGTCTGTGTCCATGGGTTATACCTATATGCACACAAATTCTTTGTTGATCTCTTCCCGCCCACCTCCCTCATTCATCCCCCCCCTCCCCCGCCTTCCCTCCGCCCTGGGCTCCCACCTGGCTCTTTGCCTGGCCTGCTTCAGATCTTCAGAGAAAGGCCTTTCCTGTTCACTTTATCGCAACTCCCGCTGGCCCGGCCCCCCGGCCCCTGCTCAGCCCGGCTCTGACACCTACCAGGGACTCCTCCGAACTCCAATTCCTTCGTCTGTGTGGCTGTCATGTCCAAGGTTCTCAACAATGTAGGTCCTTTCGTAACAATTTTTTCTTCCTCTAAGTCTATTTTTTTAAATTTGCTCTCTTCTCTTCTTGGACGAAGGCTATGCTGTGTAGATGTGTAACTACTTTCTTGTGACAAAGGGAATTGTTCCTGGTTAAAAAAATAAAAGGTACTAATTATCTGTCATCAATCGTTATCATTAATGCTACCACATTAACTAACTCAGCATCGTAATATAGCCATCAACTAATAAGGATAAATTCATTAAATTATATTCAGTCTCAATGGAAGGACAGGCTTTTAGAAAAGATGTAAGAGGTATTGTGGTTTTCAACGCGCTTCCTTAGGGAAAGCCCCTTTAACCAGAGGCGGAGGCGAGAGTGAGCCGCATACCTGCACGCTCCTGTGCGCCATGTCGTTCCTCGCTCGCTGCTCCGGCTCCCCGTTGTGCCGGTTGATGCTATTTCCAAACGGCTTCTAAATTGAAGGACATAAAGCATTTTAACCACACGAATCGTAACTTATTAAAAAGTAACCTGATGGCCAGCACCGGTTTGGCTCAGTGGATAGAGCGTCGGCCTGCGGACTGAAAGGTGCCAGGTTCGATTCCGGTCAAGGGCATGTACCTTGGTTGCGGGCACATCCCCAGTAGGAGGTGTGCAGGAGGCAGCTGATTGATGTTTCTCTCTCATCAATGTTTCTAGCTCTCTATTCCTCTCCCTTCCTCTCTGTAAAAAATCAATAAAATATATTTTAAAAAAAAAAGTAACCTGATGGTAAATCTTAACTATTGTGATATCAAGCAATAGAGAAAGCCAACGATTTTCACAGCTTTAATTCTGAAGAATTCAGGATACTGTTGTTAAAAAGGAAAAGGCGTAAAATTGACTAGAATTTCCCCATCTTCAAAAGATTGGATTTTACAGTATAGATTCCACATAAGTTCTTTCGTCTTTTAAGCATAATTAGACTCAATGTTATCATTTCATTGTTCAATAACAAATATGCTAATATTTACTATGAGAGTTAGAGAAGTAAAAATTGGCCAATTATTTCATGAATTGGTTTTTAAAAATAACGAAAAGACATTCACTGCCCCCAAAATAGCCCATAATGGGAAGGTAAGAAATAGTGGGCACTTCTAGTGTTCCTAGGACCTACACACACACGGCCCCCTTTCTGAGCTGCATGCTGCCTGGGTCTTATGTGACCTTAACTCTCTGTCCTTGCCCTGACTCGGTCTCCTTCCTTGAATGTGCATTCTCCCCCAGCAGCTGACGGGTTTTCTCATCAGAGGGGACGGGAAAGTGCTTCAGCTTGCAGGAGATATTTTCAGCAAAGCATGGCTGACATCTGTCACTCTGCTCCTTTGTAAGTCAGAGGCAAACTATAAAGCTAATAAACCAAGAGGAGGAAACCACATTAAAAACCCAAGTCTATCATTTGGGAGGCCAGCTGGCAAAGAACAGCATTAATTCAGCATCAAGTTCCAGTTCAAATCCAAGTCTGACTGCAGCGAGCATGCAACATACGCTGAAGTTTACCCAAGTGCCAGTGAGCCACTTGGCAGCAAATGGACCCACCTAAAGACCACGGACAACTACACTCTGTTTTCAAATGTCCGACCTATGACCCACAGTAACTACAAATGCAACCCTGAAACACACTAGTCACATAGCTGACCCTAAACCTGCCTACTGCAACTGACGGGATACTCGCACAGTGAGGCAAAGTATTGCAAAAGACACAACAAGAACAAGGAAGAGGTGATGTTCAAAGCCACATGCAGCTTAAGCCTGGTCTTCCCTGTGCCACACCCCATCCTCAATGCCATGGTGTGGACACGGCGGGGGCAGGGCTATAAGGGTACACTGTGAAATCCCGTGGCCACCAAATTCTAAAAATGAGAACACGGAAGTGGCCCCCAGCACCTGCTCCTTCACCTGCGCCCCGACCGGCAATATCAGAGAGCCACTGATGGAATGGTCCGACTCACGAGTAATTCTCAAAAGGCAAGTTAAGATGGTGAGTGGAAAATCTGTGACAATCATATTGGCAAAAGAAGTTATAATAATGCCCAGAATGAGAAAGTGGGCATGCATACACTACCGATGCTGGTACGCACTGTCTTCAAGTGATTTGGCAAAAGCCTCAAATCTGCTCTATCCATCTGACGTAGCAAAGGAAGTATCAGATGTTGCATAAGAATATTTTGTTTATACTACTGAAAATTTCAACAGAAAAAGCTAAATGTCCACCAATAAGGGAGCTGAATTTAACAATTCTGTTACATACATATAACATGGTATAATACAAACAATACCATAAAAAATGATGTGGAAAAATATAATGCAGAGGTTATTGCTAATTTTTAAAAGTTTTTAAATCTGGCTACAAAACAGTATGTACATATGCTATTTTTTAAGGCTATTAAAAATCTATGAGCATTTTATCCATAAAAGGTAACAATTAATGAATAAATGAAAAATTACCTTCATTCAATTCTTTTTACTTAAAAATAATTTCTGTTTGGTCTACTATCTAAAATATTCATTGTGCAAGATCCTTATAGGCCCCACATACCCTGAGGGTTCCAAGCTTGGACTTTTAAAGTAAATCCATTAAAACAATCTTTGAAAGGAAAAGTGATCGAGTATATAAATGCCAAGGGGGCCAGAATATATTCATTTTATACCTGAGCTTTTATAAGCTATAAAAACTCAGTTCAAACTACAATCTATGTCTATTACATACTTAAAAACTGCTTTTTAAAAACACAATATTGCCCAGCCGGTGTGGCTCAGTGGTTGAGCATCGACCTATGAACCAAGAGGTCACAGGTTCCATTCCTGCTCAGGGCACATGCCCAGGTTGTGGGCTTGATCCCTAGTCGGGGGTGTGCAGGAGGCAACCAATCGATATTTCTCAATCCTCCTTCTCTCTCTAAAATCACTATTTTTTAAAAGCATATTAAGAAAAACACACACACAGTATTAAATAGCACTCTTTTAACTTAAAAACATTCTTTTTCATTGGCACTTAAAGGCGTTGTACCTTCTATTCCAAACATTTTTTTTTATGAAATCTGCCATAATCATTACCTTAGAATTTGATGTTTCACTGACATTTTCATGTTATTAACTGCAAATAATATGAGTAACCAGATCCACAAAGGGAAGACGGAGTTTAGACAGACTAAACACTGTGTAAGGATAAAGATGTCCCGAAGGCGTGCACACATACCAATACCAGTGGAGTCAACTTCACTTCCAACACTTCCTTCTTCATTTCCTTGATGTCAACATGGTGTGAGGCGGAGGCAGATCGGCGGGAACCCTTAGCTGCTCGGCCGGGGGAGCGGGAGCGGCCGGGGGAGCGGGAACGCGACCTTGACCGACTCCCTCGTCGTCTGGACGGAGAGCTGGAAGTTGAGCCACTTTTCCTTTGCCTAAAGGAACCTAAAGGCTGGAGAGGGAGCAGAAGTCATACCACATGCAGACAGACCCACATTCGAGAGGCAGCAAAGGCCATCGCTGGTTCCATGAACGCTAACACCAGCGGGGAAATGCTGGGGCCTGAGACGGCTGATGAGCCAACGAGGATGCTGCCCTAATGACCCCTCTCTCAGGAGACAAAGGCAGCCTTTCCTCTCCTGATTCTTCTTTGAAGCGTTGCCAGAAATGAATGTGTTTAAACCAACTAGCTGTACGTCTCCCCAAGAACAGAGACAAGAAGAGTTACAATGACACTGATTAAAGCTGAGATGATGGGCAAAAGAAACCTGCACACAAACAATAACGGGAAGAGTAGCCCTGTTTCACTCGGAACAACACCCACAGGCAGACCTTGGAAATGAGTGCAACTTGGACACCTTATGACGCTTCACCCGCCCTTGTCCGGGGTTTCCAGGGCCCCAGACCTGGGAAGGCAAACTTCCCGGCCAAATCCCTCCCACCTGTTTCGGGTGGCCCCGGAGCTAAGCGTGGCTTTCCAGTCTTTAACTGGTTGCAAACAAAATCAAAAGAAGAGACTTGGTGACACGTGAGAATTCTCTGAAGTTCCCATTCCAGTGTCGGTAAATCAAGTTTAGTTGGTGCACAGCCATGCCCGCTCCCCTCCGGCTGCCTAGAGCTGCTCCACATGCGGACGCGACAAGCCCACAAAGCCTGGGATATGTGTCCCTTTATTCAAAAGCTTTGCAGGCCCTGCCCTAGAGCGCTCACACTGTGGTGCCAAGGCTATGGGTGCAAACAAGGAACGGAAATGCAAAGAGGTGTGTAGAAACTTTTATAACATTTTGACAAAGGAATTTTATATCTGTTGAACCCAATAATAAAGAACTTATGTCATACATCTTTTTCCTTTTTAAGTATTTCTACATCACGGATCGGATATTTTAGGCCCAGGCCCTCAGCAGATGGGGTGAAGAGGCCAGACTCAAATCTAATGCATATCACTCTCCTGATTGAATCCCGTGTTCGGGATGAAGCCCTCACCCTCCAGTTCTGACCCCCCTCCGCTGTGCCTCGCCCCCCACACCCTGGCAGCACCTGGCTGTCTGTGTCCCCCAGCCCCAGGCCTCTGGCCTGCTGCCCTCTGCGGAGGCCACCCCTCCGGCACCTGAGCTTCCTATTCTGTCTCAGCACTCGGCTCAGGGGCCACACCTCGAGGAGCCTTCCCTAACCCCCCAAATGCCTGTCACCCCATGGATGAAACCAGGACCGACCCGGGAAGCATCTGCCTTCTCCATTGGACGGGCAACTTCTCGGGAACAGGGCGCTGTGTCTCATTCATACAATCCCGGAGCCAAAACAGTATCTGACCCAGAGCAGTAGCGCGACCCTGTGCCTTCAAACGGAGCCAGAACTGACTGCTCTAACCTCAAAACCACACCTACAGTCAGTTACCCACACACCCGCCCACCCCCCCCTCAGTA
>NW_005358689.1:1629794-1633419 GCF_000412655.1 Myotis brandtii
CAGTATAAACACGCTCGGTGACCCAGAGGAGCACTTACCTTGATGTCACTCTCCTTCAACTCCAGCTCCGTTCCATCTTTGTATTTGACCGTGTAAAGCTGGGACTTGCTGTCATGGCTCAGAACCTCCACTTCATAATACAGGGAACTCCCAGGCCATCGGCCTCTTACCACTTCACCGTCGGCGAATTTCCTACTTGGCATTTTTGCAAATCAGTCTGAACAGTTTTAAAGATAAAAAAGGGGGAGTCAGTGCAATACACACTTACATTTGTCCTTTTTTTTTCTCAGATTGGACACTAAAATACAACTCTCCAAAACTTTAACTGGTCAAGGTTTTAGGGTCAAAAAGATCATTGGAGGGGAGGGTGTACCCCCCCCCCCCCCCCCCCCCCGCTTATTTTAAAGGTGAGAAACGAAAGCTTAAGGAATATGAACTGTTTTGTCGAGTCAGCACAGTACAGAAGTGGCCCTTCTGCCAGTTGTGTCTCCCTGGGAATCACTTCACACAGGACAATTTAGTCCCTAGGGTCCGTGTGACACTCAGGAGTAACATGGCCACACACCACATGGTTGCCTATGCGAAACGCTATCACCTCCGGTGACCACATTACCTGCCAATCAACAAGGCACAATCTCACAAAGGATCCGTTTTCTGACTTATAAATTTGTATCTAGTCTTACAAAGACTTAAAAAAATATATTCGGTTTTTAAGTATAATTACCTTCATTAAAAACAACAAACCATGAAACAGACTGTCTAGAAAAATCAAGGATGTATAATTAGCATTATTATAACTCATCAACGGAGAAAAAAAATCAAATCTATAATGAATAGCAAATTTGGGGGGTCTTTCTTTCAAGTTTTCAAGTCTTGCAGCTAAAGTTCCAAATGCATACCGAGTTGCAGCCAACCGCATACCCGGGCTGATGCACACCTGGCCTTTATCCCCAGTTACAACATGCTTCGCCACTGAACCAAAACATGGCCCACAAAGCCTTGTGTGAACGACACTCAGAAGCCACAAGCAACCTACAGAAACTGCTACTTATATGAGGCCTGTTTGCCGCCCTTTTCTAAACATCAGCTGACCGCTGGGTGCTCCAGCTCTTCGGTGGTAAACTTCTCCCTCCCTGCCCAGCAGATTCACACCGTGCCCCTGACCTCCAACACCAACCACACTAGCTGGGCCGAGGCTAAGCAGCAGGCGGTTACCATGGAGAAGTCTCCCCCTAAATCACCTTCATCTCACCAACTACCACCTGAGCATAATATGCATGCTTACCCAGCTCCGGCAAAGAGCAGATTCTGTAACAAGAACAACATTCGAGAACTTCTGAAGGCTGTGGGTTTGGAAAGGAGAAAGTTACCCTCCCCCGCCTGTCCCAAGAAAACACTCTTTCCTAAGCACCGTGTTTCTGCAGTTAATCACCTGAGAAAAAAACTTAATAAGCTTCACTCATTGAGAAAGATAGCAGCGAGGTTGGGAGATGAAAGGAAACACAACTGCTTATCTGGGGATTAGAGGGTGTTAGTTCATTCACACGTCAGGTAATGGACAGCTTTCTTCCCAGCGCCTACCCAGATAGCGAGATAGCGAGATAGCGAGATGGCTGGGGGGTGACGAATGGGCTTGGGCCTGGGGCCCAGGGCAGAGGAGCCCAGCTCTGGGGACCAAGTGGCACCTGGCTGAGGAGTCACCAGGGGCCCTGGGAGGCAGGGGCAGCGGACACCTTGGGGCAGGGAGGAGGGGCACAAAAAAGGAAGGTGACAATAAGCTGTGCCTATTTCAACATGCAGCGTGAGCCTCCAAGTTCCAGGAAAGAGGAAGGAAATGTGCCCTCCTCCTCTCTTCTCTGCACCCCGCTTCTCCCTGGGCCCCCCAAAATCACACCCCTGTGACTGATACCAGTTCTCCAACGCTGGCCCGCCAGGGGTGAGAGAAGGCAGCCACATCTTTCTACGTAAAGATGCCACTCAAGTTTCAAACAACTCTGTCAACTTCTGAAACGGCCCTGAGCAGCTGCTGTACCTTTCAGAGACGGTACTCGCATCCTTCTGTGACCGATTAAATATTTGCTGTTAAACAAATTAAGATATCTAGTGGACACTTGGGAGGTCTCCAAGCTCTTTTTTTTTTAATTTAATAACTGGGACTTGAGATCGATGTCCCACACGGTGGTTGAAAGAGAAAAGGCAAACCAGCTCTCCTGACGAAACCACCGTCTTACAAACGTTCCCAAAGATGAAAGCAACAGCACCCCCGCCCCCGCCGGGCACAGGACCCACGCACCGCGGTCAGAGGTGAGGATACGGCGCAATCACACCCTAACACCCAGGCCGGAGGGAATTGGCCAAGGAAGGACACCCACATACCATCCAGCATATCATCCATCGGGGACTCCCCTAAGGGAGGCCAGAGCCACACCAAGAGGCTGCCCTGGAGGTGTGTGAGCCAAGTGTGTCCAGAAAAACTGCTCCCGCAACACCATGTCCTCCTTCCCCCGCGAGCGGTGGAAACAGGAGACCCTCACTCAGGCTTCTCCCCGCGAAGCCACCGGCGTGCTGCCTTCAGCGTCCATCCAGCCCCAACAGATTACTACTCATCAACCCCACAGCAGGCTGCTTTTCTCTGCTGATCAGAGGAATACGCGGGGTCTCTGGTCATCTCTACTTCACTTCTCCAAATGAGTCTGAACCAGCGGTTCTCAACCTGTGGGTCGCGACCCCTTTGGCCGTCGAACGACCCTTTCACAGGGGTCGCATAAGACCATCCTGCAGATCAGATATTTACATGACGATTCATACCAGTAGCGACATGACAGTGATGAAGTAGCAACAAAAATAATTTTATGGTTGGGGGTCAGCACATGAGGAACTGTATTTAAAGGGCCGGAAGGTTGAGAACCATTGGAAACCGGGAAGTTCAAATGGAGTCTGGCAGCTTCCCCTCAACCCGGGAGCCCAAGGCGGGCCCACCAGGTAAACCCCCAGCAGGAACCCCCCCAACCCCCCCCCCCAACCCCGCCTGGCTTGTGCCCCCAGCTCGGGATGCAAAGAAAGGCCATCCCCTGGCTGCAGAGGCAGAAGGGCCTGGCTTTCCCCCTGAGAAATAAAAACGGAAAGTAAGAAACCTTTCCCTCCTACTCACTCCCTTCCCCTCCTCTCTAGCCATCCCTGGACGCGGGGCTCAGTCTCACTTAGGGTGCCCGCTGCTGCCCTCCCGCAGCCCCCCATCCTGTCCTTCGAGGGACTTTGCTGCCAAATGTGGTTACAGATTCGCTCGTGTTTGTTATTTGCCAGGTCCCGAGGGCTAGGGGCAGCCGGCTCCCGCAGCAGGTGACACGCACGGACACAGGCTCCCGCCTGCACCCTCGGGTCGCCCGGGCGCTGTCCAGTGTCACCCAGCACGACCGCCCCGCAGCTCGTGCAAGCAAACAGGCCCCGGTGCAATCGAGCGCGTCTTCTGGGCCCCTGGAGGTTGCTACAAGGTGTCGCTCTGGAAGTTTTAAACGCGTTAAAATTTAAATAAAAACAACAACAACACGGAATTGAGCTTTGGTAGCAGCGCGCCCACCTGCCTAACGATCCGTTTCTGGGCTGCGCGGAAACACCTGGCGAGAGC
>NW_005358689.1:1634347-1639565 GCF_000412655.1 Myotis brandtii
GTTCCCGCCACTCGAGTGCGGGGTGGCCGGGCGCGAGAGGGAATAAAAAGCTGCAAAGAAGAATTAATTCCTAGAGTGACCACTCCAGGTGCTTTTTGTTAAAACGCCAGCCGTGCGCTCCTTACCCTCTTCCATCCCCCAGCACTTGCGGGCCGAGCTGCGGCTCCGGAGTCGGCGGCGGCGGCGGCGGCAGCCTGGGTAGCAACCGATCTGGGGCCCAGTGGGCGGGAGGGGACCCGGAAGGAGGGTCCGAGGGTCCCCCACAGCTCTCAGGGCGCCCACGAGGATTGCTGAAAGGAGGGGGGCCGATGTTCAGGGGAGCCCCCCGCCGAGATGCGGTAGGAAACGCTCCGTAACGCAGCAGGGCACCGGCAACCCTGCGCCTCCCGACGCACCGAGGTGCCATTCCACCTGCTCCCTTCCCGCAGGTCTGGGTTTCTCATTGGCCTCCAACAAGCTGAGTCACTCATTACGCGGCGAACTCCGGCTCTGCCCTGGGTCCTGACCCTCGAGGTGTCATGGGGTAGTTGGTTTCCTTCCGTTGAGAGTTTAAAGCCGGCCCCAGTGCAGTTCCCCATTTTGCAGCTTTGTGGTTGTAATCAAAGCCATTTCTTGCCCCAACTAACTACCAGGTTCCCCTAACTTAGCAGGTAAAAGTTAAGAGAAGGTCTATGTTGGAGGCACTAGCCGTTCAATTGTAATAACAAGCGGGCTTTTGCATTTTTATAGTCCAGCGTCAGGTGCAAGAGCTCTCAGGCTCTCGGTTACAACGACAAAACGACCAGAAATACCAAAAAAAAAAAAAGAGAATCGAGTACATTTGTTCTTGGTCATTCACACCCACTGTGCATGCGTTCATCCCAGCCTCTCCAGACAGCAAGTTCTGACTTCCAATTGTCCTGGGTGGGAACCTGAGCTACAGAAATGCACACCTACCTCACCAAGGTCAGAAAGCCCACCTGGTTTTTGGCAAAGGCCAGAGCCTGAATCCCCGTAACCCCTAACAGTGGTTCTCAACCTTCTGGCCCTTTAAATACAGTTCCTCATGTTGTGACCCCCATCATAAAATTATTTTCGTTGCTACTTCATAACTGTCATGTTGCTACTGTTATGAATCGTCATGTAAATATCTGATATGCAGGATGGTCTTAGGCGACCCCTGTGAAAGGGTCGTTCGACGGCCAAAGGGGTCGCGACCCACAGGTTGAGAACCGCTGCTAGGATAAGGTACTATTAGCCCTACCTCATTTTTTTTATTTTATTTTATTTTTGCAGCAAATGACATCGAAATGAAAACACTCTACAGTACCAGGTCCATGGGGACCTAACCTAGTTACCATCCCTAAAGGCCGAGCAGTGCTACTGTATGTTACTCTTTTCTCGTACATTCTACCCAGATACAAGATTTCACTGGATTCCCCCTCGAGGTACACCTGTCTTGCATCTTTCCGTTTATGAAATAAAAAAAGATACTTTTTTTGTAAGATAAATAAATAAAACTTCATACTAAAGATCAGGTTGATAAAGTCTCATCATAACAAAATGAAGTTAGAAGATTGTACATTACTAGAATCAGCTTAGGTCACATTCTACCTTAAAAACTATCGACCAAAGACATTTTTAAAATAACTGATTTTGGTAGCAGAGAAGCTAAACGATAATTATTGTTTATTTCTGGCGGGAAGCGTATTACGAAAAATCAGTTGAATATCTAGGCTACTTCCTCAATAAAGGAACTATTGGTATTTTCCTTTGCTTTCTTTTTTGTGTGTAATATATTTTTACTGATTTCAGAGAGGAAGGGAGAGGGAGAGAGAGAGAGAAACATCAATGATGAGAGAGAATCACTGATTGGCTGCCTTCTGCACGCCCCCCCACTGGGAATCGAGCCCACAACCGGGGCATGTGCCCTTGTCCAGAATCAAACCAGGGACCCTTCAGTCTGCAGACCAAGGCTCTATCCATTGAGCCAAACCAGCTAAGACTTTTTTTTTCTTTTTTTTAAGGACTACTAAAAAGTGTGTAGATTTGGGCCCTGGCCGGTATGGCTCAGTTAGTTGGGTGTCTCCCTGGGCACCAAAAGGTTGTGGGTTCAATTCCCATTCAGGGCATATGCCCAGGTTTCCGGCTTGATGGCAGGAGGTAGGCAAACGATGCTACTCTCTCACATCGATGTTTCTCTCTCCTTGTCCCTCTCTCTATAAAAATACATTTTAAAATTCTTGGGGTGGAAAATTTCCAGGTCTAGTTCCCAGAGAGATGCTTGTCCACCACAATTAGCAACTTGGGGATTTTCAGAAGATATAAAGTTAAAGTTGCTTCAAGCGGCCTGTCTTCTGTTCATGTGGCCATGAGTGGCCCGGTCCCCTGCCCCGTTTATAAGGAAAACGAGAAGTGATGGAGGAGCAACGCCCATAGCTCTGTCGCTAATGCAGCCAAAAGCAGACACACACGGGGCCGGGAAACCTCCCACTGTAGCCGTTTTCTGGCGATCAGAATCGAAACACCTTTTAGGAAACGAGTCTACATAAAGTTGCACGTGGCATGAAGTTCAATTGGACTCAGTACCGTTGCTTAAGGAGCAAACTTGAATACTCTTGGAGCTGCAGAAGGCCTTCCTTCCTAAAACAAGTACCCAGAGCCACCCGGTCAACACACATCCCTAAAGATGCTGTTTCATCCCCATGGTTTATGTCCACACAGAAGTGGCGTTCATGATTGGCACCATGGAATGATGTCTGTCTGTCTCCATAGCACTTTTTTTTTTTTAATTTTCATTTGAAACACGGACACTTAGGTATATATTTGCAGAACTTACTCCATCTTTTTTCTGAGTATTTAACTCTCAGAAGCCAGAAGAGACACGGTATTTGAACAGATGGCTCCAAGTACACTGCTCTCCTCAGCTTCGGCAGAGGAACTTAAAAGAGGGGGGACACGTGTCCCTTAACGCACTGGTGACAGAGAAGGAAACGGTTCTGGTGGGATCATCATAATCACTAACCTTTACTTATTAAGTGCTTACCTCTGCCGCCTGCCCGCCGCTCTGAGCACTTCATGTATCTGGATTTACTTAACCCCCGGGACGGGGCAGCATCCTGGCGCGAGGCGGTGTGAATGCCATCTCTAGCGCTCACGCTCAGCCCTTCTCCAACGGTTCCTCTGTCTTGGTTTCCTCGTCTGTAAAATGGATCCGATAAGTGTACTTATCCTGCGAGGTAATTGTGAGGGCTAAATGCAATTACTACCCCTGTTACTCTAACTTCATTTTATTTCAAGTTCATGAAGTCACCACCTTAATCAATTGTATGTAGATTACAGGGTGTTCCCAATAGTAGATGGGTCAAGAGGTTTCTAATGCAGTGGCTGTTTTTTGATCTAAGTCTAAGTCCTTTGAATCCTCCTTAGCACACGTGCAAGTATAAGACTGTTATATATTTTCAACCTTTTCATTCAGACCGTTGTGGTTTTTATTTCATCCTCACCCGAGGATATTTTTCCATTGATTTTAGAAAGAGGGAAAGACAGAGAGAAATATCGACATGAGAGAAACACATCAATTGGTTGCCTCCTGCACATGCCCCGTCTAAGGCCCAGGCCAGGGAGGAGCCTGCAACCAAGATACGTGCCCTTGTCAGGAATCAAACCTGGGACCCTTTGGTCCGGTCCTTAGTCCGACGTCCTATCCACGGAGCCAAGCCGGGTAGGGCTCATTCGTACTGTTCCAAATGAAAAATCTAAAGCTGCTTGCTGGTTAATCTTAAAACTTGAAGATCCTTTGTTTGGGAAGTAATTATTATTTAAACGTGCACTGTTGTTAACAGTTACTGGTTAGCACCTGTTTTTAAAAATAGCCTAGCCCTAGCCGGTTTGGCTCAGTGGATAGAGCCTGTGGACTGAAGGGTCCCGGGTTCGATTCCAGTCAAGGACGCGTACCTTGGTTGCAGGCTCCATCCCCGACCCCTGGGTCAGGGTGCATGTGGGAGGCAACCAATCGATGTGTCTCTTTCACATCGATGTTTCTCTCTCTCTTTCTCTCCCCCTCCCTTCCACTCTCTCTAAAAATGAAAAAAAAAAAAAAAGAAAGAAATCAATGGAAAAATACCCTCCAGTGAGGATTAACTAAAAAGTAAAAATAGCCTACCCTGTGTTTGGGCGAGTTGGGAGTCCTAACATACCCGCAGGGAAAAATGTCACCTCTGTGGCATGACATGCAGGAACAACACTTGCCCTCTCGGACCTTTGCCAGGCTGAGCTCTCTCCGTTCCTTTTTATATTTATCTTTCCTTTCCCACCCACTTCACCCTCCAGGGCTCCAGAACCCCTGATGCTTCTCACTCTCTCAGACCACGGGGAGGGGCGGTGAGGTTTTTTTTTAGCACAATCCAACGCAGTGTTTAAAACATCAAATTGCATCCTTGTCAACACCCTCTGGCTGTTCCATTCTGGTGACAGGATCACCTTTGGGGGGATGTTTCCAAAGGTCTGCGGTTTTGCCCCTGCAGGGGCCGGGGCACTTCCTGCAGAGGACAGAGCGCACGGCCGACCGGGGTGACTTTGACACATCAGCCCCCTCTCCGAGAAGCTTCCTGGTTTTCACGTTGCAGCACAAACCCGACCGCAGAGGTTAGGCCTTGGCTGTGAACCCCGGGCCGTGCAGCAAGCTCTGCCCACTTCCTGCTCACGTGCGCAACCCCGGAGGACTCTCACTCCAGGAAGTGAAGTCAAAGGCACCCCTTGAACAATAGCAAGGCCACCAGCCCCGACTCCCTATTCAGGACGCCCTACCTTCAGGACTGTCCCGACTTGTGTAGCAAGCCCTAGCACCGTGGTCAGCAAACTGCGGCTCACGAGCCACATGCGGCTCTTTGGCCCCTTGAGTGTGGCTCTTCCACAAAATACCACGTGCGGGCGCGCACACACAGTGTGATTGAAACTTCGTGGCCCATGCGCAGAAGTCGGTATTTTGTGGAAGAGCCACAGTCAAGGGGCCAAAGAGCCGCATGTGGCTCGCGAGCCGCGGTTTGCCGAGCCACAGTTTGCCAACCACTGCCCTAGCCGACCTCACCCACACCAGGCCTCTGGGATTGACGTGGGTTAACTCTCCATTTATGCATGAAGTGGGGATGGTGACCTCTTGCATTTATTTTTTCTCTTGGTGGTGGAGCCCAGTTCCCAGGGGAGCTCCTAGAGCAGGCCCTTGTGGGGGAAGCAGGCA
>NW_005358689.1:1639852-1641453 GCF_000412655.1 Myotis brandtii
TAGCATATTAGGTTTTTATTATATAGGATTTGTGACATATGCACAATGTCACCTGCCTCTTCATGCTGTTGATCCAAATGTCCCCACTAGCCCAGTGGTCGGCAAACTGCGGCTCGCGAGCCACATGCGGCTCTTTGGCCCCTTGAGTGTGGCTCTTCCACAAAATACTGACTTCTGCGCATGGGCCACAAAGTTTCAATCGCACTGTACGTGCGCGCCCACGTGTGGTATTTTGTGGATGAGCCACACTCAAGGGGCCAAAGAGCCGCATGTGGCTCGCGAGCCGCAGTTTGCCGACCACTGTCCTAGAGCACAGCTAGGCCAACGGTTCATCAGGCCGCAGTCCACGGACTGGGTGTGCTGAGCCCACCTGCCCGCAGCCCCGGTGGCCCTGTGGGGGACATAGAGAGGGATCACATGACAAGACCTCGCACCCACTGGGAATTTAATGACAGGTCCTGAAGGGAGGGAGCGGACTCTTCCCACCACAGAGACATCAGCGGGTCCCTCCCCAACTCTGCGAACCAGCTGGGGTTTCAGCTGCGCTCACCTGCCCCAGGGGACCAGCTGGGCTCAGGTGGCGGACAGAGCAGCCGCTCTGGAATCCTCAGACCGGCTTGGGTTTTCTGCGCCAGCACTTGTTTGCTGGGTGTGACCTGGTGCAAGTATGTTGACCTCTCTGAGTCTCAGGGCATTTCCGTGGGGAGAGCCAACCTGTCTGCCTACGTCTGCGGGTCTGCCTGGTCTCGAAAACCTGTTGGGCAGTCAGTGAATCTCACCGATGGTGGTTGAGAATTGCTGCCTGGGTCAGGGCCAACAAAAACTCTTCTAGAGCGTGCTACTGCCAGCTTGGCCAGGAAAATGTTTCTTACCAGAAAACTGCTTGAGATGCGAGGCCAGAGTCTGAGTTGGGCTTTGCCAGTCAAGGATAGAAATTCTGAGCCGGTGAAACGGAGAACCTGATGGAGCCACAAGGAGATGAACCCTCTGACAGCCACCGGGGAAGGCGTCCTGGGCAGAGGCAGGGGAATCTCACTGGCAGCTCTGCCACCTGTTCCAGCTTCTCCAGCTGCTCCAGCTGCTCCAGCTGCTCCACCTGTTCCAGCTGCTCCACCTGCTCCAGCTGCTCCTCCACCTGCTCAGCAGGTAAATCTGCCTGGAAAGGCAAGACTGGGAGTGACCTGCACACTTATCTCAGGAAATGTCTGAGTGTTATCTGTGGACATGGTTCCTCAGCGCTCCTCATCCTCCCTGGAGATTAGACACCATTCACTATGCTTCCAAGCACACTCCCCAGGTGGACTATTATGATAATGGTCCCTGGGAACCCCCGGGGGGAGGGGGAAGGGCTGGCAAAGGTGCTACAGCCAGCCCAGACCCGGGTGCCTTTGATCTCCATCGGGTTTTGGATATTAAAATAAACACCAGGCTCTCGGAGCAGAAAGGTCGCCTTGGAAAATCCCAGGAGGCTGGGGCCGGGCAGGGCCGGCCAGGGTCACAGCTCACCTCTGCCAGCCACTCCAGATGCTTCCCGCAAGCCCCCTCGGGCCTTGGCAGGCCTGGCTCTGTTTGGTTTCTGAGAACAAAGAGAAAAGCTGGGG
>NW_005358689.1:1641543-1644397 GCF_000412655.1 Myotis brandtii
ATGTGGGAAAGCCATCGCTGTTGAATATAAACGGCTGGTGCTGAAGTTCCCAGAGGAGCCCATGGCGTGTTGCATGGGGTGGAGGGAATATTTCCACAGGAGGGGAGGGGAATCGGTGTGCAGAGGCCCAGAAGTCACCACCCAGGGCCACGGCAGGAGGGACACCTGGGGGCGCTCTGGGTGCTGGAGAGCTGGTGAGGGTGTCCCCAGGCAGCCCCAAGAGGCACGGTTCCGGCGGAGGCCCATGTTCTTCCCCTCGGACCCAGAGCGCCCCCTGGCCGGATTTTAAAGTTTCACTGACTACAAAACAGTATGTACATAATCCAGTTTTTTGAAGCTGTGAAAAACCTGTGTGCATTTTATCCAGAAAAAAAAGGTATCATTAAGTGAAAAGCAGGTTTAAAAGACCTTATTCAAGTCTTTTTACTTAAAAATCGTTTCTATTTGGTCTTCTATGTGAAATATTCAGTGTGGAGCCCTAGATGGTTTGGCTCAGTGGATAGAGCGTCGCCCTGTGGACTGAAGGGTCCCGGGTTCGATTCCGGTCAAGGGCACATGCCAGGGTTGTGGGCTCCATTCCCGTGGGGGATGTGCAGGAGGCAGCCGATCCATGATTCTCTTTCATCACTGATGTTTCTATCTCTCTCTCCCTCTCCCTTCCTCTCTGAAATCAATAAAAACATATTTAAAAATAAATAAATACAAATAAATGAAATATTCACCGTGGAGGTCCCAGGGCTGTGCACACCATGTCCGATGGCGGCGTGTGACGCCAGGGGTCCCTGCAGCTTTGAGGAAAGGCCCTTCCCAGGGGCGGTGTTCGCCCTGTGATTAAAAGGTTGCATTTCAAAGACACTTTTAATGGTCCAAATGCTGTTGCCAGGAAGAAAATAATACCGTTGGCATCTGGGGGGGCTGCCCTGAGCCCCCTGCACGGTGAGTGCCTGAGTGGTGGCCACAGTCATGGTGGTAGCCTAACTTGGGACGCTGAGCAGGGATAGTGGACAGACGGTCCCTCATCCTAGACAACAGCAGCTATGTGGACAGGCACTGTGCTGGGGCCTGGCCTCAGCCCAGGGGTGACAGCGTGGCCCTGCTCTGATGTAAGCGAGGGGCCCAAGAAGGGGCCCCAAATCTAACCCAGTGGTCGGCAAACTGCGGCTCGCGAGTCACATGCGGCTCTTTGGCCCCTTGAGTGTGGCTCTTCCACAAAATACCGACTTCTGCGCATGGGCCACGAAGTTTCAATCGCACTGTACCGCACGTGGTATTTTGTGGAAGAGCCATACTCAAGGGGCCAAAGAGCCGCGTGTGGCTCGTGAGCCACAGTTTGCCGATCACTGATCTAACCTAAAGTAAAAGCAGCAGGCCCGGCCACAGCAGTGAGCCAGCCTCCACTGGGGGACCCCCCCCTACTTGTCCTTAACTTCTTCCAGCTCCATCCCTCCCAGCCACTCCACACACCCCAAATTCCATGCTACCCAACCTGCAGGCCCTGGTGTGTACCCTCCTCTAGATAAGGATTTGCTGCCTGAGAGGATGAATGGATGAATGAATGACCCACCAACCTGTGCACAACACTCTCAGGTGGAAATGAAGGCTCAAGCACCCCACCTCACCACCCCCTCTTCTCACTGTGACCCCAACACGGACCCCGCCCAGGGTTTAGTTCAAAAGCACAACCTACCAGCCCCGCATTGCTAACCCGCACCTACTGGGAGGAAGTGGCAGAAAGGGTGCGTCTCCCCGAATTTCTTCTTTGCTAAAAGATGCTTAAAAATTAAGAAACAAAACAAAACTCCTCTAGGGCAGTGGTTCTCAACCTTCCTAATGCCGCGACCCTTTAATACAGTTCCTCATGTTGTGGGGACCCCCAACCATCAACTTATTTTCGTTGCTACTTCATAACTGTAATGTTGCTGCTGTTATGAATCGTCATGTAAATATCTGATATGCAGGATGTATTTAGGCGACCCCTTGTGAAAGGGTCGTTCGACCGCCAAAGGGGTCGCGACCCACAAGTTGAGAACCTCTGCTCTAGGGCTTTGCTCACATCTGAAACCTCTGACGAATTCCCTCTTTCCTCCCTCTGAATGGCAGGCCGTGGGGGGCAGTCTGGGCACTGACCGGACCCAGGTCCCCTCCGGGGAGCCCACGCTGGCTCCTGGAGGAGGAAATGATCAGAGGTGGGGGGCTAGGGGACTGGGCCGAAGACCCAGGAGCCGCTCTGGGCTTTGACCAGCAGAGGCCCTGGATGGAGCTGGCAGAGGCCGGGCCGTGGGCAACAGGGAAGGAAGGCCTGGGCCTGCCATCAGCCGGGCACCTGCCCAGCACCCCAGTCACCCGAGAGCAGATGGGGGAGGCGAGAAGGTGATGCAGGTGGCGGGGTGGGGGGTGTTCAGGGAGCACAGGGGCCTGGGTGGGGGCGGCCCTCGGGGACAGAAGGAGCTGCGGGGACCCCAGGACTATGGCCAGGCCTCCTCCTGGTCCCGGCTCCCCGGGAGCCTCAGGGCCTGGGTGGGACAGGAAGTGGGATCTGAGAACCCTGGTCAGCCCAGGCCCGGGAGGGAACTGCAAAGCCTCATTTAGTTCTGGGGGAGCAGAGCGGGCAGGGCGGGGCTCCTCCGACCCTGGGTCAGCGCAGAGGGGCGGGCGGGGCTTGTGGTCTGGCCCGACCAAGACTCCCGTATCACTTCCCTTGGCCATGCTGTCCCCTTTGAGACACATAGGCTGGAGTGTGCAGGTGGCTGTGAGTTTAACGTCTGCACTGGAGGGGATGTCCCCTCCCCCAGCCCAGGACAGTCAGGCCTTTGTGCTCCCAGCCAGGCTCTCGGAGGAGGAGCGGGGAGGGAGG
>NW_005358689.1:1644495-1652826 GCF_000412655.1 Myotis brandtii
GGGAGAGATGGGTGGGATGTGCACTGACCGGGCCCAGCACGGGGGTGGGGGAGGCGGCGCCCAGGCCTGGGGCTCCCCCAGTGGGAAAGGCCAGACCACCCAGGAGACGTGGTCTGGCCCTTGGCTGAGTCCACAGGCTCCCCAGCCTCAGAGCAGTGTGAGGGGACCCCCTGCGTGTGCTGGGGACCCCCAGGAAGACTCTGTGGGGACGTCCAGAGCCCCCGGAGGTGGGGGCAGTGCTCAGGGACCCCAGGACTATGGCCCAGGCCTCCTCCCTGTCCCTGCTCCCCGGGAGCCTCAGGATCCCCCATGAGCCCTTGGGGTGGGTGGGGTCCCCAGAATCTGAAAGTGGACGATGCCCCCAGCCAGATCAATTACCTTTGGGAAATGTGGTGGTTTCTCTATGGCTTTTACATTCCAGTGTCATGGAACGGTCATGTGCTTACGTGAGCCACAGAGATCCTAACTTTTACCAAAAAGGCAATTCGCTGGAGAGAGGACGAGGCGCTGAAGCCGGCATCCACCCCCCCCCGCCCAGTCTCTGCTTTGTCCCCCCCAGGTGAGGGCTGGCATCAGAGCTGCCTGCGCCCTTTAACCCTCATGGCAACCCCTGACGTAGGTATTCTTCTTACTCCCACTTTGGCACAGAGAGGCGCAGTAACTTGCTGAAGGTCACACAGCCAATACACAGAGGAAGAGCCAGGATTCTCTCTCCCCCTCTCTGCTGTGCTGCCTCCAGAGAAACAGGGCCACCGTGAGCTGGGCAGACACCCCAAATGTGCCTTCGACCCTTGGCAAGTCCCCTACCAATAACCTGACCAGTCCCCGGGGAGGACAGGCGGCAGGAAGAAGGCAGGTGGGTTGCTATGCTATGCGCCTGCGTGGCTTCCAGTTTGCATAACGAGTTCACACACGTGTCAACCTCCCCACAACCCCCAGAGGAAACAGACCCAGCCAGTGGCCTGTGGCCTGGAGCCACTGTGGCTGCTGAGAGCTGGCGGCCCAGGGGCTTGGGGCTGTTTCTCTCCCCACTTGGCCTTGACCTTGGCCGGTGCAGGGGAGCTGCTGGCCCCGTTGGTGCAGCAAAGACCGTGCGTGCCTGCAGCCGCCCCCGGCCGTGGCTGCACCAACGCCAGATCAGCAGGGCCTCCATGCGAGGCTTGCTGACCAAGCCCTGGGTCCCAGTTCCCCAAGTCCTGACACCGTGGAAGCTGCTGGAAGGGGAGCGTGGAGCTGGGAGCGAGGCCTCCTGCTGCTGGGACTCAGACCCACCTGCAGAACCTCCGGGGAGCCGCCCTCTCTCTGCGGGCGGGCGAGGCCACTGCGCTCATTTCCTGTCTCAGTTCTCTGGGTGGCGGCACACCCATCCCTCAGGAGACAAAGGGCTGGGCCGGCGGGCAGGGGAGCAGTGCCGGCAGCTGGGCACCTCCCGTCCACCCTGTGGGAGGCACAGGCACCGCTGGGGCTGGAGAGCGAGACTCCTGGGGGGGTAAAGGGGGGCAGAAGTAGGATGGACTGTCCCCCTTGGAGATGAAAGACAAGGAGCCTACAGGCCATAGCTCCAAGGGCTGCTCTATTCTTTCAAACAAGGAGAAACGGACTTGAGCTCTACCCAGGGACTCAGGTTAGCTCAGGGGACTGAGAGCTAGAAGGTGGAGATACCTCGTGGGCCCTGGGCCCCGACATGGCCAAGCGGGGAGTCCGGGGGGCGTGGGAGGGGGGCTCTCCAAAGCCACACACCTGCTGTCAGCTCCTCCCAGAAACACACTAGAGCCGAGACCCCGGGACTGTGGAGGGTCGGCACGTTCGCATGGAAAACAGTACAATCTATGTATATAAAAGCCTAAGCAACTCTTATGGCCTGTCGACCGGTTGCTATGACACGCACTGACCCCCAGGGGGCAGATGTTCAATGCAGGAGTTGCTTCCTGGGGGTCAGTGGGCTCCCACAGCCAACCTCCTGCCACTGGCCAACCTCCCGCAGTCCCTCTCTCCCCCCCTCCCTGGCCAGCTGGCCCCAATCAGGCCCCGATTGATCGCCGGCCAGGCCAAGGAACCCTACCGGTGCATGAATTCATGCACCGGGCCTCTAGTCATTAATAAGTACTGATACAAGAATGAACTCTGCATTTCACATACGCATGACTGTAGACCTACTTTTGCCCACCCTCTCTGCTGGGTAAGCCGCCCGGTGTGCGGACTAGGTTACTGCTGCCCCCGCAGGGCACCGGCCTCAGCCCAGGGCTGCCCACCCGCAGGGCATCTCCACGAGGACACATTAGTGATGAAGCCCCAGGCCACCCTGGGCCTCTCGGACCCCTTTCCTCTCGTCTGAGCGACGGGCGTGGCTCAGGAGGGCTGCTCGGTGCCACCCAGGCCGGGGCCCCGCTCTGGTGGCCAAGGTGGACTGTACCCCAGCCTCGCTGGGGAAATGTGGGCACTGCCTACAGAAAGCTCGCTGGGAGCCAAACACGAACATGGTCCGGTCTTGTCGCTGAAGGAAAGAAATTCAGAGCAGCCAGGTTCGAGGCGGGCGTGTGGGCACATAAATAAAACAACACGGAGATCGCCTTTCCTGTTCCCAGACCTGCCTGGGCCCTCGGACAAACCCGGTGAGCCGGTGCGCTCGCCAGTGGCAAAGACGGGGTCTTATTCCTCTTCGTGTTCCAGCACCTGCACAGCATCTGGCACACAGTAGGGGCTCAATAAGCGCTAAGTGCCTCCTAAAATAAGACACAAGCACCCTTCTCCATGCGGCAGAAAAAGGAGATGAAAGGCCAGCCAGGAAACAGTCCGCGTGGAGGTGGGCGATTGGAGCTGCTGTTCGAAACACCCAGGCTGGTCGGCCTGCGACTGAAGGGTCCCGGGTTCGATTCCGGCCAAGGGCACATGCCCGGGTTTCGGGCTCGATCCCCAGTAGGGGGCGTGCAGGAGGCAGCTAATCCATGATTCTCTCTCATCACTGATGTATCTCTCTCTCTCTCTCCCTCTCCCTTCCTCTCTGAAATCAATAATATATATATATATTTAAAAGAAACACCCAGGCTGGTGTCAGCGACTCCTGATTCCTGAGCAGTCGCTGCTGGGGGACCTCAGACAGCTCTCACCCTCATGCCCTGGGTTCCCCTAAAATGGAAGAGCCCATCCCTGGAGGGGCAGCCTCCAGCCCCAGGAATCCTTCCTGGCTACGGGGGAGGCGCATGCTGCCTGCTGAGGGACCCCTCCAGAGTGTAAGGTTGAGGGGTGCCAGCAGCAGGGAGCCTCCAGGAAGGACACCAGGCTGCACTCACCGACCCAGGGACCCCCATCCCAGCACCCCAAAACCAGGCAGTCACTTTCTAGCAGTCTGGGTTGCTCCAAAGGCCGACCCTCAGAGGTCACAGCTTTCAGAGGCTGGATGAAGGATCAGAAGACACCCCCTCATACCAACAACCTTCTCAGTGTTTTTTTGGGGGGGCTCTAGGGAGCTGCTAAGATTGAATATTTGTGACCCCCCAAAATTCAGAAGCTGAAACCTAACCCCCAATGTGATGGTATTAGGAGGTGGGGCCTTTGGGAGGTAATTGGGTCAGGAGGGTGGGGCCCTCGTGAGGGGGTTAGTGCCCTTATAAAAGAGACCTCAGAAAGATCCTTCACCCCTTCCAGTTGTCCAAGAACCAAGAAACGGGTTCTCGCCAGAGTCCGAATCTGCCTGGGCCTTGATCTAACTACCAGCCTCCAGAACTGTGAGGAGGAAATATCTGTTGTTTGAGCCCCTCAGTCCGTGGCATTTTGCTGTAACGGCCTGTATGGGGCAAGGCAGGAGCAGGTGTGGCTTATATTGTTAGTGTTGTAGGAAGACGAATGCCCGTTTGAGTGACTGTCGCCTTGCACCTGCCTCAGGACCCCTGGGCCTGAGGAAATGGGGGTGAGAGCAGAGGGGGTGGGGTCTGGAGCTCCATACTTGGGGGGAGGGGCTGGGCATCCTGAGGGGAGGTCCCAGTGCCCCGAGCCTGTGTGATTGGCCGTTACTGCTGGGGTAACAGGAAAGAGTGGGCAGACACCAGCTGTGGCCAACTCAGAGATGGCTCTCAGAGAAAGGCTCACTTCCCAGCAGAGAGGAGGGAGGCCGGCTGATGGCTAACCCAAGGACAGGGTCTGCCATTCTGGCCACTCAGTCTGGACACCTTGCAATTTGCTGATGACCTTCCAAAAGTGGGGTACCCGGGGCTCCAGGCACCCTGGAGAGGTCGGATCAGCCCCACCCGAGGAAGGCTCCGCGGACACATTTTTGTTGTCATAACTGGAGGTCACATTCGCTCTCTTGGGCTGAATGCATCGTGTGCAGTCAAAATGCCCGGATTCAGATCTCTTCTCAGCCAGGCTCACCTGGGATAAAGGACACCCTTTCTGTGCCTTAGGTTTCTTGAAAAATAAGGATCAGAATAGCACCCCCAATTCCAAGCCAAGACGCTGGGGGAAAGAAACGAACGGCCATCGACCACCAGAGGGCAGTATACACCCGCGTTGGATGGAGTGCGCTGCCAAGTGTGACCACCAGAGGTCGCCCGAGCTCCGTGGTCCGAGAGACACCCCCATCTACCCAGACAGATAAATTAGAGCATTTGGGGAATGACAAGTGGGGCGCAGTAGCCCCCTCTTACACCCAGGGGATAGGTTCCAAGACCACCCAGTCAGTGCCTGAAACCACAGACAGTGCCAAACCCTGAATATGCTATATTTTTCCTACACATAATACCTATGCTACATTTAATTTATAAATCAGCAAGAGTAACAATAACATAATAAAATAGAACTTCAGCAATATACTGTAATAAGTTATGAGAACGCAGTCTTTTTCTCGGAACATCTTACCGTCCTGTACTCACCTTCTTCTTCTTGCGATGATGGGAGACGATAGAATACCCATGTGAGGAGATGGAGTGAGGCAGATACGCTGGGCAAAGGGATGATTCTTCCTGGGGGGACGGAGCTGGACAGCACAGACCAGGAGAGAGCTCATCGGCCTACACTCAGAAGGGCATGCAATTTCAAAGCTATGAATTGTTTACTTTTTTAAAAATATATTTTTATTGATCTCAGAAAGGAAGAGAGAGGGAGATAGAAACAGCAATGATGAGTGAGACTCACTGATCGGCTGCTTCCTGCACGTCCCCTACTGGGGACCAAGCCCGCAACCCGGGCATGTGCCCTTGACCGGAATCGAACCCAGGACCCTTCAGTCCGCAGGCCGACGCTCTATCCACTGAGCCAAACCGGCTAGGGCCGTTTACTTTTTCATGTCATATATCTTTGGTAAGTTAAGAGCAATGGGTAAAATAAAAACGAGTCTCCTTGAAGTTTTTTCATCTTTTTATTTCAAAAGAAGGAAGGATACCAAGTAGCAGAAGAGGGAAGCAGTTAAACCCAGCAAAGCTGCCGAGTAGGAAAGAAACAGGAAGGGACCAGTGGATCAGATGTCAACGATACGGTAGCTTAACGCAAACACAGGGCCCGATGCTGCAAGCCTATGTCCCCTTAAGGCCAAGGACTCCAGCGAGCTCGCCGATCCGTCCACGCCACAGCGCGAGGGAGGCCCTTTTCCTACGGAACCTTAACGCCACACATCCTAGACAGGCCGTGCGCACACGGGTTACACTTCATGGGTACGTGAGATTGCACGCGATTCACACAGACAATCATTTTGAAGGCACTGTATTGGGCAGCCCCGTTGGCTGCTACTTCTGGCAAGTCCTTGCTACGTGGTCTTGCGTGTGGTCCTCTATTTATTCCTCTTTGAAACTTGGGGTGCAAAACCCAGGTTGCCTCTCACCCGACCCACCCTGCCGAGCATTCCGGGGTCACGCCTCACCCTCTCTGCCATGTCCCCTTCTTCCAGGTGGATGCGAGCCTGGAAGATAACACTTCCTGACAATAAGGATCCATTTCCCTTTGGGCGGACAGAGGATTTGAGTCAAACCGAAGTTTACAATGTGTGGCTTTAAAACAAGTTGCAGAGTCGGAAAGAAAGAGAGAGAGAGGGCGCGACGGGTCAGATCTCAGGGATCCCATAAGGTATGCGAGGCTGTGTGTGCACATGACATCATTCCTGGTGACCCCAGGGCCTTGGATACGTCTCCAGCAACCTTAACGTTAACTCTGAAAGCGTGACTTTGGTCCATGTTGCTTCAAAAGGCTCACTCCCAGGTTCGAAGGCCCTGGACTCCCAGGTTCGAAGGCCCTGGACTCCCAGGCTGCACACATTTGCAACTTTTTTTTTTAATTATTTTTTTATTGATTAAGCTCCTTATCCCCACATTACCCCCTCCCCACCCCACTCATGCCCTCACCCCCCTGTTGTCTGTGTCCATTGGTTAGGCCTATATGCTTGCATATGAGTCCTTTGGTTGATCTCTCCCCCTCACATTTGCATCTTTGGCAAAGAAAAGATGCGTCATCTTTTAAGCACACGAACGCACACTCCCAGTTTTACAATCTGCAGCAAAGGAAGGTGACATTTGGACCGCAAGAAGTGCACCTGGCATTTGCATCTCTCGTGCTGGTCTATGCATGCTTTGGGCCTAGCCACGGGGTAGGTCTGTGAAGGAAAACATATTTCGCATTCTCATCTCATCGCGGAAACCGGGTATGTTGTTCTCCAACCAGAAAGGTTCGTCGCTGACTCCCTCACCCCCCAAAACAAAAATAAACATCGCCAAAGCCTTCCCGTCACTCACTCATTCCCAGGCTGGCGCCGACTCCCCAGAGGGTCGGCAGAGAGCGCAACGGATTGGGTTTCTGCTCAGGTCAAGTCAAAGGTCAGGAAAACTCACCCCAGAGCCAAGGCGACAGAAAGCTCAGACTTGGACTTGCCAGGGGCCCCCCTCCGCTCACAGCACAGACAGGGCCAGCCCAACCCACCCGCTCTCCCCATCCCCTTCCAGTCTTAGCAAGCGAACCGAAAAGAGAATTTCTATGAAAATATGTCAATGCTGTCATCGAATATCATAGACCAGCGGTTCTCAACCGGTGGGTCGCGACCCCTTTGGGGGGGTCGAACGACCCTTTCACAGGGGTCACCTAAGACCATCGGGAAACACATCTATAAGTACATATTGTTTTTGTGATTCATCACTATGCTTTCATGATGTTCAATTTGTAACAATGAAATTGGGGGTCACCACAACATGAGGAACTGTATGAAAGGGTCGCGGCCTGAGGAAGGCTGAGAACCACTGTCACAGACTATTTTGCATCGACTACCGATGTCCCAGGATGGAATTCGTTGTAGCTCATTCGCTTTTGTTTTTAGAATCAGTTCGTTTTCCCCCAAAAAGAAAAGTCACACACACACAACGAAAGGCATGTCTTGGCGCTAACAGCAGCAGCAGCTCATACACGCGCCCCTAAGGGGGGGGGGGGGCAGAGAGCGGGGGTCCTCGGCCCTATTTCCTCTCGGGGATGGAGGGGTCAGGCTGAGGGCCTGGGGACACGCACCTCCCTTCCTCCCCAGGACAAACACGCTTCCCTCCGTCCCTCTCCGGAGGGTCTCCGTCTGCTGGGACCAGAGAGTCTGAAGGACTTCCTGCCGAAGCCCAGGTCGTCCCAGCTGGGCTTTCTGAATGGCTCCAGGTGAGGACCACAGACGGGGGGGGGGGGGGGGGGGCGGTGACGCCATGGACCCCACCACCCTATCTGGGAGAGCCCACGGGATGCAGAGGAGACAGGCCTACCAGCACCGCACCCCGCGCACCCCTTCTCCGGTCATTCGTGGCTTGTTCCTTTGACTTTCACATACATTTTTTTTCAGCGAATGGGGTTCCAAGATGCTAAAAGCATTAAGATCAGAGAGCAAAACTCGGGCCTTTACCTCCTCCTGGATCCAAAAGGAATAAACCAACCGGTAGTCGCGCTGAAGGAAGGGCCCAGAGCCAAGTGTTAGAGGCAGAAGGAACCTTCGAGACGAGGCCGGGAGGACAGCCGCCTAGCCCTGCAGCCTGACACCTGGGCAGCCAGTGGGGACCAGGCCAACGGCCGGCCCACAACCCCACACACACCAATGGGGACAGCGAAGCAGGAGAAACGACAGGGTGGCCGAGGCTTAGAAAGGGCAAAGGGCACATCACACAGGCCTCGTTGAACAATGTCTGTTTCCAGAAACAGGCTCTTCTGGGCGAGAACCAAACACAGTCCCCCTCCAAATTCAATTTCCGCAATGGACACCCAAAATAAGGAGGTGTCCATGGAAACCAAACTGCAAATCCCTGGCTCAGGCCTGCAACGCCCACCCCCCTCCCTAATGAATGAAAAAAGAATCTAGACTTTCGTATGGCTTTCTTCTGAGGATCTAAA
>NW_005358689.1:1653008-1677605 GCF_000412655.1 Myotis brandtii
CCCCAGTCCTCCCGGTAGGAACTAGCCGAGGTCTGCGTTGCTTGCACCTGCCCACCTCCAGCAGCCGCTGATCGGCTGTCAGATGGGGTTTGCGGCGAATGACATGCGGAGTTAGTCCACCAGCAAGAAAGGGCGGGCGAACCTCACACGGAGTCCAGTCCGAGGGGCCAGGGGAACTCGGAAACACTCCACACACCCAATGGCCCGGCGGCAGGCAGGGCCAACCCCGTTCCGACCCAAGTTCAACCTGGTGGTGACAATGAACATCCCAAATTGATGTTTCTCACCTGAAATTTTAATTAAGCCAATTCAAAAACATTTTTTAAAAATGCCTTTAATCTTAAAAAAAAAAAAAAGGGGGGGGGGCGACGACTCTGAGGTCCCATGGATGGAAGGACATGGGACATCTGACGCTGTAAGAACCACATTTTTGCCGAAACCGGTTTGGCTCAGTGGATAGAGCGTTGGCCTGCGGACTGAAAGGTCCCAGGTTCGATTCCGGTTAAGGGCATGTACCTGGGTTGCAGGCACATCCCCAGTGGGAGATGTGCAGGAGGCAGCTGATCGATGTTTCTCTCTCATCGATGTTTCTAACTCTCTATCTCTCTCCCTTCCTCTCTGTAAAAAATCAATAAAATATATTTAAAAAAAAAAAAAGAACCACATTTTTTGAAAGCTGCACGTTTTTTGGTGTGGCTACAACAGTGTGTATTTAAAATGTTTGTACAGACTTGAATGGAAGCTTTTGGGCCTGATGGAGTAAATGAATAACTATATTTAGATGCTTAAATGAGACAGTCATTCTTTTAACACCCGAATCATTATGAACAAGTCATGTATTGACCTTCTCACAAGGATTCCTACTTTATAGAGAAAAACTGCTTAGGAAGAGATAAAGGACAGACTTTATACTCAGGCAGTCCTCAAATGTTATCTTCTTACCCAAAAGACTCGATTTGCCTCTTCGGTGAATTCACCACTGGCGTTCTGTAAAGGAGTTATCCTAAAACGCCACGAATGTCGAGACTGATTATCCCTAACCACCCTAAATTTACTGTTAATATTTTTTATATTTTTATTGATTTCAGAGAGGAAGGGAGGGGGGAGACAGAAACATCAATGATGAGAGAGAATCATGGATCGGCTGCCTCCTGCAAGTCTCACACTGGGGATGGAGCCGGCAACCTGGGCACGTGCCCTGACCGGGAATCGAACTGGGACCTCCTGGTTCCTAGGTCGGTAGCTCAACCACGGAGCTGCACAGGCCGGGCAATATTTTTTTTCTAATCCATTTTAGACTTTTAAACTTAAAGGTCTCCTGTTCCCAGTATTATTAACATACTAGAGGCCTGGTGCATGGATTCGTGCACCGGGTGGGGGTCCCTCAGCCAGGCCTGCAGGGATCAGTGGACCTCCGCGTTGCCACAGCCTGGCCTTACCCCCAGCTCAACGGGCTCCGGCCCGCTTGTCCGTGTTGATCCTGCACAGCACGGAGTAGTGTGTGAAGCAGCAGGTGGCCAGGGAGGAGCCCAAGCCCGGGCTTGGGTGCTGTGCTGCTCCCACTCGGGGAGTGTTGGCAGGAGAGGCTCAATCCGCTGCAGCTGCGCTCTCGCCAGCCGTGAGCCCAACATCTGGCGCCCATCTGTCAGCTGAGCGGCACTCCTGCTGTCGAAGCGCACTGACCACCAGGGAGCAGCTCCTGCATTGAGCATCTGCCCCCTGGTGGTCAGTGCGCGTCATAGCTACTGGCCGGTCATCTGGTCGCTTAGGCTTTTATATATAGAGATATAAGAATCTCGATTCTTGCCCTGGCCAGTTTGGCTCAGTGGACAGAGCGTCGGCCTGCAGACCGAAGGGTCCTGCACGCGCCCGGGTTACAGGCTCGATCCCCAGTGTGGGGCTGCAGCCGATCAATGATTCTCTCTCATCATTGATGTTTCTCTCTCTCCCTCCCCCTTCCTCTCTGATATCAATAAAAATATATTTAAAAAAAAAAGAATCTCAATTCTTAAAAATTATCTGGAGTCAACGTGGGGAGAACCAAATCGCAGCCTGCTGGGTGCTGGGAACACCGAGACTGGCCCAGGCGACCTCAGTGTACCTGCCCCCCAGAAATGGCCTTTCCCGAGGGATCCCCAGCTCTAGGTTCTTCGTCAAATGTGCTCACACTCAAGAGAAAAACAACTCTTCAAAGTCAAAGTTCTCCGCTGGATCGTTATGCAGCCAACAGATCTACCACAATTCTGTTCACTGATTCACCCAGGTCCCTTACACACCCTTCACGCTGTGACTTCAAACGCATCTAAATAGGATGATTCAATAGCTTTTCAGCGAAAAGCCCGAGTATTGAGCATCACTAACCTTGGGATACCTGTCACACTCCTTAGCGCAGTGGTTCTCAACCTTCTGGCCCTTTAAATACAGCTCCTCATGTTGTGACCCAACCATCAAATTATTTTCGTTGCTACTTCATCACTGTCATGTTGCTACTGTTATGAATCGTCACGTAAATATCTGATATGCAGGATGGTCTTAGGCGACCCCTGTGAAAGGGTCGTTCGACCGCCAAAGGGGCCTCGACCCACAGGTTGAGAACCGCTGCCTTAGCACTTTCAAGAGATGTCCAGACACCACCTTTATCTACTAAAAACAAGGACTGTATGCCAGGATCTGGTTTGGCGCTTTGAAGTGAACGTTAGAGAAATGTCCTCAGGAAAGTGGATTTTATCATCGCTCCATAGAGGAATGAGAGCGCCCAGCGAGTCCTGCACGCAGCATGCCCTGTAGGATGTCATTCTTCACGCTTTCCATCGACGGAAGGTCAAGGCTAAGTTGTGACGGCTACAAGAAGCAACTACGGGTCCTGCAGCACATCTGTGTAAACTGTGCTGCCCGGGGTAACGCTGCTTGAAATTTAAAGACCAAGGCCTCACAACGGAGCCGGAAATATATACACAGTTAGGAGACACAGAAGTTGTTGGGAGGCAAATGGAAAAGGTTACCATTTGTTACTCAATTCATTCTTCTTTTTTTAAAAAAAATACATTTTTATTGATTTTTTTACAGAGAGGAAGGGAGAGGGGGAGAGAGATAGAAACATCAGGGTTGAGAGAGAAACACCGACCAGCTGCCTCCTGCACGCCCCCTACTGGGGATCACGCCCGCAACCAAGGTACATGCCCTTGACCGGAATCGAACCTGGGACCCCTCAGTCCTCGGGCCAATGCTCTATCCACCGAGCCAAACCGGCTAGGGCACTGAATTCATTCCTGAATCGAAGTGACTTTCCGCCTGCAGACAAACATTCTGATGTGTTTATATAGGAAGGGAGCAAGAACCTGGGATGGGATAGGAAAAACCCTCGGTTGCTATTTCTAGAACTGTGGACTGGGTCGCCGCGGCAACGACCCCGAAGGATGGGGACGCGGGAAGGACGGCGAGGGGCAACGGGTCTGCCGCAAGAAGAGAGCCGCGCGGCTGTACTTGTAAGGAAGACGATGGGGTTTAAAATGGAGCTCAAAACGAGGACTTTGTAGGAGTCAGACAAAAAGTACTGCTGCTTCGGGCCTTCAAGAAATTGGCATCAGGTATAATCACACACTACACATACACAGATCCCACTGTATTTTTAAAAATATATATATTTCTATTGATTTCAGAGAGGAAGGGAGAGGGAGAGAGAATAGAAACATCCATGATGAGAGACATTCGTTGATCAGCTGCCTCCTGCACACCCCTCACCCCCCCTCCCTGGGGATCGAGCTCACAACCCGCGCAAGTGCCCTTGACCGGACTCAAACCCGGGACCCTTCAGTCTGCAGGCTGACGCTCTACCCACTGAGTCAAACCGGCCAGGGCGATCCCACGGTATTTAACTCAGTCCTTGGTGAAGGCCCTTGACCACACAATGCCCTCTGCCCTGCATGCTATGTGGAGAACAACTTGAACCGCGTAAGGGAGTTTAAGTATCTGACTATTGTGGTCGGACAACAACAGAGTAAAATTACACATTGTCATTCTCTTGACTGGAAGAGGAATAAGAACACTGTGTTCAGCGGGGCCGTGAGAAAATAAGAACCAACCGGGAACGGCCAACCGTGAATCATTCTAAACAAAAAGGAGACACACGACCCACATCCCCTCCGCACACATTCCTTCGTATCGGTGACTTTTACGAACTCTTTCAAGAACAGGGACGCGACGTGTAAAACCTTACGTGGCCCAGGACCTTAAAAAAAAAAAGCGATTTCCCACATTCGAGGAGACGTGTTTGAGAACCAACCGCTCCCTTCCCTTCGGTGATCTAAGGGCCACACACGGAGCAACACGTATAGACTGCAACTTTATTTCAATCGCACAATCGAAGTTAGCGTGTAGGAAAACGTAAATGAAAACAGCAACGATCAAAAAACGGCGGAGAACCTGGACGCGAGGCAGGAAGGACGCCGGAAAGCGGGGGACGTCGACATCCCTTCGTGTGTCGCCTTCAGTTGCGATGGACGCGGGATGCTGGCGAAATTTTCAAAACGCACTTGGAAACCAGGATGACGGTTCTGCGGAGAGTTCAGCACCAGCGCTAAGGGGTGTACATTCAGTGGGTGTGCAGCTGACGTGTCCGCCGTCCACGGGGTGTGGAGTACAGGTGTGCACGGATCAGGTCACAGTGTTGAGGAAAGGAGGCGCCCTCCTGCCGTGAGAAAGGACCCCCTAAACTGCTTAAGACATCCAACGTGCAGGAGCACGAAGAACCTTCGGGGGTAGCGTGGTTCCCACGGCGTGTGGGGCAGGCGCAGAACCCCGGCTGCTGCTTCCCGCGGTCATCGCTGACATCCCTCGCACACGTGCTCACACGCGTGACAGCAGACGGGGACAGGGATGCCATCGAGCTCCTTGGAGAGGACACGCGTAGCCACCTGGGAGGAGGCGGCGTGACGGGAAGCAGAACATGGTGGTTCGACACTGGTTCTTTCTGTCGCTTGACACGGACATCGTGTTAACGTGAGACCAAGGCACAAAACGTTTAGTGCATCAACCAGTTCCCTTGTCAGATCTAGCATTTTATTGTCGTCTTTCATCTTCCTCTGGACCATTCGTACCCCACAGTCCTCTACCCTAGCGTAGACTATTTAACTTAAACCAACAAAACCCAAAGTTACTTCCGACCAGATTTATAGGGGACATAAACGTTCAGATCACGGGTGTTTACATAACCGAAAAGTACAATAATAAAGATGAAAATGCCTCCTATTCCTTTAAGAAAACAGTACTTTGTAAGCTTGTGGCATCCTTAATGTCTTTACTACGAATGCATGACAATGAAGGGCGGACAGAGTAAGAGAACTGTGCGCTTGAACTACGGTAGCTCATCTAACACAGATCCACCTAAAAAGGAAGTTTGTACAGAAACAGAACTACTGTAATAAGGAAAGAAAAAAAAAATATCCCTCATTCAAACCTCATTCAAGCCGTGACAACGGTGCAAACCGGCAGCATCCAGCCAGCTACGCTATGGACAAGCCCCGTCTTACGGACTGAGATGCACGAAATCTAGAAAGCGGGTGGATCATTCCTTCAACATTTTAGTGATCACCAAAGACGTCAGAGCAAATATGGCACATAACAACTCAAGCATGAATCAAGGTGGAGAGCCTAGAGGATTTTTGATTTCCTAAATGTGAAAAAAAAAAAAAAATCTATCATTGCAACAGACAGGATTTCTGCCCTATTTTAATCTTACAAAATGTCAAAAAAAAAAAAAGGGGGGGGGGGGAGTGGGTTACATCCACACGCGTGTGCCCGCACTCACACACACGCGCACGCACAGTTGGGAGGCAGAGGAACTAATTCCTCGTTCCCACCGCCCGAGTCTCACTTTATGTATTAAAAGAAAATTATGCCCAACTCCTCAGGGGCTGCCCCTCACCCAACGCTTTCCGTGACCTTAACTGCTGCCGCCATGGTCACCGCTCGTCATTCAACATCACAAAACCCCGAAAGCAGCTCTGCGGTCGGGAGCGTGTAGTACCTGCAGAATCGTGTGTCAGACCCTGGAAACGCCCGAAGCCCAGAGATACATCGCTGAACACGTGACGGAGAGGATTGCGTACTTGGTTCTGGTACATACTAACCAATGAAAGTCATGAGAGAGTCCTCACCGTGTTTTTTCATGCAGGTAATCGAGAAAAAAAAGATAGTGCAGAGATGAACTTGAAATAAAAAAATTATTCCTTCCCTCCCTCCCACTCCCCTCGATGCTACAAAATGTTTTTTTTTCTCCCTGGGACCAGGCCTTGAAAAGGCCACTACGTAGTAACGGTGACATGCATTACTGTCTGGCGATTTAAAAAAGCGCGTTTTGTGGTGGTTGTGTAATTACATTATAAAAATGTCCACATGCAATAAGTCTACAAAAGGTCAAAAACCTACAGGAAAAATCTACAATATTATCGTCTTACATTTGACCACTGCTTTGTGTGATGTCGGAGTCATCGATTTGGTAAAGCATTGTAACAATTTAGGAAGGCATGTAAATCTCTTAAATTCTGGATGAATTTTATGTTTTAAATCTACAAAATTGCGTGAAGGCTAACTCGAGAGACTTCCCATCATCCTGAAACTCCTCCAGCCGGACAAAGTCGTTTTTTTGGGGACGCTTTCTTGAGAGATATCACCCTTCGAAAGCACACAGCTATTCCGTTCTGTCCCACCTTGGACGATCGAAACGTACACGGGGCTCACTCGATATTCATGGACTAAGTATGATAGGAAGACGAACCTGAGAGAAACATGTACAATACAATAGCATGACCTGCTGAATTCTTCATCAGCGCTCTCTGCAAAAAAAAACCTCCGTAAGCCTCGCTCCTCTTTATTTTTAAGCCATGGGTTGTGGAAATGTGAGATCCGATCTTGACCGGAAAATATTTCAATGCGCGGCGGGCGATCTTGCCTGGCGGGCTTATTTAGCGTTTTCTGGAACGTTCCACGGCTCTTCCATCCCGTTGAAAAGGTCAGAGTAAAGCAGCAAACTGGGAGAGAAACAGCTGGCCGCCGGAGTAACGGTGTCTGAAGGCTTTCAAAGTAGGTTGGTTCCCCCCTCGCCCCCCCTTCGGACCGTCTCCATCACCTTCTCACGGCTCACAAACGGAGGAGGGCCCGTTGTTCGCCGTTGCTGTTGGTCGCTGTGTCTTTCCTCCTCCGGGTTTAAGTCCTCTCTCCCCGCAGTTTGCTTCTCTACGCGGTGTTGGCCTTGCTCAGTTCCTGCCTGATTGCTGAGTGGGGAAAGGGAAAGGATTCAAAATAAATGAAATAGTCAGGTACAAACAGACGAGTGGCTCGATCTTAAGAAATGTTAACGGCTGCAATAAAATAAACACACGGATCTTGCATGCTTCATTGAATAGGTCTTTTCGCCTTCTCATTGCAAAGACGATACCCATTTCCACATGCATATATTTATTTATTCTCTCCCTTTCGGAGGCCAGGTGAAGGCACGTATTCTGAGGGCTCAAAACCAAGGGGGCGGGATGGGTGAGTAGGGGAACCCAGAGAAAGGCTCATCACCCCGTTTCCCAGCCATTACTTCTCAACACCTGAAACATGGGGATCTTGCTTATCTTTATTTTTTACCTCTGTTATAAGAAGGAGAGAGCGCCTCCCACAAGCCAAGCCAAGGGCAGGATACGATGGTAAAGGAATCGTGTTACGCCCTCAAGTAACAGCCCGGTTCTTTATTTGCATTTTATTTGCATTTTCTTAAAACTCGCTATTCTTATTAAACAGGATTCGGCAGGAGTACCAAACTTGTTGACACACTCACCATCAATGAGCTCCTCTTTTAGCTTGGTTAGTTCTTTTCTCATTTCATCTAAGATGTCCTAAAACAGCGGAGAAACACACCAGGGAGACAGAGGGTAAGTTACTGCCGAAACGATTCTTGCTATTATATAAAATCTGAATAACGTGCGGAACAGGACGCCTGGTTCGTGTCTCCAGGGTCACGATGTCTGTGCCGGGAGACGAGCCTCGGTGCGTTTCGTTTCAATGGTCTCCCTTTCCCAACCTCTTGGCTTCCCCGAAAGATACGAAACAGAATGCTTTCTAGAACCGAAATAATCCATCCCTCTGTCTTCCCGTGACGGGTCTGACTCGGATCGTCTCCAGAAAGGACAGGAGCTTTCAGTCTAGCCTCCGGGGAGGGTGTGCAGGGCGGGGCACCCCAGGGTGCGGAGGAGGAGACACGTGAAGGGGACAGCCAGCTCCTCGCACACCTGTCATCAGGCCTGACGTATGGGGCTGGCTTAGGACTCACCACAGCTGCCAACTGCATGGCCAGGACCCCCAGGGGTCCCCCCGGAGGCCCCCAGGGGCTGCCCTCACAGGAGAGAAAGGTGGACGGGGCCCTGCTGGCCCTGCCCGGTCCAAGACCGAAGGTACCAGCCACACGGAGCTACCGAGCCCCTGGAAGGGGCTGGGCTGAAACGAGATGCTTTCTCAATGTAAAACAGACACTAGACTTCAGAAATGTAGTAGGAAGAGAATAATGTCATTAGTAGTTTTATTTTATTTGTTTTAAATATTATTGTTATTGATTTCAGAGAGGAAGGGAGAGAGAGGGAGAGAGGAAGAGAGGGAGGGAGGGAGGGAGAGAGAGAGAGAAACATCAATGATGAGAGAGAATCATTGATTGGCTGCCTCCTGCACGCCCCCCACTGGGGATCGAACCCACAACCCAGGCATGTGCCCTTGACCAGAATCGAACCCGGGACCCTCCAGGCCACAGACCGGCGCTCTATCCACCGAGCCAAACCGGCGAGGGCAGTATTTTAAAATACTGATCACACATTGAAATGTGACTTTGAAATGTCCTCTGTTTCTCTGTACTGATTTAACGTGGCTACTACACATGTGAAGGCGTGTATGTGGCCCCCGTTCCATTTCCCTTTCATAGCGGAGGGGTGCCCACCCCCCGACCGCTGCGGCCACTTTACGCAAACCCCCGGCACCAACACGCGAGGATCCGAGAAGCGCAAAGCGTGCCAATGCCGCTGTTTCATGTGCAGAAAACACCTGAGCTCCGCCTGCTTTTCGGGCACATTCACCGTCTGTCACACACATGCACGCGAGATAGTTTTTAAAAAGCAGCGAGCGCCGTGAGACGCCGGCTGCCGAGCCCCACCTGCTTCAGCCGGTCGTAGTCTAGTCCCTCGGCCTGGACTCCGTTGGCACTGGGCTGCGATGAGGGCGCGGATTTGGGTCTGTACAAACGAAAGTTCCAGGGCAGGTCAGCAACGCGTCGGCGAGCCCCCGAGCTCACACATCCCTGCACAGGGCCCAGCCCGACCCCGGAGCTCAGGGCACGTCTTAAAACGCATCGTGTTAAGAAGAAGTTAATGGCCAAAGCCGTAGGGCTGATCAGGACAGAAAACAGAACGTCTTTTGCAACTTTTCTCCGCATTCTCAGTTATTTGTCAAGAAGTTGGGGGAAGGTGCTAAGACAGTGATGGTGAACCTTTTGAGCTCGGCGTGTCAGCATTTTGAAAAACCCTAACTTAACTCTGGTGCCGTGTCACATATAGAAATTTTTTGATATTTGCAACCATAGTAAAACAAAGACTTGTATTTTTGATATTTATTTTATATATTTAAATGCCATTTAACAAAGAAAAATCAACCAAAAAAATGAGTTCGCGTGTCACCTTTGACACGCATGTCACAGGTTCACCATCACTGTGCTAAGATGAGGTGACTTCAGTGAAGAGGAGGGGACCAAGGTTCTCTGGGCACAAGGCAGGTCACCCGTGACATGTGACGTGTCCATCAAGACAGAGACAAGGGGATGGCGGCCCCACCGGGGCCCAGGTGACACCACCCCGTCCGCTCTCCTTCTCTTGAAAGTGTACGTGACCTGCCAGAGAGCTGACGAGCCAGTGGGAGGGAAAACATAAAAAACAAATGTTTTACTCTCGTGTGAATCAATTAAACAAATTCTACACCTTGGTTTGGGGGCAAAAACATTTGACTGAGCATGATTTCTTTGTCTGTTTTTTTTTTATTCCATTTCAAGCACCAAAATAAATAAAAAATATTGGGGAAGTGATTACGTTGAAATGGTTATTACGTATAGTCATAGCCAATGACTATTTCCTGATAAAGTGTTTATGGAGATGGCATCCGAATGGTGGTGGTGTGGCTAACTACTTCCGTACAGTTATTTTATGGTGTGTGTGTGTGTGTGTGTTTGTTTTTTTAAGGAAATGTCACACAAAAAGCTGACGGTCAATTGCTGCACTTTCAGAAGTTTAGCTTCTATTAAAATTTTCACACGAAGAAATAAAGTCTTTGGGATGAGGCATAGTGTATGCAAAGGTTTCAATATCACATAAGTCAGCCACAGCTTCCTCTCCAATTCTGGCAATCAGCCAAAATCCTATGTGGAAAAGCCAGCCAGGTAACTGGCCCCTCCTCTATTTTCTGGTTTCGTGTCGTAGGCGGCCACTCTCTAAGGGCCGCAAATCAATGCCGAGTAAAACCGTCAGGCAAGTCATGTATTTCCAACTTTGCAGAGTACCAATGTTAAGCAATCTGAACCAAGACTCAACAGATATAATGACTTTTATAGGGTGTCCCAAAATTCACGCAAGATTTGAATTTTGCGTGAGCATTAACAACAACAAAAAATAATAGCCTAATTTTACTTGGTTCATTGAATCAGATTCTAATATCTGCTGCCCTTTGATTTCAATCCTTTCAATTTGATAAGCATTACCAAGTACCAATGATGGCCCAGGAGCAGGGACAATGAAGACCAATGAAGACCACGGCTTTGCCTATGTGCCAGCAAAGCCGTGGAGGCCATTTTACCCGATCTGCTATTCCATACATAACCCTATACTGGATACTTTATGGATCAATAAAAAATTTACAATTTTTAATTATAAACCTGTGTTTTCTATCAAAATTACTTCTTGCGTGAATTTTGGGACACCCTCTACAAGGTTATAACTGTATAGCTCTTACAAGGCACATTCTACCTGCTTGTGAAGCTGCAAGACTGAGTTAATTTGCTTTAACATCAAACATATGACTGTTTAAAAGGGTGCTGTGAGCAAGTCAACCCATTTCATTTTATTAGATCTCTTCCTACATGTGTCTGAACAAGGAAAATAACGTTCAGAAAACGTCACAATGAGCACCGAGGCGGACACTGTGGGGGGAAGGAGATTTCTATGACCTGTTCTCCTTCCTCTTGTGAGGAGACACTTTTTGACTTGGCTGAGCAGACTACTTAGTGGCATAGTCACCTGCGATGCATGAGGTCCACCGTATGCAAGTCCCGGTGCTCCACGTAGAGTCCGGCCCAATGACACACTCCTAAAGGTCGAGCCTGAACATTTCACTTACCTACGTCCATTGATTCCCGCCCTCCAGCGTTAAATCCTTAACGGCCCTGCTTCTCTCTTACTTTTCACAGTTCATGGTACAACTGCCCAAACACTTTGTCCTAAGTTATACCATGCATACCTTTCAGGGCACGTGACTGACCGCAGTCTGCTACTGAATCGAGCAGTATGCTATCCATATCCCCATACTGACTCAACGGTGCAATCAATGATTGTTATGTAATCAACACTCGTGGGAGCATGCAATTTTTAAAAAAACGGAGTTCATGCTAACATGCAACCCTCCACCATCACCACCACCACCACCACCACCACCACCGTGATAATGAACTAAGGGGGGGAACTTTTCATACGTAAGGAATGAAGTAATCACCACTTTTTAAAAAACAGGTTTATCAACAACAGTGTCCCAGCAGGCACTACGAGTAAAAGCAGCCAGTTAACTGAGACGCCCGACTGACAACAGAACATCTTGTTGTTATGTGCTATTTTTCTATCTACCAGCAAATTTCCTGAATGAATCTTTTGGTCTCAAAAATTAAATGACCTCAAAAAAAAAAAGAAGCAGAAAAAACCATTTTACTATGGTCATATAAACATTTTATGCCAATGTCACTGGCTGACAAAATAAACTTGTCGAAGAGTTGAATCACCAATGGCATGGGAATAATTTTAACTGGTTAACAATGTGGCCAAATAGGGTCTGGTTACAGAACTCCTCACTCATGCTATCAACACGCCTCCTTATCCTACTCAGCTCATGTTCCCAGGCAGCTGGACATGCACTTTTAAACATAGATGCATATCATAACATGGGTAGATCTCTGTTATTTCTAGTCTACGAGTTTTCACCAGAACTGATAACAAAATATGAGGGTTTCTCAGCGGTTTTTGTTACTTTATAATGAGAGTGCTGCCTCTACAATATTTAAGTCCCTGTTCTGCCAAATTAAGTCTCAATATAGCTTATGCATTTGAGGATTTTTTCAAATTGCCTGTTTTGTTTTTTTTTAATGAAGAAAGAAATACACGAATCACATCTTAAATTTTCTTAATTTAAAAAAGGGATCCTAGGACTCATCCTGGAAAACAAATAATCCGTTCAGGATGTGAGACGGTAGGTTGTTAAAGATACTCAATTCCCAACCATGTATCTAGAGACTCTCCTCCAAGAATAACTTATCCACAATTGTGGTTCGACTACTGTCCTGGGTCCCAGTATCAAACTTTCTAAAAGCCCTCGCCCCATATTTAAAAAGAGAAAAATCTTTAAAAGAAAATGAAAACACTACAAACAGCCTAGATATACTATGCAGCCTCAGATTCCCATTCTAGTATTTCTGATAGGTTTACCCTTTATACTGATACTGACATAACGATAAAGTGATGGCAAAGAAATGAACACTATTAATTTTACTAATTTAAATTCTCTTAGATTTTTTTTTTTTAAGTGTTCTATAAATAAAGCTAAACCTGAAAGATTCGATCGTTCTAAACATCTCCCTCGTGGTGATTACCGATCCAGGTAGAAAAAGCTCATCCCTGCCCTGAACACGTCATTTCAACGTCTCAGATCACAGCCACTTCAGGGTGATACCTGTGTAATGAGTCACAGGACCTGCTGTCAAAAACAATCTGATTTTTCCTTGAAGAATCCCGTCTATGGAGGGGAAAAACCATTTAAAGGGGTAGGTAGACAATAGAACTTTAAAAAGTAATTCTCATCATGCTATTTTATAGCTTTTTTTTTTTAGTCTTAGCAAACTCCAAGAACTAAAATAAGAACTTAGCAAAATAAGAACTAAAGGAGTCCATTGACCTTAAAATGAGGTTTCCAACCAAAAAAGTAGATCTTTGTAAACTAATTCTAATTATGTGAGGCTACTGTTTACTTAATCAGAAATTTAAAAAAAAAATCGTTCTGTTTACAGACGGCAGACACGGGAAAATCCGCAACACAGAGATTCAGCAAGTATCAAAACACAGAAGACATTTCTATTGGAGTGAACATAAAGCTATATAGCCTCAAATAAAAGTACACTCAAAACCACTGTGGCTTGAAGGATACAGAACAAACTCTTATCGGGAGGCAGGCCAAGGTCATTTTCCCCATCCTGAATACAAGATCTGTAAGCTCCTGATGAGGACCTGTAAGCTCTTAAAGAAAACACACACTTTCCAACATGATATTCCAGGCAGAGTCCAGAGCATTTTGACGACGACATTTTTGCTTTTAACGCCACTACCTGACATCTTAACAAACACAGCATCATGCAGTATTCCATTAACCCTATAAATGAATGGTTAATATAGGATATTAACCCATGTTACCACGCACGTAGTGACAACATGGATATCCACAAGAGAAAGGGGTATGTTCACTACTGTGCGAGGAGGAGGCGCACTTCAATGAAAACCTAAAACAGCTGATGGACTTGCTTTTCAGAAGGAACGGGGGAGATCACTTAGGAAGAAAAGCAATACCGTTCTTCGTCTCTCTTTTTTTTTTTTAAATATACTTTATTGATTTTTTACAGACAGGAAGGGAGAGGGATAGAGAGTTAGAATCATCGATCAGCTGCCTCCTGCACACCCCCCACTGGGGATGTGCCTGCAACCAAGGTACATGCCCTTGACTGGAATCGAACCCGGGACCCTTGAGTCCGCAGGCCGACGCTCTATCCACTGAGCCAAACCGGCCAGGGCATACCGTTCTTCGTCTCTTAAGCATATTTTAAAAATGGCTTCTGGCCAGAACCGGTTTGGCTCAGTGGATAGAGCGTTGACCTGTGGACTCAAGGGTCCCGGGTTCGATTCCGGTCAAGGGCATGTACCTTGGTTGCGGGCACATCCCCAGTGGGAGGCGTGCAGGAGGCAGCTGATCGATGTTTCTCTCTCATCGATGTTTCTGGCTCTCTATCCCTCTCCCTTCCTCTCTATGAAAAATCAATAAAATATATTTAAAAAAAAAAAAAGAAAAAAGAAAAGAAAAAAAAATGGCTTCTGGTTTAACAGTGTCTGCGGTGGAACGTGAAGACCTCCACCATCAGCTGGACCGACTCTATGGAAAGGTGTACGACTGGTCAGGGAGTAACTGGGCCTTTCGGAATTCTTAGTTCAGAACAGGAACAGAACACCAGCTACCGGGGTCCTGGATAGTAAGAGCCAATATTCCACTAATCCAGTGGTTCTCAACCTTCCTAATGCCGTGACCCTTTAATACAGTTCCTCATGTTGTGGTGACCCCCAACCGTAACATTATTTTCGCTGCTACTTCATAACTGTCATGTTGCTACTGTTATGAATCGTCATGTAAATATCTGATATGCAGGATGTATTTAGGCGACCCCTGTGAAAGGAGAGTTCGACCCCCAAAGGGGTCGCGACCCACAGGTTGAGAACCGCGGCACTAATCTATGTGAAGATGCTTTTTCAATGGTGGCCTTTAGGACACATTAAAATGCCTTTAGAAGTCTGAAAAAATCTTCCCAGAAGTAATTTTTCATTCACTAAATCAGGGATGGGGAACCTTTTCTTTCTGCCAAGGTCCACTTGGATATTGATCACATCACCCACAGCGGCCACACAGAATTATCAACTTGAGAATCAGTCCGCTCCATCCGGTCAGACATCTCAAGAACTCACCCCTCAGGCCTTGGCAGGGCCAGACCAAATGACTTCGAGGGCCTCGTGCGGCCTGCTGGCCGGACGGACCCCGCTCCTGCGCTAAACGAACCCAACCACATCGAGAAACATATTCCCTGGGGAGACCCTCTTCCGTGTCCCCTCTGAGATACTTCTGCGTGAATTCAGGGGTAGCTGTAGGCAAGCCCGCCATGGGATTCCTATCGACGAGATAGGGATGAAGAGCGGCAAAGAGAAAGAATGGCTCCCCGCCCCAAGCATGTCAAACTCGCAGCCGGCGGGCCACATGCCTCGTTTACTTACCTAAACCGGCCACGAGTTTGACACGCTTGATCTACACCCTCAGAGGACAAAGGGCACATCACAGTTCTGTTCTCTGATGTGTACGTGATACAGCAGGCTTCCTACCGCGCCACTGAAGAAAGGCAGTAACAGCTACCGGACATGCATTCACAGACTCCATCACTAGGCATCTGGGAACTTAACCGGGCCATTTCTCCACTCTCCTGAGAAAACAGGCCCACCCAAAGCAAGTTCCGCATCTTCCTCTATAAAATCAAATAGATTCCTCTCTCAGTCCCTTCAGAAACACAAAGCATCTTTCTGTTCAAAAGGCCCGGTTCCTTTGCGGTGCTTAAAGCATCGTGTCCCCGGCAAACCTGCTCTGTCATCTGGAAGGGCCACTGGGAAAACAGATGGAAATTCAGATTCAGGCTAACACAGAACAGATCTGTGAGACTCTGAGGTCCATCCTTGTGTTTTTCTTTATTAGATTTCTGTAAGTAGAGTCAATTTTGCTTTTTCTGAGGCAGAAACAAGGCAACTAGCTCAAAAAGAAAAGGCAAAAATAAAACCACACAAATCCAAAACTCTTTAGTCTCTAGGAAAATAGCTTTTGTTCCTGGGAGTCCTTTAAATTGTCTCATAAACAAACAAAAAAGTTTCATCTCTGTTCAAGACTTGAGATATGAACTTTGTTATGCTAATAAAGCACGCCTCGCTAAGGAACAGTGACTTTCCTCGACCACACACACACGGCCACTTGTAGGAACATGCATTAATTCACCTTGTTTCCGGGCACTCTCTTTTCTAACTTGATTATAATTAGAAGTTTCAACGGAGAGAACCGTAAGTCTTCCTACTTTACAAATTCAAAACTTTAGGCTTCATTTTGCTCTCTCATAAACATCATGGTCTTTTCCCTCCAGCCACTTTTCAGTGTTAAAACATAAGCTTCGTTCAAAAACTTCATTTACAAAATACAGGATGCCCCCGGGGCTAGCGGGAAGAGGTGAATGTATTCTGTAAATTATGGTTCGGTGCTAAATTTCTTGAGAGTGAGAACAGTATCGGGGGTACGTCGAAGAATGTTCCGGTGCTCAGGAAAAATGCAGAAGTATTCAGGGGAAAGCAGCCAATGTTTGCAAACTGCCTTCTAACTATTCAGAGGGAAAATTGTGTGGATGGGCGGGCAGATACGAGCTCAAGCACATGTGGCAACATGTTAGTAATAATAATTGGCATATTGAGGTGATGGGTATATGGGGGTTCACTGTACTGTTCTTTCAGCTTTTCTGTCATTTTGAATCTTTCAAAAAAAAAAAAAATGGGAGGAATAAAAGCTCTCTGACAGTTCAGACAGCCTGGCCGGGAACAAGCAGCGGGCAGAATTTAGACAATTTAAACAAATCACCGGTGACATACAAAGGGGCACAGTGCCTGTCCAACAGCCGCAGGAACACGGGCGTTTCCCTGGCTCCACCGTACAGTGTCAAACCTACCATCCCATTTTCTCTCTGCGGTCAAGATGCAGACGTCGATTTCTTCTCAGATAAAAATGCACTAGAAACACGCTCATACCTGGAAATCACAGGCGACTTGCTGCCATTCATGGTGTTCGTTCGTTCCCACGGTTTTCTTGTTGGTTCTTTAAAAATAAAGAGGAGAAATTATTCAATACCCGACACGCTCCCAGAGTTATTGTAAAGCAAGTCATAAAGCACTAAACACCATTATACAGGAAAGGGCAGTAGTCTAGGTAAATAAGAAACTTTTTAAATTTCAGTTGTGAACTGCAGTTAAAATCGGTAAGGGTTCCGACTGGAACAGTTTCAGACCTTAAAATGAGGAGACTGAGCAAGGTTGACACGTTTCTCGGGGATATGCTTAGACGGTTACATCTAAAATACTATTAATTCTATGCACCGGATGGGAAGAGGTTTCTCTGATAAAGACAGGATCATCAGAGTAAGAGCAGGATATTTTTAAGTAGTTAGAAAGAAGTAGTATAAAGTATTTTAAATTAAGAAAGAGTGTAAGGCCCTAGCTGGTTTGGCTCAGTGGACAGAGCGTCAGCCTGCGGACTGAAAGGTCCCGGGTTCGATTCCAGTCAAGGGCACATGCCCGGGGTTGCGGGCTCGATGCCCAGTGTGGGCGTGCAGGAGGCAGCCAATCAAAGATTCTCTCTCATCACTGATGTTTCCATCTCTCTCTCCCTCTCCCTTCCTCTCTGAAATCAATAAAAATATACTTTTAAAAATTTCACTGAATTCAAGAATGTTTCCAAAAGGGTTTTAGATCCCCCTCCCCTTACAAATTAGAAGCTTTATTTCCTTGATTATCACCATGAGCTAAATGAATGGTTAAAATGACAACCTTCCCATTTTGAGAATGTTTGGAAATAAGACTTAATGCTGGTTAACATGCTCAATCTATAAGAACCGATTATTAGCCCTGGCCGGTTTGGCTTGGTGGATAGAGCATCGGCCTGCGGGCTGAAGGGGCGCGGGCTCGATTCCAGTCAGGGGCACATGCCTGGGTTGCGGGCTCGATCCCTTGGGGGGGGGGGGGTGTGCAGGAGGCAGCCGATCCATGATTCTCTCTCATCATTGATGTTTCTCTCTCTCTCCCCCTCTTCCTTCCTCTCTGAAATCAATAAAAGTATTTTTTTAAAAAAAGAACCAATGATTAAAAAACACTTCCCTTTCATCTACGAATGCATTTTCTTTGTGTTAGTGAATAACCTTGAGTCGTTACCAAGGAAACCCACAAAATGTGTAAACATTACGATTTTCCAAAGAAAGAACCATCCGAGGAAAACCTGGGGTCTCAACAGGTCCCCCCAACAGCAAAAAGAAATGAACAGCTGCTTCTGGCATCATCGCAGAGGGCGGAGGGGAAAACAGGCCATGTGATCTCAAGGGTGAACAGAAATTCTCACATGTTAGTGACCCCGCGGTCACCTGACCCCACCCTGGGGAAATGGAGCGTGTGACCAGAGAGAGGACGCTGGGAGAGGGTGAGCCAGGTCTCGTGCCCTTACCAGGGGTACTTGTGGAAGAGGCCTTAGAAACGACGGGCTCCGCGTCCTCCTAAACACACAGAAATACGTGTTAATAGCATCCGCACCTGCCGGACAGAGTCAGTGCTAGTCCTTCCGTTCCCAATATCCTTCCCGCCACTTCCCACTTCTCCCTTCGCCCATCTTCTCCCTTCTCTCACTTTCCTCGCAGTGTGCCCTCCGATGCCCCCGGAACTCCTTCCCTCGCGCTCTCACTGAGAACTGCACCAGCCAACGCTATCCCGCCAGACGGGGGGTGGCAGCCCAGAAGGCCCGGTGTATCGGGAAAAACCATTCTATCGTGTGTTCAACATCCATCCACGGAACAGATACAGGAGAGTTCGCCCAGCTGAACTGGGAGAGGAGCCCAGCTAATAACCAGCTGCAGGCTCCCAGGGGAAACACCTATATAAACGCTGCTGCTGTAGTCTTATTGCTTCATTTTAAATGCAAGGAAACGGGCACCCTAAGAGGAAAAAACAAAACCAAAACCAAACCACCACCACCGTCTAGTACAGTGGTTCTCAACCTGCTGGCCCTTTACACACAGTTCCTCATGTTGTGACCCAGCCATAAAATTATTTTCGTTGCTACTTCATCACTGTCATGTTGCTACTGTGATGAATCGTCATGTAGATATCTGATATGCAGGATGGTCTGAGGCGACCCCCGTGAAAGGGTCGTTCGACCGCCAAAGGGGTCGCGACCCACAGGTTGAGAACCGCTGATCTAGTAGAAGGTCATTCGCTCATCCTATATAATAAAAGCCCAATGTGCAAATCGACCGAATGGCGGAACGACCGGTCGCTATGATGCGCACCTACCACCAGGGGGCAGACGCTCCATGCAGGAGCTGCCCCCTGGTGGTCAGTGCGCTCAGCCAGAAGCGGGGCTCAGGGCTGGCGAGCGCAGCGGAGGTGGTGGGAGCCTCTCCCCTCTCCGCAGCAGCGCTAAGGTTATCCGACTGAGCCAGCTCCCGCTCCTTTAATGATAAACTTAGGTGCAGAATTAAACTCTACAGACTTGAACCTAGGGCTTCCCTCTCCACCCCAGGTAGTCAACCCATCTTACTAGGAATGTCATTAAAAATGTACAAGCACCGCTCAGCACGAGCTATCTTACTGCCTGAAGACTAAAAAGAGAAGCAATCTTAAGTTCACGTGAAGTTCGCACCCATCGTTGCCAGAATTTCCTGAATGAGCTGTGCTTCAGCCTCACACTCCCAGGTCTTTAGTAACTTACACTTTTGTCCTCTTTTTGTTCTGCTTCTATTGTTGACCCCTTTTCGGCAATTCTCCTCCTAAAACGGAAGGTAAATTGGATTCTTTTTTTTAAAAAAATCATCTCTTAGTATAAAAACGACTCCACGAGGGATGAACTGCATCTAGATAAATTATATTTGAGAGGAGATGAAGAAAACACTCCCGATTCTGGACACGCCCACACAATTGCTCACTTACCTCCTGGCCAGCAGGGCACTCATTTCTTCCATTAAACCACTGCCCCCGAGAGGAAGGGGTCCGTTCCCACGACCCGTGTCTGCTTTGGACGAGGCCGAATTCACACCAACGGTACTGCCCCCGCTTGGGAACGAGGCGTCCTCCATCTTAACGAAACACACAGAGATGGTAAACTCCTAGGTGAAGCAATACTGCACTTTCCCGTTATATGACACTCAAACCAGAATAACACAGCAGCAACCATTTCTATAAGACATCTATTTTGCAATCTCTTTAAGAACCAATGGGGGTGAATAGCATGGATCTTACAGAACAAGGGAAGTTTTCTCCAAGTTAGCATCAGTAAACATGGGGAGAATATATCACATGTCCCTGTGTGGGATACACTGATAAGGACATATTGGGGGTGAAGAAATACCTGCCCCAAAACACATCACCTGAATCTAGTCTTGAGAAAACATCAGATGAACCCAACTGAAGGATGAGCGACAAAATAATGGTTTTCTAGCTGTCAAAATGCCAGCATCGCCCGGCCGGCGTGGCTCAGTGGTTGAGGGTTGACCTATGAACCAGGAGGTCACGGTTCGATTCCCGGTCAGGGCACATGCCTGGGTTGCGGGCTCGGTCCCCAGTGGGGGGCATGCAGGAGGCAGCCGATCCATGATTCTCCTCATTGATGTTTCTATCTCTCTCTCCCTCTCCCTTCCTCTCTGAAATCAATAAAAATATATTTTTTTAAAAAGTCAATATCATGAAAGTTTGAGGAATTGCTACAGATTAATGCAAAGTAAAGAGACACAACAACTACCTAGAATGGGTGGTGGTCTTGGGCTAGAAAAAAACTGTCGTAGAAGCCATTACTGGACAACAGATAATAGATCTGTAGGTGATAGCATTCCAGCGACAACAGATCCTGATTTGGATAATTACACTGTGGTCATGCAGGTGAATGTCCTTGCTCAGTGAGGCGTTTAGGGAAAGAGGGGCCTGGTATCCCTGACTTCCTCGCAATTCAGACAAAAAGAGATGCGCATGCGTGTGCGTGTGCGTGTGCGTGTGCGTGTAAAAGAAAACATACACAGAGAACAAAGAATAAAAGTCTGACTAAGAGTCAGATGTTAACCAGTGAGTCTAGGTGGTGGGTTTTCAGAAGCTATATTATTCTTGCAACTTTTCCGTAAACTTAAATTCTTTCCATTTTTTTTAAATGAATGAAGTCATTAACCTAGGATTCATAAAATTAGAGCACAAGCAAGTCAGTCTTTCAAACACTGAGAAACAATGAGACAGACATTGAGAAAGAACAAGATAGACATTGAGAGAGAACGAGATAGACACTGAGAAAGAATGAGATAGACATTGAGAGAGAACGAGACAGACATTGAGAAAGAACGAGATGTTAGATATTGAGGAAGAACGAGATAGACACTGAGAAAGGACGAGATAGACATTGAGAAAGGACGAGATAGACATTGAGAGAGAACGAGATAGACACTGAGGAAGAACGAGACAGACATAAAAAAAAATATACAATAATTTGGAATCGCATTTACCCGTGACACCTTCCTAAGTTTTGCTCCAGCAATTGCAGCCGCCAGTCCAGTTAGCGGGCGATTGTCTTCGGACACGGATCCCATAAAAAATCCAGAGGCAGGGAGAGGAGGAGCGGGAGGTGGGGGAGGAGGGGGCACCTGGTTCGGAACTGGAAGTGGAGGAGGAGGGGGCGGTCCTGGGGGAGGAGGGAGCGCCCCTGGAGCCTGGGCAGGACCTGGTGGGAGCGGAGGAGGGGGTGGAGGTGCAGGTGGTCCCAAGACAATGCCTGAGAGAAAGAAACGCACAATGAGACCGGCAACAGTAGACGACAAATGACAGTACCTACGTGGGCCCGTAGGCAGAGCGTCATGCCAAACTGAACGGGCGACTCAGACTGTTGCTACATTATTAACGAGTTCCATTTACCATCATGTTGAGAGTCTAATCAGTATTAACACGATACTAACATGTGAAGCCACAGCGCATAACTACTGGCTGTAGTATTAGAGCTTTACTGATAGATCTATGCCACAGGGCACCTAATTAGAATTTCTTTTTCGTTCATGGGGATTTAGTAAACAAAATAAATGCTTATAAAATCTGGAAGGGAGGCAGCACCCCGGGGGGGGGGGGCAATGTATATGATGGCAGTCGGTACTATTTGAAATACCAGACCCCCCAAAAATCTGTGTAAATTGTAAATTCAATAAATTCTACAAGAGCAAAGACATATACTGACTTGTATATAGACAGCCAAAGTGGCTAGCCTGAGAACAGAAAGGTCAGTGGGTCCCAGGCATCAACATCTTCAATGATTCCCCATCGAATTCCAATGTGTAGCGAGAATACGGAGAATCACTGAAGTTAAGGACTGGACTAGGACATAGCAAAACCGCCAAATAACTATCAGAAATCATTCAGTGACATGGACAAAGTACAGAGGGTTTTTTTAGCCTAGAAGATGGGGGGTAAGAGAAAAATGTCCAACTCTCCTAAAATCACAAAAGAGAGCGGACAAGATCTTAATATCAGAAAGCTGCCCTAGGGGGTACCCCGTCCCTTCAGGCGTCAAAGGGGTGTTTTGGGGCAAATAAAATGCTATTTGCACACTGGGAGGTACATCTTCTGAAACTGCTGCCTTTGGGCAGTTACACAAGCTCAAAACATAAAGTGTTTCAAGGAGAGTCCATTGGGCTGTCACTCTCCCAGGGGCTGTCACTCTCCCAGGGGCTGTCACTCTCCCAGGAGCTGTCAATCTCCCAGGGGCTGTCACTCTCCGAGGGGCTGTCAATCTCCCAGGGGTTACTGCTAAGGCTGCTGCAGGTAGGCTGTCTGACCCATCGAGCTATAATTGTGCCTCATTACTGTCACAGTGATACTAAACTAGAATTTTGGCTCAACATGTTTATGCAAATCCGAGAAGTCCACAAGAAAAAATACATATGTAGCAATAATGAGACTTATTACTTTATCTTGAGAACGAAGATTTAAAAACAAAACGGTGTGTTTAAATCCAGACTTATAACACTGTTGGTAAGCACCAATTTGTCATCCTACTCCTTTCTGTAATTCTTGCTAAATCCTATTTTTAAAGGGGCAGGAGGTTTGCTAAACACCTTCTTATTTACTTACAGAGCCAGGTCCTCCTCTAGATAGAAATAATCCCTACTTAGCCCTGGCTGGTGCTGCTCGGTGGTTAGAGCATCGGCCCGTGCACCAAAGGGTCGGAGGTTCGATTCCTAGTCAAGGGCACATACCCGGGTTACAGGTTCGCTCCCCACCCCGGGTTGGGGTACATGTGGAAGGCAACCAGTAGGCAACCAATTGATGTGTCTCTCTCACATTGATGTTTCTCTCTCTCTCTCTCTCTCTCCTCTCCCTCCCTCCCACTCTCTCTGAAAAGCAATGGGAAAAATATCCATGGGTGAGGATTAACGAGAGAGAGAGAGAGAGAGAGAGAGAGAGAGAGAGAGAGAGAGATGACACAATTTAGTACAATCTGATGATTTGCTGAAGATAAATACTGCATATTTGTAATGATAGATTGAGAAGAAATTATGGAGAATTGTTTATAAAATAGATTTATGATCCTGAGTCTGTTCAATCATCCTGTTCTAAAGTCTAGAATTTAGAAATTCTCATAAAACAGTGCTTAAAATCATGATGGGAAGAAGGACATCTTTTGCTGGAAACAATAGAATATAAATATAAAAAATAATTTTGTATTTCAGAAGTAGTTAATTGCCAAAGGACAGAACAAAATTAAATAAGATAAGATTCTGAACCAAGTATAAAGTATAAAATATTTTCTTCACAAAATACATTAGGTTTAATTTAGTCTAGACACCAAATCTTTCAGATGCTATCTTTCTCTTAACCTATTAAGAGTCTAGAGACAGTGATGGTGAACCTATGACACGCGTGTCAGAGGTGACACGTGAACTCATTTTTTTGGTTGATTTTTCTTTGTTAAATGGCATTTAAATATATAAAATAAATATCAAAAATATAAGTCTTTGTTTTACTATGGTTGCAAATATCAAAAAATTTCTATATGTGACACGGCACCAGAGTTAAGTTAGGGTTTTTCAAAATGCTGACACGCCGAGCTCAAAAGGTTCGCCATCACTGCCCTAGGATGACATATAATGACTACAGCCGGGCACTAAACATTAAACATCTCTCTCTAAACTTTCCAGACACGAAAGGAAGACCAGGCTGATCACATAGTTATCAAGCACCTTGAGTGTGGCCTGTAACGCTTTCTCGGTGAAAATTGAGAAGGAATGCATCCAGGAGGCCCTTAATCACTGGTCAGTTACGATCCTGCTAAAGATGCCAACATCTAGCTCAGTGATTCCCAAAGTGGGCGCTACCGCCCCCTGGTGGGCGCTGCAGCGATCCAGGGGGGCGGTGATGGCCACAGGTGCATTTGTTTTAACTTTTTTTGTATTACCTTTCTATTCTGAGTTCAATAAATAGTTTCATAATTTCAAACTTCAATGTTTCTAATTTACACCTTTCCGGGGGGGCCTTACCCGGTGGGGCTGGCGTCTCGGCCGGCTGAGGGGCTGCCTGCAAGCCTGGCTCAGAAGCAGAGGAGTCTCCCAGCACAGAGTTTAGAGGAGTCTCCACAGAGGCAGGGGCAGCTGCAGAGGGAGAAGGGAGAACACTAGGCTTGGAGGAGGGAGTTGAGGCAACGGGGGTGCCCGGAGGA
>NW_005358689.1:1678458-1684911 GCF_000412655.1 Myotis brandtii
GGGGGTGGGGGCAGGTGGCAGGGCGGTCACTCCAGCGTAATCAGGAGTGGCCTCTGGCACTGGAGCTGAGATGCCTGTGGCGTGGGATGGAGGCGGTGCCGGAGGAGGCTGGCCACTGGCCCCGGCGGGAGGTGGCGCTGGACAGAGGTGGAAAGCAGCGGCGAAAGACAGGATAAAAAAAGGAGAGAGAAAAAGGGAGGTAGTAAAGCCACAACACCAGCACTCAGACACAGCGTATCAAAGTCGACTACAGTTAGTACAGAGCATCGGGGGGCCGTGTGCGACTCCCGCCCCAGAATACTTTCGCTTGTACGCACATCCTGACACCCAGAAGAGGATGAATCCCGTGTCCTTTCCGTCGAATGAGTAGACCGATGAACTGGGTAAGCCCACCCTTTACAAGGGAAACACAGCACCTGCCTTCTTCATCGTGCGACTCCCGCCCCAGAATGCTCTCGCTCATAAGGGCATCCTGACACCCAGAAGAGGATGAATCACATGTCCTTTCCATCGAATGAGTAGACCGATGAACGGGCTAGCCTACCCTTTACAAGGGAAACACAGCACCTGCCTTCTTCATTTTCCTTCCTTGGTCCTCCAAAAGCACATTAAGATTATACGATGAAGGACCACAAACAGATCAGTAAGTTCAACTGTTTTTTTGTTTTGTTTCTTTTTAAACACCAAACAGCCAAACTGGCCAATGTTTATTGTAAAGGGCTGGGAACCCCCCTAACCAATGCTTATTTGTGGGAAAGTTTTGTTCCATCGGCTATCTATCACCCCAGAAAATAATTGGGCAGGTGAAGGCAGATAATGAACTCAAACAACAAACCCGTATTTTCTCCAACCCACCCTGCGACTTCCCCTAGAGGCCATGCGGAATAAAAACGAATTATTAAATCCCACAATAAATGTTCATTTTCATGAATGGAACCAGGCCTCAACCTTTCAGTCCTATCTTCACCGGTGGGTCTTTCAACGAATGCCATCCTTTAGTCATTTCCACAGCATTCAAAAAAAAAAAATATTCTGAAATAACTAGCCCGTTTGAGAGAGGACTGTTTTTCGCCTACCGCTTTTAAATTCCTCCTCCGGAGCCTTTAGGAATATAATCTTGCCGAACGGCACTATCGTCCTAAGGCGTTCGAGACCATTTAAAGCAACCTCGAGAGGGAACTACAAGCCCAAGTCCCTCCACTATCAAAAAAAGTTCATAAAAAACACTTCTACTTTAGAGCCAACGTAGAGGGAGTTGGAAGAAGAAGAATGCCAGAGTACAAACTCCCAAGAGCTTTCTTTACGTCGCCAAGCAAAAAAGCAACAGAGAGGAATAAAAAGAAAATGTGCAAGTAGCAACTGTGCGTGTTTCCTAATTCCCCATCATATGGCTTCATCCCGGGCATCTCAAGCATCAAATACTCCATTTGCACCAAAGATCTCCCATCGTCCAAGCTCAGATACCAAGAACAAGGAGCAGCGTGTCCACGTCTTACCAGTGGCTGGTATTCTCCGCTCGCGTTCCCATTCCAGCTGTTCCCTTTCCAGCTGCTCCTGGCGCTCCCGCTCTTGTCTCTCGCGGTCCAGTCTCTCCAGCCGCTCCCGCTCCTGCCTCTCCCGCTCCAGGCGGTCCTGCCGCTCGCGCTCGCGTTCCTGTCTCTCTCTCTCCAGCTGCTCCTGCTCCTGGCGCTCTCTCTCCAGCCTCTCCCTCTCGGACCTCTCCCTCTCCAGCCGCTCCCTCTCCATCCTTTCTCTCTCCAGCCTTTCCCGCTCCAGCTCCTTCTGCCGCTGCTGCTCTTGAAGTTGCCTGAAATTAAAAAAAAAAAAAATTATAACAGGCATCATGGCGACTCATGAAAAACCTGTTTCTTGCCCTAACCGGTTTGGCTCAGTGGATAGAGCGTCGGCCTGCAGACTGAAGGTCCCAGGTTCGATTCCGGTCAAGGGCATGTACCTTGGTTGCGGGCACATCCCCAGTAGGGGGTGTGCAGGAGGCAGCTGATCGATGTTTCTCTCTCATCGATGTTTCTAACTCTCTAGCCCTCTCCCTTCCTCTCTGTAAAAAAATCAATAAAATATATTTTTAAAAAAACAAAACAAAACCTGTTTCTTTTGCAATGAACCTGTGTGCACCTCATTTCTGATTCAAATACAAAGTGATGGAGTGCGTGCAATCAATACCCCCCCCCCACCTGATAGGGGCCCCTTTGGATAGAGGTGACCTATCAGTCTCATATAAATGAAAACAATTTCTCTTGGTAGGATCACTCATGGCTGACCGCTTCAGCACGTTATGCTAATATCTCACTTTATTCTGTACTTGTCATGAACAAAGTGTTGCAGATCAATGTATTTTCCAAATAACGCATCCACTTTCATCACCAAGGAGTTATTTTAATCCCTCAAAGAGAAAAAAAATTTCTGGATTTTAATTTCCTTCCCTAAAGCATGACACAAAATCTTCACTGCACAAGTAAAACAAAATTTCAGAAAATGCAATGGCCGGTCTTAAGGATAGCTCGATGAAAGTTTCCTCAGTGAAAAAAAAAGAGGAGGGGGGAAGCCCCATAGTGAAGTAAGAAGAAAAAAAGTTTAAGTTATCTGAAGTCTCAGATCCAGAGGGAACTATAATTAACATTTTGGCATTCATCCTTCCAGACTCTTCCTTATATAAAACGATAAACTTTAAAAAAGCAAATAAAATGGAATACTGACCTACCATTCTGAAATGTTTTCCTCTCTCCCCTTTGATATATTGTAAAAGGTATCCTAAGGCACTAAGTACAGTTTTGCATCTGTATTTTTTGTGACTGTGTAGTATCCCACTGTTTACCTGACCATAATTTAAGCAGCCTATAGTAGGATAGGTTAGCCCCGTGGTCGGCAAACTGCGGCTCGCGAGCCACACGCGGCTCTTTGGCCCCTTGAGTGTGGCTCTTCCTAAGCCTTCGGAGTACCCTAATTAAGTTAATAACAATGTACCTACGTATATAGTTTCAGTTTAAAAAATTTGGCTCTCAAAAGAAATTTCAATCGTTGTACTGTTGGTATTTGGCTCTGTTGACTAACGAGTTTGCCGACCACTGGGTTAGCCTGATACCGTTACTACCAACTGCAATAAAGGTTTTATCATCATTCCCCTTTGAAGCCTTTTCCACCTGCATCTTAAGCATCCCTACTGACACGCATTTGCTGGGTGAAAAGATACAAGCTTCGTTTTGTCCTAGGGCTTTTAATTTTCATGGAGAAAATCCAGTCGTATTAGGCCTTTCCGTGACCTGCCCTGGGGACCCTTCTTAGGCGTTCCCTTTCGCACCAGCACTTTCTTTTACTACTTCCACAATGAAGCCCTTAGTTCATCTGAAATTCATCTTGGGTTTGAGATGTGAAGTGGGGCTCTACCCCATACACCACTTACTGAACAGTGGCGAGCCCTGATTTAAGATGCCACCTTTCTATGTTGACTATTTCTGAACTTTCAGCGTGTTTTGGTTCATAGGTGTGTTTGTCTAGTGTGGGTACCAGGATCTTGATGCTTTGGTGTCTGATATAGACCTTATTTAGTAACTAGTAAAGTGCATCCATCCTTACTACTCTTCTTATATTAAAAACCTACAGAGGCCTACTGTGTGTGGCCCTAAAACACACGGCTTGCTGCTTACCTCCCACACACGTACGTCAAAGAGCAAATCAAATGTCCCCAAGTCCCCACCTGGACCTCAACGACATTCCTGCTTATAAAAGGTAACTCTCCAAAAAAATAAAAAATCAGCTTCATCTTACACATGTTATATTTATTTCACAGCATCCTGGGCTCCCGCCTTCCCACCCATTTCCCACACCTCGGAGACAATGACTGTCAGCTCTTCGGATGTTTCTTATGTTTTAACTTTAGATAATAACTACTGCAGTGGTTCTCAACCTTCCTAATGCCGCGACCCTTTAATACAGTTCCTCATGTTGTGGTGCCCCCCAACCATAAAATTATTTTCGTTGCTACTTCATAACTGTAATGTTGCTACTGTTATGAATCGTCATGTAAATATCTGATATGCAGGATGTATTTTCATTGTTACAAATTGAACATAATTAAAGCATCGTGATAAATCACAAAAACAATATGTAATTATATATTGAATATGTGTTTTCCGATGGTCTTAGGCGACCCCTGTGAAAGGGTCATTCGACCCCCAAAGTGTTCGCGACCCACAGGTTGAGAACCGCTGGTCTACTGGCTTTCTAATAAGAAGACACCTTCTCCAATTCCCTCGCCAGACACAAGCCTCTTCCCCAATCCAGAGGAGAGGGGAAAATGCTGATTTCTGCTGGTTAAATCAATACGCAGTGTTATTCGCATGTATGATAATGTGGTCACTGCTCACAGTTGAACCATACAGCATTCTAAGACTACAGCTCATTTCTTACTATACGTGAAGGGTTGCTTCTCTAAGCAATACAATGCTTTTAACACCAAGAGCTGAAGGCCAGGTAGGAGTGAAGTGAATTTCAAAGAATTACTAAATGATGGTATTGACAATTAAGGGTGCCCTAACTTGAGAAGATTGGTCCGTATGTCATAATAGTCCCCAAAGAGGCGTCCATACATGGAAAGACATGTACAGAGCCCTGGCCAATGAGATTAATAGCCTTCGCATGTATTCAAACACCTACTTCGTGTATGTTGACTCCAAGACTGATTTTTTTTTAAAAAAAGCGAGCAAAACATAAATACCAACAATTAAAACTGCATTTCCTTCAGCCTTCCCTGTCACAAAGAATGTTAGGGAAGTAAAGAGCGCTTTACATTTTGACATAATGAAGGAGGAGGGCAGACTAGGAAGAATGTTCTGGGTTGATAACATTCAATAACGCTCCGATATTACTGACATTTGTCAGAAAATAAAACCGAATAAACGTGGTTTTCTTTCAATATGTAATGTGGGCCTTTCACATCTCTATTTGTATACAAATGAAAAAGGATCAATATAAACAAGACAGTTACGTTTTGGTATTAGAAAGCTGCCGAGACAAGGGACAAGGGACCATACTTACAAGAGCAGGCGGTCAACTTTCGGTCCATCCTGCCTCTGGAGGCTGAACTGGGACCTGTACACTTTCATGGCTCCGACTCCCTGCGTCTGCTCTGAGTTACTGCTCCCCCTTTTATAACGTTCAGAGAGTCGGGGTGACTGGGGAGCTATTTATAGGCATGAGCTCAATGAAGTTCTACGTGGAGACTGACACAGGACTGACTCACGTTTCTCAGAATATGTCTTTTCATCACACTCAGCCGAGGACGCCAAATATTAATGAGTAGGAATCAAAAACGGATATTCAAAATCAGGGGTGGGCAACCCCTGGCACGCCAGTAACTTTTGCTGGCACACGAAACCCTCTCTTATAATCTTCCATTTACAATGGTGAATCTTTGTTCTCAGTGATGAATTTTGTTAAGTCTCGTAATAGGAGTAGCCTGATGGATGAAAGTAGTAGCTCGTGCATATCTCTGAAGGTCACGAAATACAAACCTGATGTACAATCGCTGTCATCAGTGATGCAGCAGCAAAAGTCCCACTGATAATATCAAACGGAGTCATAAAGTTTTCTGTCGGACCATCAGTGTACATGTATACATTAAAAAATAAATGTATTTTTCATCATCATAGACTGTGTTTTTGTCGCTCGAATGAATTTTATTATTTCTTCAAGGTTCTTCACATACGTCCACCTTAAGAGATATCAAGTAGGCGTAACATGTTCTCAAAAAATTAGGGTTGGCACGCAGAAGAATTTTGAGTCAGAGATTTCGCTGGTTTTGACACGCACTCACAAAAAGGTTGCCCACCCCTGTTCGAAATCATATGCATAGGAATAGAAAACTAAACTACATGATCGTAGTGTTACGATTATAAAGGTATTTATTAGACTAGTAAGATTTACCATCTATAGTAAACATTCACTTTGTCAACTCAGTGTCACGCTTATTCAAAAAAAAAATTAAAGTTATAAAATGCACACACAGCTTAAAAAGCCAAATCATACTATAAAACAGGAATCCTGTTCCCCACCTTCGCTTCGGATTTTGCTCCCAGAAGCAACTGCTTTCAACACTTACTGGTATTCATCTCATGCTTCTAAGTACAGTAACTTGTTTAACAACTAATACTTCTTCGTTTTTCAGACTTAGGTGTTACGTACTGACTTTCTCCTGCACAAATGGTTTAATTCCTACAGCCATGAAACCCCCCCACCGCTCCCTTCCTCACCCTCCCCACGAATCCTAACACCACTTTGAGTACATCCACAAGATCCACTTACATGACTCCCGGCTGACCCCACAGGCTTGTAGACAATGTTTTCTTTCTTTTTTTTTTAAATTAAATATATTTTATTGATTTTTCACAGAGAGAAAGAGAGAGGGATAGAGAGTTAGAAACATCGTTGAGAGAGAAA
>NW_005358689.1:1685001-1693928 GCF_000412655.1 Myotis brandtii
CTGGGGACCTTTCAGTCCGCAGGCCGACACTCTATCCACTGAGCCAAACCGGTCAGGGCAGAACAATGTTTTCTTACTCTGGTGTTAAAAATTACTCATTTTTTTTTAATAACTGCTTCTTTTACTATATCTCTATCCCTATGTCACCCCAAACCCTCCATCTGAACTTTAAACGCTCTCAGCACGGTCAACCACATCAGGTGACCTATGTTCTGTTTGCTTGTTTTATTTTTCCTCCCCCGCCCCCAGAAACACCCCTGTCAGAAGTCCCCAGGCCTCCGGGCCCCACTGCCCACTTCCAGGCCTCCCTCTCAGGGAAGAATGCTGCCGACAGACGAGGAAACCCAAAGCAAGTAGTCACAGCATTCAAACTAACTTTTTTTAAAAAAATAAATGGACCACTGAAGATTACCAGATATTTCAGTAAAATGACAAATAATACAGCCCCATAAGGAGATAATTCAGGCAAAGGAAGACAAACAAGAGAGACTCGTCATACAATCACGAATCCAGAATAAGCTATGATGAAAAAGGGATAATTACCCCAAGAAGGCTGTTAGAGATTAAAATTAAATTTTCAATAGATGTGCTACGGTGCTGTCTAATTCGGGAGCCATGCGTGGTGAAGACTGGCTCTTGAGCACTTGTAACAGGGCTAGTCTCAACAGAAACGTACTGTAAGTGTAAGACGTATTAAATTCTGAAGACTCACTATGAAAAACAGAATGTAAAAGATCTTAACAATCTGTATACTTATTTCAGGCTGAAATGATAATATTTTGTATAGGCTGGGTTAAATAAAATATGTTGTTAAAATTAACTTCACCTATTTCTTTTGACTGTGGCTAATATGACTATTGGAAAATTTTAAATTATATATGTGGCTCATATTATATTTCTGTTGGATGGTACTGCTCTAAAATATATAGTTAAAAATATCACCAAGCCCTGACCGGTTTGGCTCAGTGGATGGAGCGTCGGCCTGAGGACTGAAGGGTCGCAGGTTCGCTTCCAGTCAAAGGGCGTGTACCTTGGTTGCGGGCACCTCCCCAGTCGGGGGCGTCCAGCAGGCCGCTGATCGACGTTTCTACCCCTCCATCCCTCTCCCTTCCTCTCCGTAAAAATATCAATAAAATATATTTTAAAAAAATATATCACCAAGAATACAGAACAAAAAAGGCACAAAAGGGGAAAGTATCATTAGGAAAAGCACAGGAGGTCCAGCATCTGACCAGTACATGCCCCCCGCCCCCCCCCCAAAGACCACAGAAATCAGAGAGAACGAAATGGTTAAAGAAATAAATTTTTAAAAAATCTAAGAGTTTTGGGTAAGTCTTGGAAAAGGTTTACTAAGTACTGAGCTAAATAAAATGGGATAAAAATCCAAAACACTAAAAATCATATCTAGTCACATCTTTGTGAAAACAGACTACCAATGGTTCATACGAAGGTTTAAAAGAATTCAAGGGCAAGGGGTGAGGTCACCTGCACACAGAAAGGCAAAGATTGATGCCAGTTTGTAAAGTACCGCACAGGAAATATAGTCATTAATATTGTAACAGCGATGTATGGAGCCCCGTGGGAAATGGAAGTATGAGGGAGAACACTTTGTAAAGTATATGTTTGGCTAACCACTGTGCTATACAACGGAAACAAATAAAAAATAATAGAGTATAAACTGTCATCTAGAATTTTTAATTAAAAAAAATTTTCAGTTTAATGACCTTTCCAGAAAGACTGCAAATGCCAATGTACAACACACTGAAAATAGAGAAGCGATTCATCTGCCAAATCCAGGTGGTAGAACGGCAGAAAAGGGGCAGGAAAGTGTGCAAAACAACTGTATTCCTCTTAAAAAATGGAGAGTTCGAGAGACTAAGGCAGATTCGATTTGAAAAAGAAACCAACAGCGGAACTAACCACTGGCAAGGGAAGGGAAGAAATCTTCATTTTTTCACTGTGGAGAGTTAACAGCTACTATCTATAACAGTGATGGCGAACCTATGACATGCGTGTCAGAGGTGACACGCGAACTCATTTTTTTGGGTTGATTTTTCTTTGCTAAATGGCATTTAAACATATAAAATAAATATCAAAAATATAAGTCTTTGTTTTACTATGGTTGCAAATATCAAAACATTTCTATATGTGACATGGCACCAGAGTTAAGTTAGGGTTTTTCAAAATGCCGACACGCTGAGCTCAAAGGGTTTGCCATCACTGGCCTATAAGCTGATCAATAAAGAAATAGAAAAACATAAGCATATGTACTTAGTGTTATTAGGAAATCACTAAAAGTAAAAATGCTTCAAAGGGACTCATTCATCCTGGGGATTAAAATGAGGGAAGGAGCCCAGCCCCGTAGCAGAGTACCCGTCCCTGTTTTAAACCCTCCTGTACTGGGCGAGATTTTCTTTGCTGTGTGCAAAAAAAAAAAAAAAAAAATTTTTTTTTTTTAAATTAACCTCCCAGTAGTAAAGTAGGACTAACAGAAAGGGATCTTAGTGCAAGACAGAAAAATCACCTAGAAACTATAACAGTACAGAAGAGAATAAATACTGGAGACAGCTATTAGTAATGAGAATCCCAATGGCTTTTAGGGGGGAAAAATAACAAGGTATAGAGAGAGACTATGAATGAGGATATTAACAGACTTTCTAAGCTGAAACATGAAAGAGGAGAAATCTGCATTAAGAACGAAATCATGCCCTGACTGGTTTGGCTCAGTGGATAGAGCGTCGGCCTGCAGACCAAAGGGTCCCCGGTTCAATTCCGGTCAAGGGCATGTACCTTGGTTACGGGCACATCCCCAGGAGGGGGTGTGCAGGAGGCAGCTGATCAATGTTTCTCGCTCATCGATGTTTCTAACTCTCTATCCCTCTCCCTTCCTCTCTGTAAAAAATCAATAAAGTATTTTTTTTAAAAAAAGAACGAAATCATAAGGGTTAAACGGAGGTGTCAGTAGGACACCCAAATGTAGGAATTCTCGCTGTTGGAAGTCAGGGGGTCTGTGACCGTCTGAAACCGTATGCAGGTTTGCATGTAAATGTACACACACACACACACACACACAGCTGATCTAGCCCCACGTGGCCATTCCTCACCTGGATCCTCCCCATGCAGTTCACCCGGCAGAAAACAAAACCCCTTTAACGTTCCCTACGTTAGGAAGGAGATGGTGCTCTGGCCTAAAGGATCCACACCGCCCTCCCCGCTCTGCTGGGCGGTGCCAGCTGGTGGCAGCGATCGCGGGGGGCACGGGGGGGCCCTGCCCGGTGGCACACGCACGGGAAGGGTTGGGGTCCGGACAGAAGAGGGCAGTAGTCTACTGCTTTCACCAAATTCTCAAAAGGATCCATGACTACTGACTCCATTTAGCTGGAAACCTGGGTCTGGACCTCATGCGCACTGGACCACAGTGGGAGCTACAGCTCTGGAAGCCATCAGCCTCAAGGAGTTACGAGAAAAGTACAACATCCAACCAAATCATTAATTTTTCAAAGGGTATACTGTGTACAGAAAGAAAAGAGAGAGCTGAGTGCAACGCCTCATATCTATCTATAAAAAAAGAGGTACAAAAATTAAATAAAATAACAATCTTGTACAAGTTTTAAAAAAATAGGCACAGAAAAGAATAGAAAGGGAGAAGAATTAGCAAAAAAGAAGAGACACCATCGTATTATTGAAAGGAAGGTAGGAAATTTAACCTGGAAGTGAAGCAGCATATGCAGTAGGTTTGTGGGAGACACGAAGCAAATTTCGTTGAGATTAAAAAGGAAATGGGTGGAGAGTGAAGGAATCGAGATGAAATTAACATGGGGAGGGAAAGAAATTGGTTCCGAAGGGTTACCTAAAAGGAGGAAGCGTCTGTGCATGGCTGTGGACAGGAAATAACTTAAAAAAAAAACACACACCCCATACCATTTTTTCAGAAATGGGGATTTCACCCTTCAAAATGACCACGCTACAGTCTTCAACGCAAGAAGCAGGCAACATAAACAACAGCTCCCATGTTCAAACCCTCAGGGATCCACTTACACACAGACAGAAAAACCCCAAGTCCAGATGAGCACTGCTAGGGCTGGCCCTTGGTCTGGAGAAAAGACATCGAAGAGGCACGGAGTTTGCATAACAACTAAAAATCCACCGATGCTCACTGCCAGCTACACTCGCACGCCGCAGGTTCCTGGCAACCCTCTGTGCCCGGGATCACACACCTGTGACCCACAGAGCCAGCCGTCCCCTGGACGGTGTCTGTTTCTATCCCTCAGTGCCCTGGCCCGCAGCCACGGTCTCCGATTACTTGCTTGCCCACTGCGTATTCACCGAAATTATGGATTTTATGTTTTGGGTTTTCTCCGGGCTCTTCCTAGTTCTCTACACATGGTGAAGTCTCAGTAAGACTATAATCATTTTTTATTCATTACTTTCCTGGTGTGTGTGTGTGTGTGTGTGTGTGTGTGTGTGTGTGTGTGTGTTTCTAACTCTTGGAATTATTCTGGCATGTTTAAAACTCTCAATATGGGCCCTAGCCGGTTTGGCTCAGTGGACAGAGCGTCGGCCCGCAGACTGAAGGAGACTTGGGTTTGATTCTGATCAAGGACACATGCCCTGGTTGCGGGCTCGATCCCCAGTAACGGTCGTGCAGGAGGCAGCCGGTTCATGATTCTCTCTCATCATTGATGTTTCTAACTCTCTCTCCCTCTCCCTTCCTCTCTGAAACCAATAAAAATATATTTTCCAAAAAAAAAAATCTTTAAAACTCTCAATATGGAACTGAAATGATTATATCTTTTGAGCTTTCCTATTTCTATAGAAACTTAATTCTATTTATCAAATCTGTTCATTATAGCATCACTCCAAAGAGTTAGATTAAGATTTTCACCAACTTTGGAGGCTATTTCAGGAGTAATCTACCTGAATAATTAGGCTTTGGCCAAAAAAAAATCATTCTGGGAGATTCTAAAGAGCCTTCCTCAGAGATAAGTAGTTTTACACCAACGCTTACCTGAATAATTAGGCTTTGGCCAAAAAAAAAAAAAAATCATTCTGGGAGATTCTAGAGAGCCTTCCTCAGAGATAAGTAGTTTTACACCAACGCAGCAGACACGTAACATGGCAAGAGATTCCTTTGTTTGTCAGGGAAACATGTATGAAGACAACACGGAGAATACGAGGAATGTTTCACATCTGAGAGCCAAATCGAAGGTCACGAGAGGAAATGCTGGCTTGTCCTGGAGCAAATGCTTTTCAGTTGGAAAAACGCACCCACACAACGATTCTCAACTCCTCAAAACAGGGTGACCCCCCAGTGACAGGTCTCATCCAACTCCCAACACGTCTTCACGTGTTTAAAATGAGACATGGCTCGACTAGCCCAATTTTAGTTACGGACCATACCTGAATTCTAGAAAACTATTTGGTTACAAAGCAGCTTACCATTCCGAGGTTCTGCTCATTATTCCTAGCATATTTATAAAATGTATTGAAATATAGAAGATAATGTTATTGATCTCACTCCACCAGCCGTCTCGTCATCAACAGAACGGTTTTGTCTTCCACTGCTACACCCAATGGTAGCCTCTCCTCAAGTTCACCTTCTACAAATGGCCAGCACTATTTCAACTTTCTAGTTAAGTTAGTCCCGTGAAAGCCACAAGGATCACAGATTAATTTTTTACTCCTTTAAAAATAAGATTCTTGGAGGTACAAAGACATGTCCATGCTGTTTAAAATATTTAAACCTACACGAATACGATTTTTACAATTAAGCAGATAGGAAATTATAATTCTCTTAACATCTGTTGTGCAGCATAGCAAGAATCTTCTCGTTTATTATTGGTGATTACAGCACTTAATGGTGTAACAATACAATTTTTGACTTTCCAGTGACTAATGAGATATTATCTGTTTTCAATATGAGGATGTTTGGGGTTTGACCTCCCACAGCAGAATGAAAAAGTATAAACAAGAACTGATAACTTTACCTCCTTTGAATTTCCAATTCTTCTTGTGATGGGCCATTTTGAACTTGGGCAGGAAGTTGTGAATTTTGTCTAGGCAATGTTGGCCCTAAAAAAGGGAGGAAGAACATTATAGGTAAACATCATCTGGATATTTAGCTGGCTAGAGAGAAGACCATGAGAATAACATAAAAACCATCACATAGCTACAAATGTGTCTTCTTTTTGCTTAGCAAAATAAAACGTAAGCTTTCCATAACACAACAGCAAATGAGAGACTGCAAACGTCATACTGTCATCATATCCAAAGGCTTACTTGAAACAAATGGGAAACGTCCACAATGAAGGGAAAATGAACATTTATATATGAAGAGCTGGAGGCAAACAAGTATTCAACGAGCAGCTGGGGAGGCGCCTAAGCTTGACATTTCTAAGACAATGAAACATTCTCCCAGGAGGACTGGCTCATGAAGTGGAGAACTTAAAAAAATGAAAAAAATCGGAATTTAAAACTCACCTAAATAGAACACTGGAAATGAAAAACAGGAGAGAGAGAGCATGAGAACCTTCTTATTAGACTGGTAGATGCTAGTGCAGCGGTTCTCAACCTGTGGGTCGCGGCGACCCCTTTGGCGGTCGAACGACCCTTTCACAGGGGTCGCCTCAGACCATCCTGCATAGCAGATATTTACATGACGATTCATAACAGTAGCAACATGACAGTCATGAAGTAGCAACGAAAATAATTTGATGGCTGGGTCACCACAGGAGGAACTGTATTTAAAGGGCCAGAAGGTTGAGAACCACTGTGCTAGTGCATTTATCCAATTTGCTCAATTAAAGCTTCCCTTCTTATTTTAATGGCCTGGCATTGAGCACTGGTAAAAAAATAAATAAAATAAAAACAAAACATTGGCTAAGCTTAATATATAATTAACCTATTTGTCTGAATTTTTAAGATAACAGAGGTAATGTTACTTTTCATCTGGGGTATTTAAAAAAAAAAAAAGACAGACCCTATATTCAAATTTGCATGGTTCCGCCATGAGAAACCTTAATGACCATCCATTCTGATGTGTCATGTACAAGGCAGACCTATTTTTAGCATCTGATAAAGAATGCCACTAAATTATGGGACATTTTAATGTCTCTGGATAGAAAAACAAAATGTGTCATAAAATGAGATAAATGCTGGACCTAACAGACCGACGGTTACAAAAGACCAGTTTTGAAATCTAATCCATTAAACAAGGGAATAAAGAAGTAGCTATCTTCCACTCTTGGAGAGAAATATATGAGTAATGACATGCTGTACATGTCTATGAATTCCAGTGTGCCTGCAAGTGCCTCTTAGATATTTTTAAAAGTGTTTCGTAAACCACTAGTATAAAAAAAAGAGTTAATAAACGCTTCTAAAGTAAATGCTTATCATCTACGAAGTCACAGCACAAAGTATTTTATACTAGTGGAGTGAACGTCACCACTGGAAGAATAAGGCTCATTCAAATGTCATACAGAACTGGTTTATCCCATGTAAAAAAAAAAAATACAATAATTCGATCTGAACTTACTAATTTTTTCCTCATCTCTTTACACATATTTTTACGTTCATCATTTAATTTGTCCTCTAAAGACAAACTAGGTGGCAACTATAGTGATATATTTCATTAGGTTTCCTAAGACTCTGCTATTTTGATAACCACATGAAGGAAATATAAAAATATATTAATCCCATGTCATCAGTAACAACAACAACAAAATTAAAAAAAAGCATTTTAAGTTAAAATATAAATAGACACTTAACTGTTTGCATAAATGAGAATATAGAACTTGGCTGGCGAACAGCTTGGAATTCTTTCCTTCTTTAGAAAATTAACATAATAACGTAAAAATCCTGCCATAGTAAGCCATACGCTAATGTTTAACACTTTACAGGGCAAAGACTTCTCGTCTTTTGGGGGCAGAAGAAGGTGGGAGGGCAACTCTGAGAAAATATAAGTAATTTGGGGGAAGAATTTTATAGATCTGAAGTTATATTTATCCAAAAATGCTACATGGGCAACGCATAAGGCTACTGTGGTTTAACTAGTTTTTTAAAATACTGTTTGTGTATTTAAGTGAAAACCTCAGGCTGCTCGAATAATTAAACAGCTGGACGTCAGAAGGTTACATTTCCTTGGCTTCCATCTCAAAGAAGAACGCAATGATTACTACATCTAGGGCAGGCGTATGTCGCAACGATAACACTAACAATATATTAAAATCTATCCATGTAAATTTTAACTCAAATATATAAATTCAAGAAGATACGTGAAACCTTCAACTCAATTCCATTGGTTTTATTAAACAGGTTGTTTTTTTTTCATATATATTTTATTGATTTTTCACAGAGAGGAAGGGAGAGAGATAGAGAGTTAGAAACATCGATGAGAGAGAAACATCGATCAGCTGCCTCCTGCACACTCCTACTGGGGAGGCGCCCGCAACCCAGGCACATGCCCCCGACCGGAATCGAACCCGGGACCCTTCAGTCCGCAGGCCGACGCTCTATCCACTGAGCCAAACCGGTTTCGGCTATTAAGCAGGTTTTAAAAAAAAAACAACAAAAAATGAACAGCCCTGGCCGGTTGCTCAGTGGTTAGAGCGTCAGCCCACGCACTGAAGGGTCGAAGGTTGGATTCTGATCAAGGGCCCGTGCCTCCTCTGCAGGCTCAAAGCTCGGCCCCAGGTGGGAGCAACCAGTTGATGTGTCTCTCTCACATCAAAGTTTCTCTCTCTCTGTCTCTCACCCCCTCCCTTCTACTCTCGCTAAAAATCAACGAAAAATATCCTCAGGCCCTGACCGGTTTGGCTCAGTGGATAGAGCGTCGGCCTGCGGACTGAAGGGTCCCAGGTTCGATTCTGGTCAAGGGCATGTACCTCGGTTTCGGGCACATCCCCAGTAGGGGGTGTGCAGGAGGCAGC
>NW_005358689.1:1693959-1699977 GCF_000412655.1 Myotis brandtii
TAACATGCCAAGATGGGCCTCTGACATCTCCTCTTAAAAAAAAAAATCCCCCATATTTAAAAAAACAAAAAAAAACCCAAGTGAGTAAATAAATAAATAAACTAACAAGCTAACAAAAGTTGACATAACTCACAAAAGACTCTGAAGGACAAAAAGATTTATTTATTTATTTTTTTTTTAGCAATTCACAAGACTTGGACTCTGCTTTGAGTTAAAAGTTTATGCAGCAAATTCGTTTTAAAAGAAGTGCCTCTCCTGGTTGATATCACTCATGATAAAAACAATTTACTACAGTTTATTCATGCAGCTGAGGAGCAAGGGGAAAACTTCATGGAAGATCCTTTTTAGGTGGAGTTCGATCCAAGAACAACTGAAAATTCTCCCTACGTGGCTCTTTGTGGTGATGGGATCTGTGTCTTTCCATAGACAGTCTTTAACTGGGGGCCAGGGAGGGGGAGCATTCTATATTTAATCGGGGGTTGTGTTTGCTTCAGCTTCATCAATATTGTCAAGTCACAATCGCGAGCACAGTGAAAGTCATGTGCATGTAAAAATGATATCAATATATCATCAGCATTAAATGAAAGAGTTCCAGGTAAATGACGAACTTCAGGTACACGATTACATTTCGCCTTCTTGTCAAGCCTTCGGCTGGGTTAGATAATTCCTAAGTCCTACCAAAGGCACCAACACTCAACAGGAAGCAGCGACTAGGATTGGGCAAGGCTTGTTCGCTGGCACTGTATTTCCTGGAACATAACTATCGCTTACTTCACAATATTCCTACAGGAGTGCCTGTGTCCCCACAGACTGCAGATAAAGTTCTTCCCTAACCAGTGGGCAAATGACAATATTTTATGAGCATCATGTGCGGGTTAACAGTTCTCTTTTGGAAAAAAAAAAAGAAACAGGTCATTGCTTGTCCCTACTATATTATCATAAAAGAATAGTTATTTGAGGGTTAGTTTTCTCTCTTTCATTACCACCGTCAAAACCAATGGTTGATCTTCATTTTTTCCTGGCTAGAATTCATATAGCAAAGGGTGTGAATTATAATTTCTACTAAAGAAAATGTGTCCATGTCGCTGAAATGGTCTTCTATGAATGATGGAAGTCAGAGTAGAATTTCTCTCTGAGCCAGGAATGAATGGCTAAAACACATTTCATTACTACAACATTTTAATTTTCACAAATATAATTTCACACTTAGCCACAGGTTACTTAAAAACACAGGACCAGAAGACAAATAGGTGTTATTATACACAATACAATCAAGTTTAAGCTTAGCCATGTGGTAATTATATTGTTTGTACAATTCAAGATAATAAGGGGGGGAAATCTGCTTTTTAACACATAATTTTACAACTTAAAGAATTCACGTCTATTAAGGCTCGATCAAGCCTTTCTCTGCAATTGGGTAAACTGTGTAATTGTTCTGCAGGTGGAGCTCAAGATATTCAGTAGCACATATAGAACAAGTAGGTTTTCAAAAAAGACTAGAGTCCTAAGAACACAAATACGAATCATCATCCATGGCTAGTTCAAAAGAGGGCGTGGAAGAAACCCCAAGAGGAGGCAGAAAATTCAGAATTAAAAGTTACTGATGAAACGCTTAATCTGCAATAATTGTGGATTCTGGGGAGAGGTGGGGGGATTTATAAAGAGCCAAACAGGAGGCTCACTGCTGTAGCTGTGTCACCTGGAAGAGTCACTATATATAACAAGAAACACACTAGAATTTTCATTTGTGGAAATGTATAGCACACGTTTCTTTGCCTAAACCAGCAAATATGTAAATTTTAAAATAATTCTCTTCATAGGTAAAAGAAACAATGCCAGGAATACTGAAGAATCACATCAAAAGCTTTGAGTCACATGCATAAAGTACATTATGTACACAGTTAAACTGTTTATATGAAATTCTAGCAGTATATCATTTTATAATTTTATCTCTCATTTAAAAATCTGGCCAGGTATATGGGGATCAAAAAAAAGAAAAGTATACATGAGTTAAAAAAAAAAAAAAGCTCTGATTTGAAAGTTACCTTCTGAACTTGGGTTTTCAAAACAGAAAGTTTTAGAATCAAATGAAGATAAAAAGAAATCAGACAAGTGTGTGTGTGTGTGTGTGTGTGTGTGTGTGTGTGTAGATACAGCCTGTGTAAGGATAAGGATATGCGTATATCTGATTAACTGGAATTTGGGGTGACTAAGTGACATATCTGGTTTGTCTCTACAAACAATACATATATGTACACACTTGTGAATAGGAGAGTGAAAGAAAACACTCCATAAAGCCTAAATTCACGCCTGAGCCACAAATACCTACACTACTGAATAAAAGGAGGCTGTTGGGTCAGAAATCAACCCACGAAAGCAAGGAAGAGCTCCCATCTGCCTGGTGACGGGCACACCTACAAACCCAAGTTCAGCAAAAGCTCCCTCCCAATAGGGCACATCCCCCAAATCATAGGAACATGGACCTAATTTCCCCCCTAAATTCCAAATTAAAAGATCGCTCTCAAACAAAATAGTTAAAAAACGAAAATGAACGAACAAACAAACAAAAAAAACACACCCCACTCTCGTTTGTAGTGAAAGAAGGGAACCAGGAGTCAACTTTTAAGATCCTAATTCTAAATAAATCCTCGCTCAAGGATGCCGAACTCAAAAGCTGACCAAATCGCCTACGTGAACCACAACGAATATCACAACATAAAAAAATAATAAATCAGGAGCTAGCTGCGTTATCCCAAATACCACAAAACCAGACCATGGCCCTAAGGGAACGGAAGGGATGGCAATGCGCGATTAGTATGCAGCACAGCTTGAAAACGGAATGTAAACGTAAGTAACGTTGCTTACCACAGAAAATACATCGCAAATTAGCGCTGTCCTGGGGAGCAGCAACCTTGCTCTGGGCTGCAACAGACACCTGGGTGTTAGAAGCTCCAATGGACCACGGGGCCATCTGAAGAACTTGACATCATAAACTAGAAGGCGCTTGGAAAGGTTCAACACGTTTTTCATAACATACTTCCTATCTAGACCCTGCTCCTGGAAGCACCATCATGTCATCAACGTAACCTCTCGAACATTCGCTTTCTAAAAAAGTGGTGGGTAATCTTATTTGGGGAGAAAGCCTGCGAGCCACAGTTGGAATGAGGCACTTACAGCTTCATTATTTCCCGAGTTATACAATCAGAGAGTGCAATCGATGTATGCAGGACAATTATGTTTTTAAAAGTAAATACGGCTGCGCTACTGGAAGTCCAGATCTCTGGCCATTAGAGTGCATGGCATGATATCTACCCTCTCTTTTAGTCTTGCTCATGTAGGAGAATTTGCAGCTGAAAAAAAAAATTTTTTTTTAGGGGAAATGCTTAAACTTAACACAAGAAATATTCATGTCTACTAGTGGAAAAAAGACCAAAGCCATTTTTAAACAGCCTACAGCAAGTAAAGTGTTCTCTATTCACGGATATAAAATAAGAATATCTTCATTTGCTTTCCACTTTGGAAAACATCAAAACTATTCATTGTTTTGCCAAGCCATATTTTATTGTTTCTTTTTTCCCCTCAATAGTATATATGTACACATATATGACAATGTATCATTAAAATGTGTGGCCACAGCAAATAGCCTTTTACTATTTAGGCTATCTACATTAAAATTTACCTTAAGCATTAATGAAGTAAATCCTCTTTATGAGACAAAACTCAATGAGAAGAGGTGATAATTCATGAAAAGGGGAAGGGCTTATATAAAATCAAGGTGACATTCAAAATTGAGGTGGAAAAAAACAAGATCAGATTTTTTTTGTGGATTATAATTAGCAATATTCGATAAAATCCTATAGAAATTCTTTTCAGCATGGGAAAGACTTTTTTCCATTGTTATTAACCAGAAACAATAAACCGGGTAGAAATATATCGACTTTAAAAAGTCTACATAAAGGCAAACAAGACAAGTATTTTAGATTTCCTCTAAAACTGTATTCTTCAAATAATATAATTTATACTAACTAAAGTCTGCACAGAATCAGAACCAAACCAGTTTATATTTAAAGAATGCACATCTGACAATGGTAATAAATCTTAAAATTCAAGATGCTTTAATCATATTTAAAAATTAGATTTAATATAGTCCAATTAAGTATAAATCTTGTCTTAAAACTATTTTTCAGCAGATATTCTCAAACACAAAGATTGATAAAGGTCCCCTTTGCTAAGTCGTTCCAACCACCCAATCTATTATTAAAGTCACATGCACAATATTTACAGTAATGACGAAAAAAGACCACAGGCATACATATAAAACGGCTACCAAGCTAATTCGATCATCCCAAAGGAGATGAACGATTTAGACATTTTTCAATAATTACATTTTAAGTGTAAACCTTGAAAAACTCTGCCTTCCCCATGTTTGTAAGTGGCTACGCCTACAAAGCCTTTATGAAATAAACGTGCCTCATCTTCAAGGTTTACCCTTCCGGTCCCTTGAATTCACATTTAATGGGGAATGGGGAACAGAAGGCAAATAGAAAAACTTACAAGAAAAACCTGAGACATTATCTCGTCTCTGACAGCAGAGCAATGACCACGGTCCATCACCGATCATTTTGGCAAAAAAGTCATCTGCCAAGTGTCACAATGCAGGGAAACCATTGTTACTGCGCGAGACAAAACATTTTAAACCCAAGAACTCCCAATCTTGTCACCGGTTAAACTGTTATGCACCATCTCTAAGCGCCGTCTTCCCACTGACTTTCACTTCTTACCATCGCGTCAGAAAAATACTGATCTCAACTCTGAGACGGCTGCTTGAATTCGACTGCAGCCTGCATTTCCCAAAGATACTAAATTATTCATTGCATCATATGCGTGCCGCTCGCAGCATTTCCTGCTTCATATTGATGCTACTAGCTCTTCTCCGGCCCAGCCAGGGAGGAGGGTGGACTATGGGAAAGAACATTCCCTGTCCAGACAAGTAAATTCAGCAACGTGAAGATACAGCAGAATTCGTTTCAGCATCGATATTCCATCGATCTCACATTTCGCCTAGAAAGGGCATTTTTCCCCTTGAAGTGAGCCCTATTAAAATAGGCTTCGGGCCAAGATAAATTAGGATGGGCCCTCAAGAAAAACATGAACTGAGGATCGTGTATCCAAAAAGCAACGTTTGTTAAGTATTTAGATTTAAGGAGAAGAAAAATGGTCATTGCCATCAGCTACGCTCCCCTTACAATAGTCGTGTATGCTGGTGGTTCACTTATTTCTTTTCTTTTTTAATATATTTTATTGATTTTTTACAGAGAGGAGGGGAGAGGGATAGAGTTAGAAACATCGATGAGAGAGAAACATCCATCAGCTGCCTCCTGCACACCCCCTACTGGGGACGTGCCCGCAACCAAGGTACATGCCCTTGACCGGAATCGAACCCGGGACCCTTCAGTCCACAGGCCGACGCTCTATCCACTGAGCCAAGCCGGTTACGGCTCCCCCTGCCTTTTAACATTCTTTACCGTCACGTGTTTTGCGTGAGCAGGGAAATGCAGAAACTTGGGTGACATACGAGTAGCAGGAAGTGACAGGCTGTTGCGCCGTGACCAGCATCACTCTCTTCTATCGCTACCTATCATCACCACACTAGACCCTCAGCATTCATGTTTCAAACCACCAGAGGTTCCCACTGTTAGCAGTCAGTCCCCAGGCAATTCGTGGCGGGGAGAGGAGCCATCTCAGCGTCTTTTCCGAGGATTAAGTGAGGCAGCGTTGGCTCAAAGCTGGCTCTCATCCCATCTGCGCTCGGGAAAGCTGGCCTGCTCCGTGCACAAAAGCAGCATCCAAAATGAGCAACGTCCGCACTTCTGACTGCCAGGAAGGCCCCGGGTATGACCTTCATGGTTGCAAAGTCCTACGAGATGCACTTTTGAGAGGGAACGGAAGCAAATGTTTTGGTGTTGGTTCTAAGCAGTGGTTCTCAACCTGTGGGTCGCGACCCCTTTGGGGGTCGAA
>NW_005358689.1:1700406-1750791 GCF_000412655.1 Myotis brandtii
TGGGGAACAGAAGGCAAATAGAAAAACTTACAAGAAAAACCTGAGACATTATCTCGTCTCTGACAGCAGAGCAATGACCACGGTCCATCACCGATCATTTTGGCAAAAAAGTCATCTGCCAAGTGTCACAATGCAGGGAAACCATTGTTACTGCGCGAGACAAAACATTTTAAACCCAAGAACTCCCAATCTTGTCACCGGTTAAACTGTTATGCACCATCTCTAAGCGCCGTCTTCCCACTGACTTTCACTTCTTACCATCGCGTCAGAAAAATACTGATCTCAACTCTGAGACGGCTGCTTGAATTCGACTGCAGCCTGCATTTCCCAAAGATACTAAATTATTCATTGCATCATATGCGTGCCGCTCGCAGCATTTCCTGCTTCATATTGATGCTACTAGCTCTTCTCCGGCCCAGCCAGGGAGGAGGGTGGACTATGGGAAAGAACATTCCCTGTCCAGACAAGTAAATTCAGCAACGTGAAGATACAGCAGAATTCGTTTCAGCATCGATATTCCATCGATCTCACATTTCGCCTAGAAAGGGCATTTTTCCCCTTGAAGTGAGCCCTATTAAAATAGGCTTCGGGCCAAGATAAATTAGGATGGGCCCTCAAGAAAAACATGAACTGAGGATCGTGTATCCAAAAAGCAACGTTTGTTATGTATTTAGATTTAAGGAGAAGAAAAATGGTCATTGCCATCAGCTATGCTCCCCTTACAATAGTCGTGTATGCTGGTGGTTCACTTATTTCTTTTCTTTTTTAATATATTTTATTGATTTTTTACAGAGAGGAGGGGAGAGGGATAGAGTTAGAAACATCGATGAGAGAGAAACATCCATCAGCTGCCTCCTGCACACCCCCTACTGGGGACGTGCCCGCAACCAAGGTACATGCCCTTGACCGGAATCGAACCCGGGACCCTTCAGTCCACAGGCCGACGCTCTATCCACTGAGGCAAACCGGTTACGGCTCCCCCTGCCTTTTAACATTCTTTACCGTCACGTGTTTTGCGTGAGCAGGGAAATGCAGAAACTTGGGTGACATACGAGTAGCAGGAAGTGACAGGCTGTTGCGCCGTGACCAGCATCACTCTCTTCTATCGCTACCTATCATCACCACACTAGACCCTCAGCATTCATGTTTCAAACCACCAGAGGTTCCCACTGTTAGCAGTCAGTCCCCAGGCAATTCGTGGCGGGGAGAGGAGCCATCTCAGCGTCTTTTCCGAGGATTAAGTGAGGCAGCGTTGGCTCAAAGCTGGCTCTCATCCCATCTGCGCTCGGGAAAGCTGGCCTGCTCCGTGCACAAAAGCAGCATCCAAATGAGCAACGTCCGCACTTCTGACTGCGGGTATGACCTTCATGGTTGCAAAGTCCTACGAGATGCACTTTTGAGAGGGAACGGAAGGAAAAGTGTTGGTGTTGGTTCTAAGCAGCGGTTCTCAACCTGTGGGTCGCGACCCCTTTGGGGGTCGAATGACCCTTTCACAGGGGTCGCCTAAGACCATCGGAACACACATCTCTAATTACATATTGTTTTTGTGATTCATCACTATGCTTTAATGATGTTCAATTTGTAACAATGAAATTGGGGGTCACCACAACATGAGGCACTGTATCAAAAGGTCGCGGCATTAGGAAGGTTGAGAACCACTGTTCTAAGGTGTCTAGAGTCGCCTGGAGGGAGACACTGCAGTGGTATGGCTGCCTCCATTTAAAAAAAAAAAGTCAGGGACTATCGGCATGGAAACTGGCACAGTCACTGAGAAAAAACAGTACTGAGGATCCTCAAAAATATGAAGAGAAAACGACCCTATGATCTAGCCGTCTTACTTCCGGCTGTATGTCCACAGGAAAGAAAAACAGAATCTCAGCGATATCCGCGCTCCCGTCTTATTCACAATAGTCAGGTATGGAAACACCCTAAGTGTCCATCAACAGATGGATAAAGAAGATATACATACCAGACACACACATGTGTGTGTGTGTGAATATATATATATACACGTATATATATACAAGGACTGAGAATATATATGTACATATATACATATACATATACATATACATATACATATACATACAAGGACTGAGAATATATAGTGTGCCCCCCCAAAAAGGTGTGAACACATTTTGAATCATTATAAAGGCCGTGTTTATTAAAATGCATTTCATTTTTAAAATGGGGCTATCTGGCCTGCCTGGTGTGGCTCAGAGGTTGAGTGTCAACCCATTCACCAGGAGGTCAGGGTTTGATTCCTGGTCAGGGTACATGCCCAGGTTGTGGGCTCGATCCCCAGTGGGGGACATGCCATCCCCAGGAGGCAGCTAATCAATGATTCTCTCTCATCATTGATGTTTCTATCTCTCTCTCCCTCTCTGAAATCAGTAATTTTTTTTAAAAAAAATTGAGTTATCAGCTGTTAAAGTGTGTAAGCATTTTTGGGGGGATAGCATGTATACTGTACTACGTATAAATATACCATATATATTATATATCTCTTTATATTTACATAAATATATGTGTGTGTGTGTATATATGGGCATATATATATATATATATATATATACACACACACACACACATATATATATTTATGTATGTATGTATATCCTCAGTCCTTATATAAACTCTCTGGCAGAGAGAGAAAGTAAATGAGTGGTGGCCAGGAGCTGAGAAGTATGGAGGAATTGGAAGAGGGTAAGGGTGTGGGGTTGTGATAATGGCTTAAGGGCACAGGCATGATGAAAACGTTCATAAAGTGATGGCAGCTAACCGCGCACCCCTGTGAGATACTGAAAACCACTGAATTGTACCCGGAATGGGTGAACTGCATGGCACGTGAAGAAAAGCTCAATAAAAAAAAAAAAGTGTTGTGTTCTTCCTCTGAGAAGTGATTATTACAACACCAAGTTGAAAAGTATCTCCATGCCCTTCCCTGTCCCATTCCAGAGAATCTTAAAAGGCACGGCCTCTGGCGGTGGGACTTTAGGCGGTTTTACTTTTCCTTTCTGCCTTTCTGCACTGCTTCCATTTTTAGAATAAGCACCACCAGGAAAACCAAGCTTCCTTTCCCTCGGAGAAGAATACGCTGCGCTGGGAACCGGAGTTCGGGTCAGGCGGAGCTCTGACGGGCTCCAGTTTCCGAGGAGAGAACTGAATGTGAACAGCGAAGGAAGCGACTCCGCTGATCACACCAACGTGACCGTGACCGAGCGCCCTTGAGGACGGCAGAGCCGGGACCTGGTGCCCTTCCAAAGGCCGGAGCGGGGCTGGGAAGGCGCGCGTTTCAGCAGGAATGAGCACCAGAGGCGCTGCGGAGGCCAGGGCTCTGAATGCGGGGCCATTCAGGACGGTTCAGGGAAAACCAGCGCTGTCCCGGTTAAACCAGGACAGCGGCCGCCTCTCCATGGGAACCTGGCGCCTGGCCCTTCTCCCTCTCACTGCACGGGAGCTCATGCACTTCATCGGCCAAACCCAGAAGCAGCTGCTGTCTGAAACGACGATGCCCAATTTTACTTTCTGAAATTAAAAATATATAACATTTTATAATAAAATAGTTTTTTTAAAGAAATTAATTCTTCTGCCCTTGCTCAGTGGATAGAACGTAGGCCTGCGGACTGAAGGAAGACAACGATGCCCAAATTTACTTTGTGAAATTTCTTCTGCCCTTGCTCAGTGGATAGAACATAGGCCTGGGGACTGAAGGGTCCCGGGTTCGATTCCGGTCAAGGGCACATGCCCAGGTTGTGGACTTGATCCCCAGTAGGGGGTGTGCAGGAGGCAGCCGGTCAATGATTCTCTCTCATCATTGATGTTTCTATCTCTCTCTCTCCCTTCCTCTCTGAAATCAATATTTATTTATATTTTTTAAAAAGGGTATCTGAAATTTTGACTGTCTAACATCCAGCAAATGCTTCTCTAATTTATGAACAACAAATATGATTAAGTTTCAGGGATACAAGTAGTTATACACAAATTATTATTCTCATGCAGAAAACCATGGAAGTAATCGTGGGTGACATCCTCAGATCAACGCAGCATCCTTAGGTCAATTGCAAGCTTGCTGTGATATAAGCCTGAAGAGAACTGAAGTCACCAGGCAAGACTATCAGATAATCCTATATAATAAAAGCCTAATATGCTAAGTGTCTGGTCGTCCAGTTGGCCATTCAACCAATCAAAGTGTAATATGCTAATGATATGCTAAGGCCGCTCAACTGCTTGCTACGACGTGCACTGACCACCAAGGGGCAGATGCTCTGACTGGTGGGTTAGCTTGCTGCTGGGGTCCAGCCAATAGGGACTGAGCGAGACAGGCCGGACACACCCTGGAGCCCTCCCGAGGTCCCTCCCCACCAGACAGCAGATGCAGCGAGCTGAGCAGTAAGGAGCAGTGATCAGGTGGGCAATAAGGAGTGAGGAGTCCGGAACTGTGAGAGGGTGCAGGCCGGGCTGAGGGATGCCCCCCCCCCCCCGCTCCAGTGCAAAAATTTCGTGCATCGGGCTTCTAGTACATTATAAGATGCTCAACTACCAGAGAAGCAGAGAAACAAGAATGAGAGTCAGAAACCCTTTTATTCTATTCTCTTAACTAACCCCCCTGGACTCAATAGGAAGAGTGAGCCTGTCCAAAAAAACTATACTTATCATTCAGAGCTGTTCTTTCACAAATAATCAAGGATATCTAAATACTCGTGTTCATGTCAGGTACAGGGACTACTTCAACTTTCTTATCAGTATCTTGGCATAATCACAAGATCCAAAATTCCCTAAAATGTCAACACAGTTAATTAGAACTTCTGAATGACTTTCGCTGAGTTTCTCTCTACCAAGAGCTTGTAAGTTTTAGTCCCAAACACAGAAGCTTAATATTTGCGTTAGTAAGTACAACCCTATCCCTGGAATTTATAAATGAGGAAGGCTCTGGAAGAGGCAAGTCTGAGAGTGAAGCACCCACACAAAAAACTGTCCCACAACCCCAAAGATCTGTTTCAAAAATATTACTTTCCCAGTACGATTTGTTGATTTAGGAAAGCTCAAAGTGAAAGACACGACCCAAGGTTATCTTTGGGATCTTTCTGGGATCCAATGTCACATGATTTTATTATTAGATTAGAGGCCCGGTGCACGAAATTCCTGCACTCAGTGGGGGAGGGTTCCCTGAGCCTGGCCTGCGCCCTCTCACAGTCCGGGAGCCCCGAGAATGGATCGCCCCAAAGAAGTAGACCCTGCCCACCTGGCCAGGGCTCCACGATCGATCGCACCCTGCGGAGGGAGGCCCCGCCCACCTGCCACAGCCCGTCGGTTGGTGGCCTGGGCCTCCCTCTGCAGGGCGATCATGGGGTGATGGCCGGGCCCCCGACCAATCACAGCGCACCTGCCTTAGCTGGCCTGGCGCCAGTGCGTGTCATAGAGTCATTCTGCTGTTCACTCATTCGGTCGATTTGCATATTATGCTTATATTATTATAGATATGGTTTCTGTATAAAAAGTATTAATGAAGTACCCAAATGTGCTATGTCTAGAATCAAATCTGTCATGTCTTCCCAGGAGTCCCCTCCTCTTCCTCTCCATCTCTGGCCAGCAGACGCATTTCTCCCCTTCCTGGCCTGTCCATTCCATCTCACTGAAATATGGAGAGAGGATGAATGGTAAAACCAGATCTGGGCACAAATGCCAGTTATGCCCCTGTCTAGCGGTGGGCCTTGGGGCAAGCCTGGTCCTTCCGTAAGCCCTGAATCACATCTCTAAGACAAAGACAACACCACCAACCTTGTATTAAAGATATCAGTCATCTAGGTGCCCAATCAGGATCTGGCACACACACGGCGGGGACCCGGAAACAGGTCATTCCTGCCTCACAGCTGCTTTCATGACTAAAGGTGAACACAGGTCGAAGGCCCAGAACTATGGCTGGGCAGGCAGAGCAGGCACTAAATCAAAGGCTGTCATGCCCTCTTCTCTCGGTTCCTCTCCTCTCCGACGGCCTCACTTCAGGCCTCATCTTTCTCACCGAGATCACCACCCCGGCGTCCTAATCTGGTCTCCGTGCTTGTAACCACATACCAGCCCGTTACATCTGGTCTGAAGCACCAGCCGGATGAATCACATCACATGACTGTCCCACCGACCACGTAACATGCGCGCTCCTCAGCAAGAACACAAGGTCCTTCCCAAACTTTCCAGCCTTGCCTCTTAGGGTCCCCCCCCCTCCCCCCGCCCATCCATATTCTCATGCCCACGCCCTACACAGTCCATCTGCTGCTTCCCAGCTGCTCCTTGCTCTCAGGCCGCCAAGCCTACCCAGAATGTTCTGGGGGCCTACTCATTCTTCAAGACGCAGCTCAAGCGTCATCTCCCCTTCAGAGATCTCCTTAACCCTCTCACTTTCTTCGGTTCCAAAGGCCTCACTGCCCCCTTCCCAGCACCTCACAAAACATATTCTAATGTTGCTCCCGCCCAACTGTGAAATCCTGGAAGGGAGGGAATAGGCCGTAGCATGTCAGTATGACTCCCAGTGCCACAGGCATGGTATCTATGTTCAAAACACGTGTGATGGTTTTTGTGATATAACCTTCATACGGCTCTCATGACGCATGGCACTCTGGAAAACAGAAGTGTCACTGCCAACATAGTGGAATCTCCGTATTTATGTGTATTTATAAAACCTAAAGAAAATTTCGAACACGCGGATATCTGTGAGTATGTTCTCATTTTCGGTAGATTTGTGGGGTTTAAATTCTAGCAGAAGCAGTGTTACCACGGGCAAAATATTAAGATGTCCTTCTTACAAAGGTATGCTTAAGCTTAGTTGAGTAGAACACAGCAGAATAATCGTACTGGCTAGGCGTGATTTTTCTTTTAAAAAATGAATTAAAAAAAAATCATTTCCTGTTTTCAAATGACTTCCACCTTTTCCAAAATGGAACATTGTACAAACTGACCTCTACCAATCATCGCAAGGACTGACTTTATATTCTATATAACCCATAACTGTTAGCTGTGAAATTACTATACATGTACTTGCTAAATAATATAGAAATCCCAAATATCAGTCTGAATACAGCGTTTTGAACGCACTTGTTTAAAAATCTAGCCCATCTCCCCATTAGGCAAGGGAAACAGATAAACTGTAGCATTTGGTATAAAAGAAAGAACACGACTTCAACTATTTAAAAAAAAAAAAAAGGGTACAACATGTGATTTTTGTTTCTTAAATCCCAAATATAACTCACTGTATTGAGTACCTCCTGTACTTTCCCGTATATTAAATAACTGCACACCAAGTTAAAAAAACAAAAGTCAAGGAAAACATGCCTGCCACCCACCCTTTTCCTGAGAAACAGACATAGTAAACACGTATAGAACACCTTGCAAAGGTCAGCGTGACGAGCCCCAAAGGAAGCTACTTTTTTAAATTAATTTAAAGAATGTGTTTGCGGATTTAGAGGATTTAGGGAGCAAGGGAGCGAGGAAGAGAGAATTGCGTAATTATTGGTTTTGGTAAAAAAAGATAGGTTAGTGGCGTTCAAATCCTGCTCTGGGGACCACACATGTGCCTCAGCAGCCATGGACTCCCAACCCCCCACATTAACTAGAGAAGCTCCCCCTTTTTGTTTTTGTCTGTTTATGCACCAAACTTCTGAAAACATTATTTGAACAAAAGTGTCCGTGACTTTAAAAAAAGTCTGAACATCACTAAGAAAGACTAACCAACATTCAGTGGGTGATATGGACATTAACACCCAATAAAACAATAAACAGAAGCATTCATTATGGGAAAAAAAATGGTTTTAGAAAGTGGTAAAACATTAAGAAGCAGGAAAGACTAATATCTGTACCTCCTGTACTTTCCCATATATTAAATAATTGTAGTCGCTTTATCGTGATGCATAAATGTTTCTTTTGCTTCTGATCATGGACTTACTGGGTCTAGTATTTGTTTAGGGAGTAGGCACGGAGGTTAACCTTTTTCAACTTGGTTTTGGCAGAAAGACAATGGGTGGCTTTAGCAAGGAACTGGCTGTGAACCCAAAGTAAGCAGCTGTGGAAGGGAAAGATGGTCAAGATGAGAGGCGACAGGACTGGTATGTTTGTTTAGGTGGATGGGAGGGGCCTGCAAAATAAACCTGGGGTAGGGAACAGACCTATCCTACTTTTCCGGAGATTTACAGAAAAAAGTTAAGGCCTTTCCCACGGACATTTCTGATTCTTCGCATCTATCTCCTCCCATGCCTCCACTTCCAAACCAACTAATGGCATCAAAAATCAGAAATTAGCCCTAGCTGGTTTGGCTCAGTGGACAGAGGGTCAGCCTGCAGACTGAAGGGTCCCGGGTTCGATTCCGGTCAAGGGCCCATGCCAGGGCTGTGGGCTCGATCCCCTGTAGGGGGCTTGGAAGAGGCAGCCGATCAATGATTCTCTCTCATCATTGATGTTTCTCTCTCTCTCCCTCTCCCTTCTTCACTGAAATCAATACAAGTATTTTTTTTAAAAATCAGAAATTAGTGTTTAACTACAGTAATTTATGAAACGTCATTTCCTAAAGAGATCAGAGTATGAAAAACACCCACTATATGCTTTGTTTTCTCTGATGAAAAAGATATGAATCCAAAAGCCTCTTTGCCAATGACTTGTGCCATGATTCAAGGAGATGACAGGATGGACCAGCTTCTTCTACCTTTTCCTCTCTCTTTCCTCAGCCCACAGTATGACAGGTTGAGGTGGTGACAGAGCAGAGAACAGCGGCTCAAAATAATCTAAGAAGAGCCTAGTACATTTTTTGCCTTTTCAAAATGCGTGTGTAGCCAGTAACATGACGGGTGATTTTCCCATTTGCCAAACGCTCTATAATGCGGAAATTACAGAGAATGTAATTGAGTCTCTCCCCGTGAAGACTCACTAATTTCAAAATATCAAGAGCAGAAGAAAAAAAACATTAATTAGCGCTTGCATTTTGAAAGCAAACTGTATTACTACATACTGATAAAAACAATTCTTCCCATTTGGTTCAAAAAAAAAAAAAATCCAAACCTGATGACTGAACAACAATTTTAACTACTTTAAATTAGTAACATTTAGCTCCTAAGAGTAGTAAATACTCTTTTGAAGGTTCAGAAATTAAAATGCTAGTTTTGTTCCAAACATGGGGAAGCCAATATGATTGTCATACATATACTGCCTAAACTTTGATCCTTTAATTATTTTACTATGCAGTTAAGATATTAAGAACCACAATCCTAGTTTCTTTCCTTTGATAAAACTATGGCGACAGAAAAGCAATTCTACAACAGAAGGCTGATACAATATTGATGCCTGCAAGGTAAGTACAGTGACTTCCGATCATCTACACGCAAGACTGCATCCATGCAGACTTTTCTATGCTATTTTCTGGACTTATAGACAAACCAGGAGAAGTTCCAGTCATTTATTTTCTCAAAATAGATAATATATGAGAGCTGTGTACAAATTATTTATAGAGATACTAATTCCCTCAAAGGAGATCTAAAATAAATCATCTATAGGCATTAATACGTGACTTCCAGCAAGATTCCAAAAATGTCTTCTTGCACCGAAATTCACATTGGAAAGAAACTAACAAGTGGGCTAGAAGTTTCGATCCTTTTTACAATGAGGGAAGGAATAAGTCAAATTTAATGTGTCTGTATTAGGTTTCAAAATTCTCTACCTTCAACAAAATATCACATCTTAATCTGACTATCGAAGTCATTCCTTTAAAATACATAAATTTGGTTCACAGAGTATTTATGTCATATGAGTCACTATGAAATACACAGTGCAGGCAAGAGTAATCACATTCGTATTGTTTTATGTATAGCACTTGTTTGCTGATCATAAAAGCTATCTCCCCCAAGAGAACAAATACACCGGTGAATTTCGTTTTCTGTTCTTTAAACAAAAATATAGCTCATCTCTGACACATATACAGTATTAAATCCTAGAGTTGTTTTGTGTGTGTGTGTGTGTGTGTGTGTTTAAGTTAATTATTTCTACATAGCTATCTAACCACCATGCAGTCAGAGGAGATGCAGTTCACAGCTAACACCACCTGAGGGCACTCCTAAAACTGTGAAACAACTTTTAGAATCAAACGTTTACTGACTAGGATGCAGGAGACCTAGTCCTACTTGAGGTTCAAGGCCTCAGGAGTGGCTTAAAAAACATGCTTCAGAAACCACGTGTGTCTTCCTAAAATCTGAGATGAAGATTGTGATCTACTGCATATTCTCTGGGCCTCCTGTCCTTGCAAGGAAAGCTGAGGTTCTACAGCAGGAGGAACAGAACTAGGTATTCCAATGAAAACATTTAAAAATGACTAATGAACCCATCTCATAGGACTATCCTTCCAGAACCCATATTCACATCAGCCAATAAAAAGTTCACATTTCTGCAAAGAGTTAACAGAAATTCAAGAATAACTTCACATACAGAGATGATTTAAAAGCTGGTCAGAAAAGGTCTGTTTAAACTGATAGGCGGCACTTCAGTTCAAGAAAACAAGCCAACCGCAGGCTCCAAAAAGTTCACATTTCTGCAAAGAATAACAGAAATTCAAGAATAACTTCCCATACATTGATGATTTAAAAGTTGGTCAGAAAAGGTCTGTTTAAACTGATAGCACTTCAGTTCAAGAAAACAAGCCAACCGCAGGCTCCTTACCTGTTTCCTGTGAATTCAACACTTCTAAGGCATGCATCATGGCACTTGCAAAGACATTGGCATCCTCTTTGCTGCCAAAGTTGAGACCATACACCTGTCTAGCGTCTCGCCATTGGTGGAAGGTCTGTGTAGCTTGATTGTACTTCAACCCTTTGGGAATGGCACAATTTATCACCACCTAAAAGACAGTAATTCTTTATAAAGTCAAGCAAATAAATGGCAAAATCGACAAAGTCAACAAATCCTGATTGAAAAGGTATCACTTCATTCATCCTTAGCCCTCCCGCCACCACCACTGCACTCGCCAGCCATGAGGCAGGCTTCTGGCTGAGTGGAGCTCCCCCTGTGGGAGCACACTGACCACCAGGGGGCAGCTCCTGCGTTGAGCGTCTGCCCCCTGGTGGTCAGGGCGCATCATAGCGACCAGTCGTTCTGCCATTCGGTCGATTTGCATACTAGCCTTTTATTATATAGGATTTTCATTCTCCATATATTTTAAACCCCATAAAGCACTATTTTTAGTTTTATACAGTCAATGATCGACTAAGATCAACACTTAATGCTTTTTAGTCCTCTGCCCTCTTCAAGCTTCCATTGGGACCATTTTTGATCTTGAAGAATTTCTTCCCATGTAGATCTGGCAAGGAAGTCTCTCCATTTTTGTCTGCCAGAAAATATCTTTATTTCACCTTCATTTTTTGAAGAATATTTGTATTAGGTACAGAATGTTACGTGGTCACTCACTTCCCTACAGTCATTTGAAGTTCACGGCCTCCCAGCTCTTGATTCTATTGAGAAGTCAGCTGACAGCTTATTGTTGCTACTTTAACGGTATCTGATTTTCAAGGACTGCTCAAGGGTTTCACCTTGTATTTAGTTTACAGTGATTTCAACACAATGGGTTTCTATAGGGTTTTCTTGGTGCTGATTTCATCCCTTTTGAAAATTCTTGTTTACTCTCTCTTCAGTTATTGTTCTGTCCTGTGATTACACACACTCTGCACTTTTCTCACTGTATTCCCTTACGTCTCCCTAAGCGCTTTGTGTATTACCTATTTTTCTCTGATTATCTTAGCTTCAGTCTGAATTTTTTTTTTCTTACCTGTATTTCAGTTTACTAATTCTTTTTAGCTATTTCTAATTGGTTGTAAAAACAAAACAAAACAAAATCATCTCTGAGTTGTTAACAGCAGTTATTTTATGTTTCGATTCTTTTTTAAAAAAATCTTTATATTGTTGAAAGTATTACATGTCCCCTTTGTTCCCCCTGGACCCCTTCTAACCCACCCCTGCACTCCTCCCTGTTCCCCCCGGTCCCCCTCATCCCAGGCCTTAAATTTCCATTTTGTTCTTTTTTCAAGTATCCAGTTCTCTGCTGAAATTCTCAATCTGTCTTATATTTCCTTGAATGTATTAAGCATAGTTATTTTAAAGTCACTTCCTGATAGTTCCATTAACTGGATTCCCAGGGGTCTGTCCTATTGCTGTTTCTTTCCCGTCTCCTCGTATGCCTGGGTATTCTGATTGAGTGCCAGACGTTGCATATGGACAATTTTAAGGAAATGTTGATGCCTACGATGATGTTATATATTTTTTCCCCCAGGGAAAATGTACATTGGCTTCTGGCAAACAGCTAGGGAAACTAACAGTCTTAAATCACCTTCAAGTAATTCAAATGATTGAGGCTGAGCTATGAGGGCCAGTCTAATTCTGAGTCAAACTTTTTCTTCCCAACATATGGGAGGGACTTCTGGGTCCCAAACCATGGCCTGCGAGACTACCCACACACCCTCCCTCATTCGCAGGGCCTGACTTCCCATGTTTGCTCTACCGGCCCCAGGACTCGGCCCCAAATCTGCTTAGTTCCTCAGTTTCCTCTTTCAAAATTGACACAGGCCTCTGGTGAACAGGTCCAAAGCTGGGTTCACGTCTATGCTTCTTTCTTTTAGATCATAACTTACTATGTGTCTTCCCCCATTCTTTACTGCATCTTTCTTTCAAGGTTGGGAACCTTATCATGCTTGTGAAACCTAATCACAGTGCCTAGAACATAACAACCACTGAATAAATGTAGAAAAATGGAATATTTTAATATATCTATATATATAAAAGCCTAAGCAACCGAACGACCAAACAACCGGTTGACCAGTCGCTAGGACGCGGACTGACCACTAGGGGGCAGACGCTCGCTCAACACAGGAGCTGCCCCTGGTGGTCAGTGCGTTCCCATAGCCAACCTCCCGTGGTCCCTCCCTCTGCAGCCTCAATTGCCCCATCACCGGCCAGGGCAAGGGACACCTCCCATGCACAAATTCCTGCACCGGGCCTCTAGTGTGTATATAATTTGTACACGCTCCATTCTACAAATAAATAAAGAGTGATTTCTTTTTAAATGGATCTTACTACAGGAAGTTAAGGTATTGTTTAATAAATTATAATAACATGTTTCCACTTTAAGAAAGGCTGATAACCATTGAAAAATGTAACAAAGGTACCCTGGAATGAGAGAAAACCAATTTTTATTAGATATATTCATAGGTACACATTATTATGTTACTTTAAATATTTTTATAAAGTTTTATTTTCTTTTATATACTGATCTTGTATTTTAATAAAAGGGGCAACCTTGCTGAACAGTCTTATTAGCTGTAATATTTTATCTCTGTAGATACTCGGGATTTTTTATGTAGAGAATTATATCATCAGTGAATAAAATCAGCTCTACTACTTCCTTTACACTCCTTCTAGCTTCTATTTCTTCATCTTTATATCACCAGGTTACTTCCTTTGCAATGCTAAATGAACGAAAGCGATGAAAGTTGAAATCCTCGCCCTGACTGGTTTGGCTCAGTGGATGGAGCGTCGGCCTGCGGACTGGGGGGTCCCGGGTTCGATTCCGGTCAGGGGCATGCAGTCTTATTAGCTGTAATATTTTATCTCTGTAGATACTCGGGATTTTTTATGTAGAGAATTATATCATCAGTGAATAAAATCAGCTCTACTACTTCCTTTACACTCCTTCTAGCTTCGATTTCTTCACCTTTATATCACCAGGTTACCTCCTCTGCAATGCTAAATGAATGAAAGCGATGAAAGTTGAAATCCTCAACTTATTCCTGAGTTTAGTGGAAATCCTAAAACTGTACTGTCCTGTGAGATGTTTGCTGTATGTTTACGTTAGTCATCCTCATCAGCTTAAGAAAATTCATTTTTATGCCAAACGTGCTGAGAATTATTACCTTCGGGTTTTAATTTTATCACATGTTTTTCCTGAATCTCGTTTCTAATAGGTGTTCTCCCGGTATGTTACATTATTATTATCGAATGTTAAACTATCCTTACATTACTGCTGAATTTGGTCTGCTAATATCTTACTGAGGACTTTTTATAACATTTTAGGTAAATTATTAACTACTGATATATTTTATGATTGCAGATCTATTAAATTTTTCTACTTTTCTGCCAGTTTTGGTCAGTAATATTTTTCTACAAAATGGCCCACTTACTGGCATAAAGCTGTTCAAAATAACTTACAGTAACTTATTTTTGTAGTATATCCATAGCTACATCTCTTTTCCAATCCGAATATAACTTTTTTTTTTCTGCTAGATTCTGCCAATTTTTCTGTTCAGTAGGGCAGCTTTTGTGTTAACAAGTTCTATTTATTTTTAGTATTTCCTTCTGCTTCCTTCTTAAGCTCATTATATGTCATTAAGAGTTGCCCATCTAAGGACAGCTTAGATGTCCCACAGGTTTCTATATATAATCTCTTGTCACTCAGGTCTAAGCACTTTCTTTCTAAACATTTTCTAATCTTCATAACGCTTTCATATCAGTGTCATGAATTATTTAGAAGTGTATTTAAATTTCCAAACATTTTAAAAACACTCTATTTGTCAAAAACTATAAAGTCACCGGATAGCTTACTTCTCTTATGGATAAAAAAATCTCAATGTTTTCATTTGTAAATTGTCTGACTTGTGCAGACGTCTTTAGAATTATTTTTAAACTAGAAGCCCAGTGCGCGAAATCACACAGCCCCGACCACCCGCGCCGGTGCTGGTCTTTGGTCGTTACGGCGTTAGGGCCACAGGCCTTTTATAATAGAGACTAGAGGCCCGGTGCACGACATTCGTGCACTGGGGGATGTGGGGGTCCCTCAGTCCAACCTGTACCCTCTCCAATCTGGGAGCCCTCAGGGGAGCCCTCTCCAATCCAGGAGTTTCTGTCTGTCTTTGCAATCATATGAGTGAATTGTCTGAGACCCCCAACCCAGTTTGTTTTGTTGCTCACAGAATAACAGAGGCATTTTTTTCTTTGCTTCATTGGTGGAGATTTCCTGGAAGTTTTAGGATATCTTCCCTTTAATTTTTCCTAGACACTCTGATTTTACTTACATCTCTCACCTTTGCTTTCCCTCCATCCCCCATCGCAACAGTAACTTGCTCCAGGCTCACTTTGCTCTAGTGTCTAGGAGAGCCATCTGCCACCAGAACTACGATTCCCAGCATTCCTGGTGCTCCCCGTGCTGCTGGGAGCAACCGAGGAAGCCACATCCCCCCAAGCCTCCGGCTCTACCGCTCTGCTCTCCACCCAGTGCCTGTGCATGCAAATTAACCTGCCATCTTTGTCGGGGTAATTTGCATACTCACTCCTGATTGGCTGATGAGTGTAGCGGAGGAATGGTCAATTTACACGTTTCTCTTTTATTATATAGGATATGCATTTCCTTTGTGGGCCGACATTGAGATACTTTTAGGGCTGTTCTTCAGGACGACCTATGCTTTCCCCATCGGGACTATTTTGACTACGGTTTCAAACCCCTGCTTTATTTTCATGAAACAGCAAGTCCTTCCGTAACACAGGACGGCTTGAAGAACTGAATCCGACCCGTACCTGATGGTCCTGAATCTTCCTGCCCACCACTCTGAAGGTGTTGTTGCCGGTGTGGTGATAGATGTGGACTCTGCTGAACCCAGTCGAGCCACCAGCTGGAACCCACTTCTTGTTGGCATCATCATAAACCATCACAGCAGCTCTTGCCTGACAGATACTCTGTTCACTGTGAGAACAAGCAGAAAAGGAAAAAGCAAAAAAAAAAAAGCAAACATGAGACATCTAAAATATGCTCAGTTGCCCACACAGCCATATAAATCAGAGTCAGCCGACTCAGCAGTCACTCAACAATCAGTGCTTCACTGGGTGCCAGAAACAACAGTGAACAAGACAAAAGCTTCCTGCCCTTGTGGGTACAGTCTGGTGGGTTAAAAAGTAAAGGGTAATGAGGGACATGAGGAGGGGATCAGGATCCACGAACACACACGTAACACAAAAATGTTTTCTTCTAAACCTGAGTATCGACACTCTCATTAAACTGAATACAGCTCTAAGTATTAATTACCCATTATGTGTTTAATCATATATCCTATATAATAAAAGGCTAATATGCAAATTGACTGAACAGCAGAATGACCGGTTGCTATGACATGCACTGACCACCAGGGGGCAGATGCTCAGTGCAGGAGTTGTCCCCTGGTGGTCCGTGTGCTCCCACAGAGGGAGCGCCGCTCAGCCAGAAGCCGGGCTCATGGCTGGCTAGTGCAGCAGTGGTGATGGGAGCCTCTCCCGCCTCCATGGCAGCGCTAAGGATGTCCGACTGTGAGAGGGTGCAGTCCAGCTGAGGGACCCCCCCCTCCAAGTGCATGAATTTCATGCACCGGGCCTCTAGTATGTTTATAATGTCGGTGACCTGTTTGTGAATCCCTCTGTACTGAAAACCTGTTGGTCATCAGGCTTGCTTCATGGTCTATATAGCAAATTCTGAGAAGCTCTATCTGCCCCTTAAGATATGGAGTGGTCACCAATAATCAATGATGGTAATGTGACTCACTCTCTGACACCCCTTGGCCAGAACACCCTATGTTTCAAATTTCTTCATTTAAAAAATGAAAAAGTAAAATGAGATCTTTTCCAAGGATCCTTTAGATTTTAATTCTAACCATCACAGATAAATACGAAAACAGGACAATCGGAAAATAATGTCTTTAAATCTCAGCTTCATCTCAATTATCTGTTACCAAGTGAGACCGAGATACATGAATAAATAAAATGAGGGGAGATGATCTGAATTTCACATTAAGCACTAGTTTCATCTTTCAAAAATCCTCTAATGCCACCCTGGGGGGAAATGGTTGATTAGAAGTTTAGTTTATTTCGTTTTTGTTTTTTAAATCAAATATGGAAAATGAACAACAAAGAAAACAGGTACAGTAACTCTATGCTTTACCCCAAGCACCCCACATACTATAGAAGACTTAGCTGATGTTTAAGCCATAACTGATGCAGAGGCCCCCAAGTAACTCACCCAACCCCATCTTTAACGAAAGCTTTGCTCATTCAGCCCACTTTGGCCTCAAAGACTTAAGAAAGTAAACATATGGGTTCCTCCCCAATGTCCTCAGGAGCAAAAAGTCACTTTCGCGACCTCTTCTCTCACCCCCACGTCTGCCCCATCTCTCAACACTGTATGTGTGTGTTTCACTCAACTTGCCAGGCAATCTGATGACAGAGGATCATGGAGACATTGAGAGGCCGCAGCACTGAGCAATAACACTGCTTCAGAACAATGGGTTCCAATTGTTTATATTTTTCCACTCGAGAAATTTTACAAAAATTTGTAACAATATTTGTGTGGCACGAACACTGAAATAAATCCAGTGATAGTCTAATACTGTATGCTGCCCTGAAATTTTCTAAACATAACTGTAATTGAGTTTTGATTTTATAGAGAGGAAGGGAGAGGGGGAGAGAGATAGAAACATCAGTGATGAGAAAGAATCATTGATCGGCTGCCTCCTACATGCCCCCCACTTGGGATCAAGCCCACAACCTGGGCACATGACCTGAATCAAACTGGTTCATGGGCCTACGCTCAACCACTGAACCACACCGGCTGGGCTGCACTGAAATTTTGGGGGTAAAAAGTTCTGGGAATAAAAATAAACCGATGACTAGAGCTTGAATTATTATTATTTTTTAATATTTTTTTATTGATTTTTTTTTTACAGAGAGGAAGGGAGAGGGATAGAGAGATAGAAACATCGATGAGAGAGAAACATCGATCAGCTGCCTCCTGCACACTCCCTACTGGGGATGTGCCCGCAACCAAGATACATGCCCTTGGCCGGAATCGAACCTGGGACCCTTGAGTCCGCAGGCCGACGCTCTATCCACTGAGTCAAACCGGTTATGGCGAGCTTGGATTTATTTTTTAAGCTGTGATTCAAGAGCACTTGTCAGCACAACAGTGGAAATCTGGTCCTCACTCACAAGAGAAACACTTAAGTGACAACATTTACATAACCCTATCGCAAGACGACATGAACCAGGTAAAGCAAAGTGCGCAATCCAAGAAGCAAATCTGTAGATTAATAAAGTAACACTATTTCCCAGTTTTCAAAAATTACTATTTGGGGACATACAATATGATTCCCATGGTTCAAGAAATACGGTCTCCTCAAGGGAGTCCCAGTGGGATCGATCACACACATTAGGCCACACTGAACCCCTATTTTTTGTAAGTTAAGTCGTTTCATGCTCAAAAAAAAAGAAGAAAAAAGGCTTTCCAAAAATAAAAATAAAAAAACCCAAAAGCAGAATGTCCCCACTTCTTCCTCTACAATGGGTATCTGGAGACATTCCATGGATTGAAGTACACGGTTCATCGAACAGCTTTTAATTGGCGCTTATTATACAAACCACTTCATCAACCATCCACTGTCTGGTCACTTCAACTTCCCTGGAAAAGCTACAACCACTGAAACAAAGACCTCTGCAAACGAACATATCCAAGTGGCCAGCAAAAGGCCAAAAATGCAAAAAAAAAAAAAAAAAAAAAAAAATTTCGTTGATTCATTTTCTATTGAAAATGAAATGTTCAACATGAGAGGTTAAGGATACAAATCTAACGCTAAGCAAAGCCAAGGAGCAGCGGGAGGGAGGAGCCAGGGTTAACGAGAAGAAGAACTAAGAAGCTGTGGGTAAGAGCTGAGGGGCTCTGGGAAAAGGAGGAACAGACACGAGAGGATGTGGAAGGTGCGAAGGGACGGGTTCGGCCCAGATAACTCTGCGGTCCTGGAGGACATCTGGCACTCAGAGAACACACATCAAAGCCAGGCCACGAAGGGACCGGCCCGGCCCACAGGGGTTCTTAGAGACAAATTCAAATCAAGTCCTCCCATTCCTTCCCACAACATCTGAGGATCTTTCCTGGCTGGAGACAGACATTCTGTGGTATATAAAAAAAATCGTTGGTCTTTGTCCCGGTCCCTGGCACAGAGCTCCTAAAACCCTTGGCATCTCCTGAACAGGAAGAGAGCCTCTGGCATGCTAATGAGCTGACTTGTAGGCTTGAGGAAGGGAGCTGTTTTCAGAAATACTGAGCCATGATCAGAGGGTTGCAATTTTCAGTCCTACTCCCCCTCCCCCCCACCTCTGGGGAGGGTAAGAAGGGTTAGAAATAGAGTTCACAATCATGCCTATGTAACGAAACCTCCATAAACACACCCAAACAAGCTCGCGTGGCAGTGCTGGGTGGGTAGCATGCCCAGCGTGGGCATGGAACCTCTGCACCCACCCCATCCTTTGCCCTATGCATCTCTTCCATCTGGCTGTTCCGCAGTTGCATCTCTCTATATAAAAGCCTAAGCGACCGTTCAACCGGTAGCTATGACGTGCACTGACCACCAGGGGGTTAACAAGTTCTATTTATTTTTAGTATTTCCTTCTGCTTCCTTCTTAAGCTCATTATATGTTATTAAGAGTTGCCCATCTAAGGACAGCTTAGATGTCCCACCGGTTTCTATATATAATCTCTTGTCACTCAGGTCTAAGCACTTTCTTTCTAAACATTTTCTAATCTTCATAACGCTTTCATATCAGTGTCATGAATTATTTAGAAGTGTATTTAAATTTCCAAACATTTTAAAAACACTCTATTTGTCAAAAACTATAAAGTCACCGGATAGCTTACTTCTCTTATGGATAAAAAAATCTCAATGTTTTCATTTGTAAATTGTCTGACTTGTGCAGACGTCTTTAGAATTATTTTTAAACTAGAAGCCCAGTGCGCGAAATCACACAGCCCCGACCACCCGCGCCGGTGCTGGTCTTTGGTCGTTACGGCGTTAGGGCCACAGGCCTTTTATAATAGAGACTAGAGGCCCGGTGCACGACATTCGTGCACTGGGGGATGTGGGGGTCCCTCAGTCCAACCTGTACCCTCTCCAATCTGGGAGCCCTCAGGGGAGCCCTCTCCAATCCAGGAGTTTCCGTCTGTCTTTGCAATCATATGAGTGAATTGTCTGAGACCCCCAACCCAGTTTGTTTTGTTGCTCACAGAATAACAGAGGCATTTTTTTCTTTGCTTCATTGGTGGAGATTTCCTGGAAGTTTTAGGATATCTTCCCTTTAATTTTTCCTAGACACTCTGATTTTACTTACATCTCTCACCTTTGCTTTCCCTCCATCCCCCATCGCAACAGTAACTTGCTCCAGGCTCACTTTGCTCTAGTGTCTAGGAGAGCCATCTGCCACCAGAACTACGATTCCCAGCATTCCTGGTGCTCCCCGTGCTGCTGGGAGCAACCGAGGGAGCCACATCCCCCCAAGCCTCCGGCTCTCCCGCTCTGCTCTCCACCCAGTGCCTGTGCATGCAAATTAACCTGCCATCTTTGTCGGGTTAATTTGCATACTCACTCCTGATTGGCTGATGAGTGTAGCGGAGGAATGGTCAATTTACACGTTTCTCTTTTATTATATAGGATATGCATTTCCTTTGTGGGCCGACATTGAGATACTTTTAGGGCTGTTCTTCAGGACGACCTATGCTTTCCCCATCGGGACTATTTTGACTACGGTTTCAAACCCCTGCTTTATTTTCATGAAACAGCAAGTCCTTCCGTAACACAGGACGGCTTGAAGAACTGAATCCGACCCGTACCTGATGGTCCTGAATCTTCCTGCCCACCACTCTGAAGGTGTTGTTGCCGGTGTGGTGATAGATGTGGACTCTGCTGAACCCAGTCGAGCCACCAGCTGGAACCCACTTCTTGTTGGCATCATCATAAACCATCACAGCAGCTCTTGCCTGACAGATACTCTGTTCACTGTGAGAACAAGCAGAAAAGGAAAAAGCAAAAAAAAAAAAGCAAACATGAGACATCTAAAATATGCTCAGTTGCCCACACAGCCATATAAATCAGAGTCAGCCGACTCAGCAGTCACTCAACAATCAGTGCTTCACTGGGTGCCAGAAACAACAGTGAACAAGACAAAAGCTTCCTGCCCTTGTGGGTACAGTCTGGTGGGTTAAAAAGTAAAGGGTAATGAGGGACATGAGGAGGGGATCAGGATCCACGAACACACACGTAACACAAAAATGTTTTCTTCTAAACCTGAGTATCGACACTCTCATTAAACTGAATACAGCTCTAAGTATTAATTACCCATTATGTGTTTAATCATATATCCTATATAATAAAAGGCTAATATGCAAATTGACTGAACAGCAGAATGACCGGTTGCTATGACATGCACTGACCACCAGGGGGCAGATGCTCAGTGCAGGAGTTGTCCCCTGGTGGTCCGTGTGCTCCCACAGAGGGAGCGCCGCTCAGCCAGAAGCCGGGCTCATGGCTGGCTAGTGCAGCAGTGGTGATGGGAGCCTCTCCCGCCTCCATGGCAGCGCTAAGGATGTCCGACTGTGAGAGGGTGCAGTCCAGCTGAGGGACCCCCCCCTCCAAGTGCATGAATTTCATGCACCGGGCCTCTAGTATGTTTATAATGTCGGTGACCTGTTTGTGAATCCCTCTGTACTGAAAACCTGTTGGTCATCAGGCTTGCTTCATGGTCTATATAGCAAATTCTGAGAAGCTCTATCTGCCCCTTAAGATATGGAGTGGTCACCAATAATCAATGATGGTAATGTGACTCACTCTCTGACACCCCTTGGCCAGAACACCCTATGTTTCAAATTTCTTCATTTAAAAAATGAAAAAGTAAAATGAGATCTTTTCCAAGGATCCTTTAGATTTTAATTCTAACCATCACAGATAAATACGAAAACAGGACAATCGGAAAATAATGTCTTTAAATCTCAGCTTCATCTCAATTATCTGTTACCAAGTGAGACCGAGATACATGAATAAATAAAATGAGGGGAGATGATCTGAATTTCACATTAAGCACTAGTTTCATCTTTCAAAAATCCTCTAATGCCACCCTGGGGGGAAATGGTTGATTAGAAGTTTAGTTTATTTCGTTTTTGTTTTTTAAATCAAATATGGAAAATGAACAACAAAGAAAACAGGTACAGTAACTCTATGCTTTACCCCAAGCACCCCACATACTATAGAAGACTTAGCTGATGTTTAAGCCATAACTGATGCAGAGGCCCCCAAGTAACTCACCCAACCCCATCTTTAACGAAAGCTTTGCTCATTCAGCCCACTTTGGCCTCAAAGACTTAAGAAAGTAAACATATGGGTTCCTCCCCAATGTCCTCAGGAGCAAAAAGTCACTTTCGCGACCTCTTCTCTCACCCCCACGTCTGCCCCATCTCTCAACACTGTATGTGTGTGTTTCACTCAACTTGCCAGGCAATCTGATGACAGAGGATCATGGAGACATTGAGAGGCCGCAGCACTGAGCAATAACACTGCTTCAGAACAATGGGTTCCAATTGTTTATATTTTTCCACTCGAGAAATTTTACAAAAATTTGTAACAATATTTGTGCGGCACGAACACTGAAATAAATCCAGTGATAGTCTAATACTGTATGCTGCCCTGAAATTTTCTAAACATAAATGTAATTGAGTTTTGATTTTATAGAGAGGAAGGGAGAGGGGGAGAGAGATAGAAACATCAGTGATGAGAAAGAATCATTGATCGGCTGCCTCCTACATGCCCCCCACTTGGGATCAAGCCCACAACCTGGGCACATGACCTGAATCAAACTGGTTCATGGGCCTACGCTCAACCACTGAACCACACCGGCTGGGCTGCACTGAAATTTTGGGGGTAAAAAGTTCTGGGAATAAAAATAAACCGATGACTAGAGCTTGAATTATTATTATTTTTTAATATTTTTTTATTGATTTTTTTTTTACAGAGAGGAAGGGAGATGGATAGAGAGATAGAAACATCGATGAGAGAGAAACATCGATCAGCTGCCTCCTGCACACTCCCTACTGGGGATGTGCCCGCAACCAAGATACATGCCCTTGGCCGGAATCGAACCTGGGACCCTTGAGTCCGCAGGCCGACGCTCTATCCACTGAGTCAAACCGGTTATGGCGAGCTTGGATTTATTTTTTAAGCTGTGATTCAAGAGCACTTGTCAGCACAACAGTGGAAATCTGGTCCTCACTCACAAGAGAAACACTTAAGTGACAACATTTACATAACCCTATCGCAAGACGACATGAACCAGGTAAAGCAAAGTGCGCAATCCAAGAAGCAAATCTGTAGATTAATAAAGTAACACTATTTCCCAGTTTTCAAAAATTACTATTTGGGGACATACAATATGATTCCCATGGTTCAAGAAATACGGTCTCCTCAAGGGAGTCCCAGTGGGATCGATCACACACATTAGGCCACACTGAACCCCTATTTTTTGTAAGTTAAGTCGTTTCATGCTCAAAAAAAAAGAAGAAAAAAGGCTTTCCAAAAATAAAAATAAAAAAACCCAAAAGCAGAATGTCCCCACTTCTTCCTCTACCTTTCCTTCCCCCACTGCTCTAGAGTGGGTATCTGGAGACATTCCAAAGATTGAAGTACACGGTTCATCGAACAGCTTTTAATTGGCGCTTATTATACAAACCACTTCATCAACCATCCACTGTCTGGTCACTTCAACTTCCCTGGAAAAGCTACAACCACTGAAACAAAGACCTCTGCAAACGAACATATCCAAGTGGCCAGCAAAAGGCCAAAAATGCAAAAAAAAAAAAAAAAAAAAAAAATTTTTTGTTTTATTTTTTTTCATGAGAGGTTAAGGATACAAATCTAACTCTAAGCAAAGCCAAGGAGCAGCGGGAGGGAGGAGCCAGGGTTAACGAGAAGAAGAACTAAGAAGCTGTGGGTAAGAGCTGAGGGGCTCTGGGAAAAGGAGGAACAGACACGAGAGGATGTGGAAGGTGCGAAGGGACGGGTTCGGCCCAGATAACTCTGCGGTCCTGGAGGACATCTGGCACTCAGAGAACACACATCAAAGCCAGGCCACGAAGGGACCGGCCCGGCCCACAGGGGTTCTTAGAGACAAATTCAAATCAAGTCCTCCCATTCCTTCCCACAACATCTGAGGATCTTTCCGGCCCAGATAACTCTGCAGTCCTGGAGGACATCTGGCACTCGGAGAACCCACATCAAAGCCGGCCCACGAAGGGACCGGCCCGGCCCACGGGGGTTCTTAGAGACAAATTCAAATCAAGTCCTCCCATTCCTTCCCACAACATCTGAGGATCTTTCCTGGCTGGAGACAGACATTCTGTGGTATATAAAAAAAATCGTTGGTCTTTGTCCCGGTCCCTGGCACAGAGCTCCTAAAACCCTTGGCATCTCCTGAACAGGAAGAGAGCCTCTGGCATGCTAATGAGCTGACTTGTAGGCTTGAGGAAGGGAGCTGTTTTCAGAAATACTGAGCCATGATCAGAGGGTTGCAATTTTCAGTCCTACTCCCCCTCCCCCCCACCTCTGGGGAGGGTAAGAAGGGTTAGAAATAGAGTTCACAATCATGCCTATGTAACGAAACCTCCATAAACACACCCAAACAAGCTCGCGTGGCAGTGCTGGGTGGGTAGCATGCCCAGCGTGGGCATGGAACCTCTGCACCCACCCCATCCTTTGCCCTATGCATCTCTTCCATCTGGCTGTTCCGCAGTTGCATCTCTCTATATAAAAGCCTAAGCGACCGTTCAACCGGTAGCTATGACGTGCACTGACCACCAGGGGGCAGATGCTTAATGCACAGACATGGAAACATGGAACAGACTGATGAATGTCAAAGGGAAGGGGGAAGGGCGGAAAGAGATTAACCAAAGATCTTATATGCATACTAGAGGCCCAGTGCATGCATTCGTGCACCGGTGGGGTCCCTCGGCCGGGCCTGCGGAGATTGGCTGAAACCGGCTCTCCAACATCCCCCGAGGGGTCCTGGATTGCAAGAGGGCTCAGGCCAGGCTGAGGGACCCTATTGGTGCACGAATCTGTGCACCGGGCCTCTAGTCCTTTATATTAAACCAGCAATAACACAAGTAAAGTACTTTCCTAAGTTCTGGGAGTCCTTCTAGTGAATTATCAAGCCTGACTCTGTAGTCAGCAGGGCGTGGGTAAGCCTTCGTACCACCACTGGCAGCCAGTATCTGAAATGGGGACAGTCTTGTGGGACTGAGCCATGAGCCTGTGGGGTCTGGGATAACTCCAGATAGTGTCACAACGGAACTGAACGGCTGGACACCCAGCTGGTGTGGAAAACAGGAGAATGGGCTGTTGATGTGCGGAGAAAACCACTCCAGAGACCAACTCCAATTACAGGTGGGCACCAAATAAGCCAGTGAAGCACCCTATTTTGGATCTCACGGACTCAGAAACCTCCAATACAGGTCGGATGAATCCATATAGAAGGTTGACAATACCGTATTTTGGCCTCCTTGCCAGATAGGAAATTGGGGACTGGGGAGGGATCCCCATAACCTAATAAAAGGAGGTATTTTAGAACTTAAAATATCTCAAAATAAAGGCAACATACTGTATTATAGTAATATACTGTAAATGTCATAACTAGCTTTCTATACAATTCTCCATATTTTTTAAAAATATATTTTTATTGATTTCAGAGAGGAAGAGAGAGGGAGAGAGAGATAGAAACATCAATGATGAGAGAGAATCACCGATTGGCTGCCTCCTGCATGCCCCCTACTGGGGACCGAGCCCACAACTCAGGCATGTGCCCTTGACTGGAATCGAACCCAGGACCCTTCAGTCTGCAGGCCGATACTCTACCCACTGAGCCAAACCAGCTAGGGCTATAATTCTCCATATTGTCTGGGGTTTGCTTTTTTCCTTCTCATTTCTCTCTCATCCGGTAAAATACTTAAGAGTTTGCTTTAAAGTATGACTAGCCTCAGTCACAACAGAACTGCCTGTACATTAGCGTAAATACAGACAATAGCGGAATGACAGGGACAGCTCAGAGGGTCTTCTGACAGGCGTTAGGGTCGCCGAAGGAAAAACACACGAGGCCAAAGGGGGTAAAGAATGATGAATTCATTAGGTCACCTGGAAAACCAGATGGGCTGAGCCCCAAAACGGTGCCAGCCCCCAAAGACGAGGAGTCGGAGGTTTTTAAAGGACTCTAGGCCGGCTTTCTCTGCGCAGGTCCGGATTCTGGGACACCTCAGAGGGGAGAGCTCATGGTCTTAGCAAGTGGCATGTGGTCTAAGCAGGTGGCATGTCCATTGTGAAGTGGCCTCAAACTCGGTTCCCAGGAGAGTGGGTACCGATTCAATTATTTGATCAGACCGAACAAGAGGGATTTCAGGCTTTCTCCGGGAGGATTTTTAGCTGAAGAAGTCAACAAGAGGACTTCCGAAATGCTGAGATTGTACACCTATGTGCAGCTTTTCAGGGACACGTAACTGGAAGGGAGGCAAGATTTAAGAACCACAGCTACTGAAGAGGCAGAGAGGAATAAAAAAAAGAAATGCAGATCGAAACAAGTACCGCAAGCCCGGCCGGCGTGGCTCAGTGATTGAGCGTCAATCTAGGAACCAGGAGGTCACAGTTCAATTCCCGGTCAAGGGCACATGCCGGGGCTGCAGGCTCGGACCCCAGTTGGGGGGCGTGCAGGAGACAGCCGATCCATGATTCTCTCTCATCACTGATGTTTCTCTCTCTCTCTCTCCCTTCCTCTCTGAAGTAAAAACATATATAAAAAAATTTTTTTTAAAAAAACTAGCCCAGCAAAAAAGATAAACACTTCATATTCATTATATGACTATTCTCTCCACATTACAGCAAGCCTCAAAATGAGCACCTACTCAAAGCCTTCAGCATCCTGAGTCGGAAAGGGAACTACTATCAAAGATTAAACCAGTAAATTATAGCTTGTGAAGAGCAGGCATTTACATTCGTTATAAACAAAAATTTCATTTTATGATCAAATGCACTGGGTATATAGAGCCGATACAGTTTTTCTTCCTGGTGTTAACTTGGGTATTTTAAAATAAAATATAGCATCAGAAGGCTGGAGAGAGCTGATTTTTAAAAATATAAAGACCGTAACACTGCATTAGAATTCTTTGACTCTGTCAAGTAACTTATTCCTGAATATAGTCAAATTTCCTGAACAGGTATATATGACGGCAGAGGACGGGTGCCAAATTCTCTTCTCCCAGGTACTAGTGAATGAAAAGCGTCCTGGTATTCCAGCTCCTTAAGGATGGCTTGGCTATTCTGGTCTATGCTACTTATTGAGGTTGCAATAAAGCCAAGTCTTTGAAAATAGCAACTTCCTTTCAAAGCCGTCACTCATTAATCGCTACTTGTCAAAGCAGCATGACAATGACAGGGCCTAGCCCACAGCAGACACCCTTTAAGTACCTGTTCAGTACCCGATTCCGTCGAATGCAATCCTACTTATCGAGACCTGGGTCCAATACCATTTCTCTGCGAAGTCTTTCTGGGGTCCCCAGAGCCAGAATGAATCACCCTCCCTCCCACAGTCCTCATTCATCTTTCCACGAGGGAGGCTCTCTGAGGAGGTCCTACCTGAGCCATAGGAGGGAGAGGGTACGTTCTTTACGCCGAGGGCTCTGGGAAGACACTCGAAGGCTTTAAGCCAGTGGTTCTCAACCTTCCTACTGCCGAGACCCTTGAATACAGTTCCTCATGTTGTGGTGACCCCCAATCCCATGGTTACAAACTGAACATCATTAAAGCATAGTGATGAATCACAAAAACAATATGTAATTATAGATGTGTTTTCCGATGGTCTTAGGCGACCCCTGTGAAAGGGTCGTTCGATCCCCCAAAGGGGTCGCGACCCACAGGTTGAGAGCCGCTGCTTTAAGCAGAACGGGAGGTACATTTTTAAAAGATGACTCTAGCTGCTACGCAGACAGAGGAGGGGTTCAGGAAAGTGACATGGAGATCAAGAACGGAAGCATGAAGACCACGGTGAGGGGCACATACGGTGACACTGGAGCCTGACTAGAAACATGGGAGGGAAGCACATGGGAGTGTATGTCGCAGGTATATCGGGCCCTGGCTGGTGTGGCTCAGTGGATAGAGCATCGGCCTGCGGACTGAAGGGTCCCGGGTTCAATTCTGGTCAAGGGCACATGCCTGGGTTGTGGGCTCGATCCCCGCTAGGGGGCGTGCAGCAGGCAGCCGATCCATGATTCTCTCTCATCATTGATGTTTCTCTCTCTCCCTCTCCCTTCCTCTCTGAAATCAATAAAAAAAAAATTTTAAAAAAGAAAGTGTATCGGACAGGATTCACTAGTACACAGATAAGAGGGGAGAGGAAAAGGCGGGGTGGGGACAACGGAAGGCAGGAGACAATTTTGGATGTCACCTAGCACTTTACGGATACTCCCAAAGTGTGTGACATGCTGAAAAGTATCCCTGTTGAAAGCCACAGTCCCAAGTCATCTATTTTTACACGCGTATTAGCACATCCTCACCATCTTTGAAGAAGCAGAGTGCCAATCATCCTCAAATCCTCAGTTTCCGTTCTGTCAAGGTCTGTACAATAACCCCTCCTATGCTACCAACCTCTTAAGGGGGTTCGCACTGAAAAAGAGCATTAGCACCTTGGCTGTTACGACGCTGAGTCATTCTCACAACTAACATGTCAGCTGCTCAGAAGATAAAATATTAAGGCAGAAATTACACACACAAAAAAATGGGGAATTTTTAAAAAGAAGGATTTCCATCTCACGCTCCGATGTCAAAGGTTTTTGGTCAAGCCTGCAATTTTATCACATCTCAAGCATTAAAGAAAGAGAGGTAGAGTAAACATAATGTTCGATTTCAATTCCACAAATATTGCTCCCACCTATACCCCACAGCTGCCGGAGTACAGGAACACCGAGTTGGGGCCATCTCATTGATAAAAGATTACACGGTCAGATCGGGATAAACATGCATTTTCCTCAAACAGGAAAGCCAACAATACATACCAGGCCCTATATCAGTGACGGCGAACCTTTTGAGCTCGGCGTGTCAGCATTTTGAAAAACCCTAACTTAACCCTGGTGCCGTGTCACATATAGAAATGTTTTGATATTTGCAACCATAGTAAAACAAAGGCTTATATTTTTGATATTTATTTTATATATTTAAATGCCATTTAACAAAGAACAGTCAACCAAAAAAATAGTTCGCGTGTCACCCCTGACACGCGTGTCATAGGTTCGCCATCACTGCCCTATATTGTGTTAGGCACCAAAAGAGTCGCAAATCGAGTGCTTTTTCTCTCAGATCACTACTCAGGACTCGTCACCCTGCGAACCTCGGGCTCAAGTCCAGAATCCTCCCGTCCCATCCCCCCTCCCCGGTCTGTCCAGCCTACTCCTGCAGCCCTTTGCTCACGCTGCTAAAAGCTTTAACCTGGGCCCCGTAGTTTCTCGGTTGCATGATTTCAACAGTCTCCTAACTGGCACTGTGGATGCAATTTTACTCCCAACCCCGATGCATGTTTTCCAAATCAAATCTAATCGTGTCGCCCTTCCGGCTAGCACACCCCAAAGACTCATTTCAGGGTGCCCTCTGGCTGCGTGGCATGGCACTCCAGGTCCGCCGTGGTGTGGCCTCTGTCTTTTGACGTTCATTCTTTCTCTCAGACACTGAGAGCATTAAAAGCGCGCCTCACGCCATCCCACCGTCCTCCTGCTGGGGGCACACGCGTGCAAAACGGTTCAAAACTCCAGCCAAACCGGTTTGGCTCAGTGGATAGAGCGTCAGCCTGCAGACTGAAGGGTCCCAGGTTCGATTCCGGTCAAGGGCATGTACCTTGGTTGCGGGCACATCCCCTGTAGGAGGTGTGCAGGAGGCAGCTACCTATATAGCTTAAGTTTAAAAAGTTTGGCTCTCAAAAGAAATTTCAATCGTTGTACTGTTGATAATTTGGCTCTGTTGACTAATGAGTTTGCCGACCACTGCCCTAGGCTAACACGAAAAGCTTTAGAATGAACACGTATGTTATAAAGCTGGTTAACATAGGTGAAGGCATATGTCATTTCTAAGTGCACCAAACTTTATCTAGTTCAACTAACCAACCACTATGACCAGTACAGGTCACAGTAGATACCAAGGCTTCTACTATAGGGTACATTTATGAAATACTAAATAGCTTGTCTCCTTTTATATTTCATAAAAAAAAGACACTTGTTAATAAGAAGGAAGGGGAAAGCTGCTTGTTGGTAACAATGAGGTGTTGTCAGGCTCATGGATTGAGGGATACAGGAAAAACACTGTGAATGTCACTGACAAACAGCAGACACAAATAAAGGCAACATACACACTTGTTGTCCTCAAGGCAAGGAAACCATCTGGGAGGCAGCAGCTCCAAATATGCAGGAAGGCAAAATTTCCCACCGAGACCACACAGTTATATATCACTCAAGTGTCTATGAAATACTAAAAGGCTTAAAAAAAAAAAAAAAGAGGTAGAAAGATCTGTCACTACTAAACTCTTCATCCCACATCGATATTAATGTGCCAAGTACAAATGCAATCTAGTATAGTCACTGATCACAGTCACCAAAGAAAATACTAATAAGTACATCCTAAGAAGGGTTGCATATTTCCAGAAAACAGCTCTGCTGGGTTATCCTGTAGAATGAACAACAACAACAAAAAATCGCTGATAGTGTCAGGCTAAGGAATAAGTCGAAAAAGTATCCTAAAGAGGTGCTGACTACATGCAGTCATGTGTTTAGAAGTAATGAGAGGAATTTTTTTTAAAAATATGTTTTTATTCATTTGAGAGAGGAAGGGAGAGAGAGAAACATCAATGATGAGAGAGAATCATGGATCGGCTGCCTCCTGCACGCCCCCTACTGGGGATCGAGCCCACAACCCGGGCTTAGGACCCCAACCAGGACCCTTCAGTCCGCAGGCCAATGCTCTATCGGCTGAGCCAAACCAGCTAGGGCAAAAAGGAATCTTTTTTTATACAGCTTTGCAGTACTGTTTGACTTGCATTATGAATACCTCTTGCTTGAATAAGCATAGAATATGCAGATTCGATAAAGGTCACCTGACCCAACAACAAGGACCTGCTGCTGCCAACAATATTCCTGGAGAAATAAAGAACGTGAAAACGCACCGTTTCCATGTTCACAGAACAAGAGAGAAGAGACGACGAGGGTGGAATGGGTAAGACTTGGTGGAGGCAAAAGAAAATGAAAGCATACTGGGCAGGAAGTAAAAAGAGATACTAAGAAACTGGAAACGCCGAAACCGGTTTGGCTCAGTGGATGGAGCGTCGGCCTGCGGACTGAAAGGTCCCAGGTTCGATTCCGGCCAAGGGCATGTACCTTGGTTGTGGGCACATCCCCAGTAGGGGGTGTGCAGGAGGCAGCTGATCGATGTTTCTCTCTCATCCATGTTTCCAGCTCTCTGTCCCTCTCCCTTCCTCTCTGTAAAAAAATCAATAAAATATATTTTTAAAAAAGAAGAAAGAAACTGGAAAGAATGAAAATATCTTGGGTTGGGGACCTGCCTCACCCGAGCAACGCCTGGGCACATACTGAAGGGATGCTTGCCGCTAACGAGCAGGTAGATTCAAGCCCGCCTGCCTTTCCTGGGACACAGAAGGCTAGTTAACAAAAATCAAGCAAACATCCTTTTTTTTTTAAAAAAGAATTAAAATCAACTGGTTCAGGAAACTACACTCGATAACTACCCACAAATAAGTATTTTCAGAGCCTGTGTTTCAGAGCATCACTTAACTGTATGCACAAAAGCGACTTTAAAGTGCTAAAATACCAAACTATCAGTCTAGAATTCTATATTCAAGGAAAATATTCTTTTTAAAATTTACTTCAGAGAGGAAGGGAGAGGGGGAGAGAGAGAGAAACATCCATGATGAGAGAGAATCATGGGTCAGCTGCCTCCTGCACACCCCACACTGGGGATGGAGCCCACAACCCAGGCATGTGCCCCGACCGGGAATCGAACCCTGACCTCCTGGTTCATAAGTCGACACTCAACCACTTGAGCACATCGGCTGGGTGGGAAATATTCTTTAAAAATGAAGGTAAATAAAGACATTTCCCGATTTTTACAAAAAGTTCTTTTTTTTTAAGACAAGGTCATCCTGCAAGCTGGAAAGAAATGGTACTAGATGGAAAGTCGAATACTCAGTATGACATAAAAAGCATCGAAAATGGTTAAGTATAGGGTAATTATAAATTAGATTATGACTGTGCAAAGAAAAAAATGGTAACATTACTTTATGGCATTTCAAACTATGTCGACAATATATATATATGACAACTATAGCAAACAGAATGGAAGGAAGGCTGATACATGCCAGCACATACATGAACAGCAAAAATGTTAGGAAGCAATACAAGAGTATGTATCTGACGACTCCTAGATGAAGTTTGGAAACAGGAAATGCTAATCAATAATGGAAATCAATCGCAGCGATTTGCAGATGGGGGAGGGGGTTGAAAGCGAGCTGACATTGCTTCAGGGGACTTTGCCATCACCCCGGAATGTTCTGTCAAACCGATATATGCATCTGTCAAAACCCACCCAATGGTCTGTGCATGTCACTGTGTATCTTTTACCGCAAAAGGAATAAAAATGGTACTCTGAGCCCTAGTTAACGATACACATACTGAAATACTTAGGACATCATGTGCTGGTGACTATACTTATTTTTTTAAATGCATCAAGATAAATTATATGTGTGTTTAGATATGTGATAAAGCAAGAATCGTAAAATGTTTATAGAATCAAGATTGTGGATATACAGATTTTTAATGAATAAATCTTTCCACTGTTCTTTAGTTTTAAATTTTTTATAATAAACTGTTGGGAGTAGGATGGGGAGGTAAACTCCTGCGCAGCCTTCTCTCTACAAAGGAGCTAATTATTCGCTGACTTCATACCCGTAATATAAATTATGTAACATAATACATTTTCATAGCCTCATTAATAAAAAGACAAAAGACGGGCATGTTTTATTTCTCCGCATTCATTCCCATCAGAACTCCACAAATCTTCAATGGAATGGGTTGAGAAACAATGTGTAGCTGAAAATAACCCGCTTGCAAGTGGCGTAGTGAGGATCCCTTCCCCCAACCGCTCAAAAACACACCCACCCACCACAACAGCTGAGATTAACAGTCCAACTCACAGTTTGCAACTAAAACCTGTTAAAAAAAAGTTCCAAAAATTTCTTTAAAGCCCATACTTGTCTCCTACGCTCCAAACCCACCTAGACAGCTGCCTAGTACGCATTTCTAACCCAAGATCACAAACCGACCTCAGAATGCAACCTTTCACCCCCTCCGCTCCTCCCTCCCTAATTTCCCATCCACTCTACAGACAGCTCCTCTGCAGTCACCCCAATCAGTCACCGCGCTGACAATTCCACCCCCACGTCTTCCCAACAGGGGTGGGGAACCTTTTTTCTTTCTGCTGAGGGCCACCTGGATACGTAGAACACCCGTCATGGGCCATACGACATGATCACCTTCAAAGCTGGCCTGCTATCCTTGGTCAAACATTTCATTAACTCACCCCTAACGCCTTGGCAGGGCCAGACCAAAGGATTTCTCGGGCCTTATGTGGCCCGCGGGCCGGACGTTCCCCACCCCTGTTCTATAACTACCCGCCCCCCCTCCATTCTGTCCCACTGTCACTGCATAAACGCATCATTTCCTTCCTGGATTACTACGATAGGGATCCCTAAAGTAGCCCCTATCTTCAGCATTTCCTGACCAAGGATGTCAGCTCAGTATTACCTAGAAAATGTAACGTCCCACTGGCTCTGCATAGGAGACTCTAAGAGTATTTTCATCAGGACCTGGTACAAAACAGACTTACATTTCTGCTGGCTTCACTAATACCATTTTCACGTAAACTGATAAAGACAAGTTTGTCCACATTACCACATCACATCTGTCATTAAGACCCCAGGAGAGCCGAAACTGGTTTGGCTCAGTGGATAGAGCGTCGGCCTGCGGACTGAAAGGTCCCGGGTTCGATTCCGGTCAAGGGCATGTACCTGGGTTTCGGGCACATCCCCAGTAGGGGATGTGCAGGTAATTAACATTACCAGATTCTGGGAGCATGGGCGTTCCGAGTAGAGAATCTGGAGTTAGGACTGGAGTGGATTTCGACGTCAGCTCTGTGGTTTTCTCACACATCCCCATGTGACCTTAAACAAATTGCTCTCTGGTCTCCGGTATCCTTAAGCCTCCGCTTCCTCACGTCTAAGTAGAATAATAATAGTACCTGCCTCTCACAGAACTGCCGTGAGAATAAAACCACAGACGTCAAGCACTTCAAGTATCAGGCGCGCAACGGGCACTGAATGGTGTCAGCCATCACCAGTATCGGCAGCAACAGCGTGTGGGCACATGGGGACGAGCAAATACACGGGGTTCCAGAATCACAGGTGCACCCTGAACGTCTCGGTCTCCTTAAGCCTCCGCTTCCTCACGTCTAAGTCGAATAATAATAGTACCTGCCTCTCACAGAACTGCCGGGAGAATAAAACCACAGACGTCAAGCGCTTCAAGTATCAGGCGCGCAACGGGCACTGAATGGTGTCAGCCATCACCAGTATCGGCAGCAACAGCGTGTGGGCACATGGGGACGAGCAAATACACGGGGTTCCAGAATCACAGGTGCACCCTGAACGTCTGACGTGTTCACCAACCCACCTACAGAGCCATGGCCTGCGCGGAGTCACCCTCTGACCAGCCCAAGAATCAGAACTTCCCATCCCACCAGCCTGGCGCGTGAGAGCGAGCTTGGTCCCCTGCCTCTCACCTGCAATGGGCCAATGGGTAGAACACCCGTCACGGGCCATACAACATGATCGACTTCAAAGCTGGCCTGCTATCGTTGGTCAAACATTTCATTAAAGAATTTTTGGGGTGTTCAAGGCCAATGGGCTTCCTTCATTTCCCCTCATCCCTGGTTCCTCCTCTTATCTGGCGGCTACGACAGGCTACGCGGCTATTTATGGCTCTGGGAACGCATCATAACCTCGCAATGCCATAAGGTCACTGCTGCACACGGCTGTTGTGTGGCTTCTAACTCCCTGTCCCTTAGCTTCTCACTTCTCGTCTCAAGGTAACTGCTACCGCAGGTGACTTGATTTTGGTTCAATGTGCTCCTTCTTGATATTTGAGTTGAAAGGTCGACTTAAAGTTAAGACACATACGAATGTGATAGTCGGGTACATTGGGTACCGAGTCGGACTAAGTTTATTACCAACTGATGCTGCAACTCAGGCTTAAAAATAACCACTTGAGGGAGAGCCTGGTTTTCCTATTACCCTAAGGAAACCCTTAATTTTCCGAGAGTATTTCTTGGACATCCACGGTTCCTGACCAGCTTATTTATATCGTTTGGCAACTACAGTCAACATCTGACGGCTGCCAACTCCTGCTCCAGACGACTTTATAAAGTTGTGAAATTCTGTCCCTGCGAAACAGGCCGTCCATGACCACTGGGACAGCATAGCTCTCTGCTCTTTTTTCCATATATAGTTCTTCCAACCAGACCAGGAATCCGGCCCCTAAATATGACATACCAGACCCCCCTTGGCACAAACCAGCAAATTCAAGTAAGGTCCATCTACTTCAAGTTGAGGCCTAGACCGTGATGACGACCATAAAACACAAGTTCCCGGGAAAGTACCTGAAGATTCTAGGAAAGGCACAGAGCAGACCTTGAACACACAAACCCTAAAGTCGTCAGGGCGCCCCGATGAGCCGACAACAAATACATTTCTTAGAAGTTACAGGTTTTGGGTTTTTTTAAAAAAAACATATTTTATTGATTTTTTACAGAGAGGAGGGGAGAGGGATAGAGAGTTAGAAACATTGATGAGAGAGAAACATCCATCAGCTGCCTCCTGCACGCCCCCTACTGGGGATGTGCCGGCAACTAAGGTACATGCCCTTGACCAGAATCGAACCTGGGATCCTTCAGTCCGCAGGCTGACGCTCTATCCACTGAGCCAAACCGGTTAGGGCTACAGGTTTTATATTAAAGTTTAATGAGGCCCTAGCTGGTTTGGCTCAGTGGCTAGAACGTCAACCTGCGGACGGAAGGGTCCCGGGTTCGAATCCCAGTCAGGACACATGCCTGGGTTGCAGGCTCGATCCCCAGTAGGGGGCGTGCAGGAGGCAGCCGATCAATGGTTCTCTCTCATCATTGATGTTTCCATCTCTCCCTCCCTCTCCCTTCCTCTCTGAAGTCAATAAAAATATACTTAAAAAAATTTTTAATGAATACTGGCAATGAACTCCATCATACAGCCTGTTTTAATATGATGGTCTCCCTCCCACCCAAAAAAATTGTCAGGAACATGGATACTCCAGGTAGAATATGTCATGTTTGTCTCATGGTCTCCATACAAGCACACGTGTATGCAGCATGTCCCTGAGGGGGTCAGCGGGTACCCCAGCAGTATGAGAAGAGGAAAGAACCAAACAGTGCTATGAAGCTATAAGGAAACCCTGAATTGCAAAGGGAACACCCAAACCTTAGCCAGGCACCGGGAGGTGGAAGAATTCGTATGTACAGCGGGAAGTCGGTAGCCATGAGACTGTCCCTGACAAGGGCATAAACAGGATGAGAGCTAAGAGTGGTTTAGGAATCACGACCATACGATGTTTTGTTCACACGCTCTGGCAGTGTGTTGAGAAAGTAATTATAGCACCGCGTAATCAGGGAGAATTACTGGCCGTCGTCTGAAAAAAAAAACAACAACGGCCCGCTTTTATTATTTGTCCTCAGCCAAATACAAACCTCCACGTATTCACGAAATTTCGGGAGTTCTTGTACTTCTACCAAATGTTCAGACAAGGTATAATGGTAATGATTACCTTTTTTTTCTTTTTTTTTTTTAAAAAGCTGCTTGACTAGAGGGACTTCGTGCTGTGATTTTTTTAATATTATCAGCAAAGTGGAGTCATTAGCCATCAATGGCTGCTTGCAAAGAGGACTGGTTTGCTGGGACCTGCTTTAGAGGAAAAACCAGACGCATGGGCCCTCAGAGTACACCTATTGTTCGCACACGGTATCGGCTGTAAGAATTTTCTTTTCAACCTGCCTTAAGAAGAAGCTGATGAAACAGCTGAAAATAAAATAAAATAAATAAAATAAAATAATAAAATAAAATAAAATAAATAGAATAAATAGAATAAAATGTCAAACTTGGGGAGGGGGAAGAAGCTGAAATGAGTGTGCATGCATTAAAAGTTGAGGTGAGCCCTGACTTGTGTTGCTCAATGGGTAGAGCGCTGGCCCTGGAATCGAGGGTTCCATTCTGGTCAAGGGCACGTACCTGGGTTGCAGGCTCATTCCCCGCCCTCACCTCCCGCAGGGGCATGCGCGACAAGGCAACCAATCGATACCAATATCTGTCTGCCTGTCTGTCTGTCTCTCTCTCTCTCCCTCCCTCCCTTCCACTCTCTCTCTCTAAAATGCAATGGGAAAAAAATATCCTCGGGTGAGAATTAACCAGAAAAAGTTGAGGTGAGGCTAGAAATGCAGAAATGTTACACTGCTTCTCTGGCCCCATTGCCAGATTCAAAGTTTAAGGGCAGTAGTTCTTAAATGGTTGTAAAAAGTGATAAGGCCATGCGATTCTTTTGTTTGCTTTTTGTTTTTATTTGAATGAGGACATCTTCATGCAGTGCGTGAAGTCTCCATTTCTGGGGCGACTTCAATGGCATTTATAGCATTAAAATCTACTTGAACTTGTTGTTCCCAAGGGCCAACAGCCCGCCTTCACTCCACCTCTTTAACCATGCTACTTCTGAATATCTGCACGCCCTACAGAACTGGTGTGCCCCTAGGCCAGTGGTCTGCAAACTCATTAATCAACAGAGCCAAATATCAACGGTACAACGATTGAAATTTCTTTTGAGAGCCAAATTTTTTAAACTGAAACTACATAGGTAGGTACATTGTTATTAACTTAATTAGGGTACTCCTAAGGCTTAGGAAGAGCCACACTCAAGGGGCCAAAGAGCCGCAGTTTGCCGACCATGGCCCTAGGCCAGCGGTTCTCAACCTTCCTAATGCCGCGACCCTTTAATACAGTTCCTCATGTTGTGGTGACCCTCAACCATAAAATTATTTTCGTTGCTACTTCATCACTGTAATGCTGCTACTGTTACGAATCGTCATGTAAATATCTGATATGCAGGATGTATTTTCATGGTTACAAACTGAACATAATTAAAGCATAGTGATTAATCACAAAAACAATATGTAATTATAGATGTGTTTTCCGATGGTCTTAGGCGACTCCTGTGAAAGGGTCGTTCGACCCCCAAAGGGGTCGCGACCCACAGGTTGAGAACCGCTGCCCCAGGCCAGGGTGGTTCTCCCTGTATGACAAGGTGTTTCCTAGCAGAGCACACACTAGCGTAGAGAGCGGTATCACCTCAAGTGTTAATACTGGAGGCGTACTCAAGCATTTGCTGAATGTCAAGTGAGCAAATGGATTACAATGCCCGGCATGAACTGTGGACAACCACAATTTGATCTTTTTTAAATTTTTTTTTAATTGATCACCTCCCACCCTGGCCGGGTGGCTCAGTTGATGGGAGCATCATCCGTACACTGAAAAGGTTGCAGGTTCGATTCCTGGTCAGGCCACATACCTAGGTTCCTGGAGGCAACCAATCAGTGTTTCTCGCATTGATGTCTCTCTCTCTCTCCTCTCTCTCTCTCTCTTCCTCTCTCCCTCCCTCCTTCTTTCCCCGATTGCTGTCCCTCTAAAGTCAATAAAAGCATATCCTTGGATGAGAATTGAGAAAGAGAGAGAGATATCACCTCCCACAGAAATAATATGCAATTTTGCATTTGAAATCAATGGAGAAATTGCTCTTACTTTATAGATATCTTTGCTAAAAGCATAAAATACTGTAATAGACAGCTTTGCTAAAAGCATAATCAGTGAGGGTTAGGAATTATGTATGTACAGATCTGACATAATTGAGGGAAAAGGGGCATGTACAAAACTCAATACATACAGTGTCAGATCTACTTAACTGGAGGCTGGGAACAATTCAGTCTTAAAACTATGAAATTAATCGTGGCACAAAGGCTCAAACTAAATATTTCTACTAGTCAATTAATTTTAATCAGATGAAGTCCAAAATTAAAGCTGATTTAATGAAATGTATCTTGACACAAGTAGGTGGTCACACTCACCCTAATTCCTAACCAAATGAGGGGGAAATACTACTTGCTTTCCAACAGAAAACTTAAAGCCAGTCTCCTAGTCATGAAATGTACTTGTCATAACCAAGAAATACCTGCCCTGGCCGGTTTGGCTCAGTGGATAGAGCGTCGGCCTGCGGACTGAAGGGTCCCGGGTTCGATTCTGGTCAAGGGCACATGCCCAGGTTGCCGGCTCGATCCCCAGTGTGGGGCGTGCAGGAGGCAGCCGATCGATGATTCTCTCTCATCATTAATGTTTCTATCTCTATCTCCACCCTTCCTCTCTGAAATCAATATTTTTTAAAAGAAAATACCTAAAAATAAGGCAGGACTACAGAACATTCTCAAGTATGATGTGTATACCCACATGCTCATGTGTTGGCTTAAATCTCTTCTTTTCATGGCAGCTGGCTATCAGCTGGCATAGGACCTCAATCATGATCCTATTTCTCAAAGCAATTCACATACATCTCCCAGCAACAGCTGTGTAATTTTAATAGCACATCTAAAAATATAGGGTTCAACACATTAAGTGAATTCCATCTACCAGTGAAAAGGAATATGACTGAACAAAATACACTCAATTCATGCTAAAGAAGCAATTTAGCAGAAGGCAACATTCAAAACGATGAGTAACGCAATTCATAAAAAATAACCATGTTTATGGGCTGCATTATAATTTTAGGAGGGTCCTTTCTTTTCCTCGAGATATGTAATGCCTGCAACTGTACGTAAAGTATTCTTTTTATTATCATATCCCTACTGCTAACGAGGGTATTCTTTTTGGCTAAAAATTTAGAAGCTATAGTTTTCTCAAGGCCGTGACATATAGCTCTACGTCCTCCCACCGCTTTAATTAAGAAAGATTTTTCTGAAGGGGCTGACTCGTAGCTGTCTTTCCTTGACTGACCTCATAAGCCACTTAGCTGCAAAAGGCTCCTGCTACCTTTTAATACACTGTCCCAGAAACCAATGGATGTGTTTCTCTCTGTCTTTCCCTCTCTCTTCCACTGTCCCTGAAAAAAACAATGGAAAAAATATCCTTGGATGAGGATTAACAAAAAATAAAGAAAAAGAAAAGAAAAACCCAGTTTCCAGACACCATTCTCCCTTGGGTGACAATCACAATACGGATTTATATATTCTACTTAGGTGAAGTCCACCAGCAGACCCAGCTGGCTGATCCATCAGTAAAACTTGGCACGTGATCAGCAAAGAATCTGGAGAATTCAAGTTGAGCCTGGCCCTTCTGGGTCTTCAATTTCCTAATCGCTCACATAACAGGGCTCCTGAAATTACCTGTCCTAAACCATAGTCATACAAAACTAGACAGGCTAGAGCAGTGGTTCTCAACCTTCTGGCCGTTTAAATACAGTCCCTCATGTTGTGACCTCCAACCATAAAATTATTTTCGTTGCTACTTCATAACTGTTATGAATCGTCATGTAAATATCTGATATGCAGGATGGTCTTAGGCGACCCCTGTGAAAGGGTCGTTCGACCGCCAAAGGGGTCCCGACCCACAGGTTGAGAACCACTAGGCTAGAGGAAGCTACACAGCTTCAGATTAATAAGGCAGGGTGAAGGGTGGGAACCAGCTTTAAAAAGTCCTCCTTCAGCCGTAGCCGGTATGGCTCAGTGGACAGAGCGTTGGCCTGCGGACTGAAGGGTCCCAGGTTCGATTCTGGTCAAGGGCATGTACCTTGGTTGCGGGCACATCCCCAGTGGGGGGTGTGCAGGAGGCAGCTGATCGATGTTTCTCTCTCATCGATGTTTCTAACTCTCTATCCCTCTTCCTTCCTCTCTGTAAAAAAAATCAATAAAATACATATTTTTTTTAAAGTCCTCCTTCAAAAACTTTCCACTATTTCTACTCATCAAACAGCACTTATGTTATACACCAAAAAGACATAGTTATTTAGCTTACGCAGACTGCTGCACATCCGTTGCAGAAGTTTCTAGAAACGTGTACTTATTTGAGCGAGGCACACACCGTTGAAAACTGGGTCTCCCAGGTTCGCCATTTCAATTCAAAAGCCACGAAATAACAGCAACATAATCGGGTGATAGAGATGCGACTCGGGTAGCCAAGGGTCAAAAAGGGCTGCGTCTCTTGCCTTTGGACGGCTAGTCTCCGCACAGCTGCCACCTTAAGCCTTCCTTCCATCTTCCTCCACTCGTTCAAAGGAAAATGAAAATGAAACATCTGACCAGTGAGATAAAAATGGTGGACAAGCTCAACAAGTGGCCACAGCTGTTAGCTGCATTATTTCTGCTGTTCTGATCAGAGGTCTAGGCCCGGGACCGGATTAAGTCCCCTTGTCTCTCCCTCTTTCCCCCCACACGCTGGAAAAGGACAATATCGGCTCTCCAGCCACGCACGGGGCATCACTCCCACGTGTGGGGGCCTGTACTCACGGCTCTTGATCGTCCCAAATGAGGACCCCACCAGAGAAGTCTTTTTCCCCAAGTAAAAAATAACGAAGCAATTTAGCCAACATTTAAAATTACATGGGGACAATACCTTAATCAATCAAGAAAAGAAAAGAAAAATAAGTAAAAAATATAAACCCCTAAAAAATAAATAAAATAAAATTATATGAGGAACAGGTTGAAACCTAAACTGTATGTGTTGTTAAACATGTTTGTTTGCTTTTTGTTGTGTTTTGTTTTTTAGAGAGTGAAGAGAGAAGGAAAGACAGAGAGAAACATCGATGTGAGAGAAACACATCGATTGGTTGCCTCCTGCACGAGCCCTGACCAAGGCCCAGGCTGGGGAGGAGCCTGCAACCGAGGTACATGCCCTTGACCGGAATCAAACCTGGGACCCTTCCGTCCCCAGGAGGACACAGCCAACCGGCTAGGGCATTTTTTTTTAAAACTACACATATAAGTTCTTTATTACTGTTCAAGGTACATGTTGAAAAGCTAGCTTATATACTATGAAAAGAATAACCCCTGAAACTATTTAAGATGGTAATTTGCAGCTTCCATCAAATTATTTTTAGTGATATATGAATACTCTCAATTTGAGAAAATTCAGAAAAGCGTACCTTTCCAATATCACCTTGCTTTTCTTTCTCCAAAACTGCAGCTTAACTCTAACTCTAGTATCAAGCTTCCGTTTCAAAAAGGAAAGGAATTGCTATGTTTATTCTTCCACGTCCATGACAGACACGCTCTAGCTACCAAAGTTCCATGTGTCATGTTTATTTTCAAAGACAACACATGGGGAGTTCCACGCAGTTTTAAGGGGTTTTTCTTATTCTATGTAAATTGTATTTATTCAACTACAAAACCGATGTAAAGCTTTTCACGAGGACTGTTTATTCCTGCTAGAAACTTCTAATAAGCAAATACTTGTGTGGATGCCAAAATAGCTCTAGGAACAATGAACACTGAGTGAAATAATAACACTGTTATTCGACTAAATAAACTGAGAAACTTAAAAACAGGTCATTTATCGGGGGAGGTATAAAAACAGGAATTCCTTATCTCTTTCCTTTTGGGGAAAAAACAACAGCAATCCCTTAGGGGTATTCCATCCAGGAACTTTCACCCTTTGGGCCAGTGAACATTATTACTGTTTCTCTTTTCTTTGGATAATGCCAGTAATTTAGGAGAGAATGGACAAACAAGAGCTCAAGGGGGAAATAAGGACTTAAATCTAAAAGGGGGTAAGTGGGAAAACTATGCATTAAATGACTCTTTAACAAAGGAGGGGTACATATTGAGGGACTTATCCACTAGAAATAAATATCAATATTTTAAAATTATGTGTTAACATGAAACACTGGGATAGGTTAATAACAGTATTTAAAAGACCAAACAGTAGAAAGCCACGGTGTTTTATTTTTAATTCAGCTACATATGACACACAAAAAGCAACAAATATTTGTAAATGGGGAGAAAAAAACAAGACCTGAAAATAAGCATAATTCCAACTGGTTAAGCCCTAAGAGGAAAGATGACAAGAGGCTGCAAGCATCCTTCAGTCAACACGAATCAGACATCCCAGGGGGGTTACGACGAGTTAAACCGTTTACGGACAACAGGGATGATGTCAGCATACGGCGTGGATTTCTCACGGGGCTTATGAAAGGAAATCAGCACAACAAAACAGAAAACAATTCCACAGGCATCACCCAGGACAAGCACGTTGCTGGTTCATCTCGGAAATGCAAACAGGAAAGTCCACATCGAAATACAAGAAACCACAACTTGTAAAGAGCATAACATTGTTTTGCTGTTTTTAAATATACTTTATTGGTTTTTTACAGAGAGGAAGGGAGAGGGATAGAGAGTTAGAAACATCGATGAGAGAGAAACATCGATCAGCTGCCTCCTGCACACACTCCACTGGGGATGTGCCCGCAACCAAGGTACATGGCGGTGACCGGAATCGAACCTGGGACCCTTCAGTCCGCAGGCTGACACTCTATCCACTGAGCCAAACCAGTTAGGGCTGAATTCTTGTAATAATCATACGAAATAGGCACCACTGTTATATTTTGCAGGTGAAGAAACTGAGAATTTAAAGAGCTTGCCTAAGGTTATAAAGGTACTAAGCCATAAAACTATAGGGTTCAGACTTGAGCAACTGAGCCCAGAATCCTACCAGTGGGAACAGCCACACAACATGGCGAATGGACTTAATGTCACTGAATTGTGCGCTTTAAAATACATATGTTATATGTATTTTACCAACAATAAATTTGTTTTTTTCCAGAAAAGATACTGTAATACTTAAATGCAGGTCAGGATACAAGCAGCACTCTGCAAACACTGGTCATTGGAAAATAAACTAAAAACAAATCCATTATGCAAAGTACTTTGGTAATAGTTAATAAATAATTCATATCTTTGCCCCAGTTCATATTTCTCCTTCTGAGAACCAAACGCTAAGAAACAAAAAAAGCTTTAGATCCAAAAGTGCTCACTGCCACATTCATAAAAGGAAGGAGGGGCGGAAGGAATCTAAATGGCAAACTACCAGAGAATGGGTTTGAGTAAACACGACATATTTACAAAATAAATTACGCTGACACTAAACATGTTTACTAAAGGCGTTCGTGATGAAATGGAGGAATGGCTGTATTATGAAGCAAATGTGATCCGAGGAGAATATCAATTCTATACACAGAAACCAAACCAGGCAACAAAAAGGACTCAAATTAGGTTTATTATGGGTTTACGACACACACTCTCTTTTCTCTCTGCTTCCTGGCCCTTGAACAAATCCAGCTCCTTCGCGTCCCAGGCCCCTGGACCCGCTGCATCTTGTGTTTGGAATGTTTTCTCCTGATGTCACCATGACCGTCTCCTCATCTTTCAGGCCAACTCAACGTCACCTTCCCAAAAGGACCTTCCTTAACCACTCAAATCAAGTCAGGCCTTGGGGACCTCCTGCCCCCCTTTCCCACCACACATCTTATCATCTTCTTGGCACCTAGCACCACCTGAGAGTAAGTGACTGAGTCATTAACTGGTCCGTCTTTCTCCTCTACCCTGAGTAGAGGACCCCTTACCTTGCTTCTCTACATATCCCCAAGCCGGAGAACTGCGCCTGGCAGTAATAAATATTTTGAAGGTCATCAAAAAATATATGAGTGGACTGATTCACTTGTTCCTTGTACTTTCCCATACTTTGTCAATGTTCTATAGCAGTGGTTCTCAACCTTCTGGAAATATCTGATATGCAGGACGGTCTTAGGCGACCCCTGTGAAAGGGTCGTTCGACTGCCAAAGGGGTCGCATGCGACCCACAGGCTGAGAACCGCTGATCTATAGTAAGCACATACTATTTTTATATTTTGAATAAATATTAAAAAACTTCAAAGGACAAATGATCACTTATCAAGCCAAAGCTAGAGCATCGGCCTGCAGACGGAAGGGCCCCAGGTTCAATTCCGGTCAAGGGCACGTGCCCGGGTTGTGGGTTTGATCCCCGGTGTGGGGCATGCAGGAGGCAACCGATCAATGATTCTCTCTCAACATTGTAGTTTCTATCTCTCTCTCACTCTCCCTTCCTCTCCAAAATCAATAAATATATTTTAGAAAAATAAATAAAAAAATAAAAAAGAAGAGAAAGACTCCCAAAGGAGTCTGCCCTTGTGCTAAACTATATCTCATTACAGAGCTGGTAAATGGGGAAAAATGAGTCGGCGTGGAGGAGCTTGGTGGACCAGTGAAAGGAGAGAAGGCCTATGATTTATCCCCGCCCGCCCTCGGGAGAAAGATAGAAGCTTAGGGAAGCCCCACCACCCCCACAATGGCACACCTTAAATCTCTAAGATGCCCAGCATCAATTCATCTCCCAAAACAGCCCTTGTCCAATTGCTGAGGCAGTGATAACCATACTGAACATCCTACAACCCAGTCCTCAGCTAGACACCTACACGGAGAAAGGAAACAGTTTCCTGGAATAACACTTGCTATTACCATGGGCAATGCATGCTGGTACGTCCTATTCTCTCCTTCCGGTTTTAAAAAATTGCTGACAAAAACCCACGGTTTGAACAGTATCACCCCAAAACACTCCCCTTTGCCCTCTCTCCCGCCCACTCCCTGGTCTTATTTTGGGGCCAGAGGGAGAGAGGACGCCCACTAGAAAGAAGACCCATCACAACCTCCACACTACGGAGAATTCCTGTCCCCAAAGCGGACGAGGGAGCTTCATCCAGGGGAATCTTCCATCTTGGGTGCCCCACTTGGAAACTCTCAACAGATGGCCCCCCCAAAAAAATGTTCTTAAGACACATCTATCAGATCTATTTGGTAGTTCCAGTGTTTGTCAGGGAAACAGATAAACTATAGGCATCAAACATGTCTAGTGATAACTAAATGGACCGAGTTGAACCCTAATAAATTGCCACTATCTGATGGGTTTTTGTTTGTGTGGGTTTTTTTGCCTAAAAATAACAGCATATTTCACATAGTTCAACTTAACAGTGCAATACATACTTCCAGGACACAGACTTATTAAATGGCCTCAGCCCTCATAAGAACACAGTTTCCACACAAAAGACATGTGCTGAACTCCTACCAAGCAACTGGGGACCATGTGAACTTAAGCTCTGACATGTTCTGGAATCTCTGGATGCTTTTTTAGTGTGATCACCACTGGTGTCTCCTCTTCACCACCGGGAAAGTCCCTGGCTCTATCAAAAGCCTACTTCCTTACCATGCGACTCGGGGTACGTGGTTCGTTCTCGTTTCCACAGAAACCATCAAATCTGGAGCCTCGACCTCTGCCCATTGCTTCTATCAGCCCTAATTTCCTAAAAGCATATTCAGTTCGAACCAACAGATCACAAGTGCCTTAATGGCGGAGACAATCCTTTTTAATCTTCTAAAATCCACTGCTTTGCAAAGTCTTGTACTATCAGACAATAAAGTGTCCTAAATTAAAATAAATCCGCCCAGCCGGTGTGGCTCAGCAGTTGAGCATCAACCCATGAGCCAGGAGGTCATGGTTCGATTCCCGGTCAAGGGCACATGCCCAGGTTGCTGGCTCCATCCCTAGTAGGGGGCATGTAGGAGGCAGCAGATCAATGATTCTCTCTCATCACTGATGTTTCTCTCTCCCATCAATAAAAAATATATTTTTTAAAAATAATAATAAAATAAACAAATCTTCTCCAGTAAATCCTGGCCCCATTTCAAGGCTGCCTAAAATCTTCTTTTGAAGAGTGACAGAGCTATCATCCTACCTATTCCCAGATCCCAGAACACTGGGCAGCCTTTCCCACCTCATGGTCTTTCATCTGACTGGGCTGGAGTCATTACTGTACCAGCACTGCTTTACCCGCACAAAGAACCTTCCCAAACATTCCTTCGTATTCCTACCAATAACTGGAACTCGTCCCAGCAACCATTCTCATTACACTCATCACTCTCCTGACCCACTTACTGTGGCCTGGAGAGCCCTCCCTCAACCTACCTCCTGGCATCACGCTAAGTGAAATAAGTCAGACAGAGAATGACAACTAGCACAGAATCTGAAAAAAAGCCACACTCAGAGAAACAGAGAACAGAATGGTGGTTGCCCGGAGCTGGAGAGAGGGGGGAATGGGGAGATGTTTATCAAAGGGTACGAAGTCCAGTTAAGATGAATGAGTTCTGGGAATCTGACGTTCAGCATGGTGACTAGAATGAACAGCATTGTCTCACCTACTTGAAAGCAGTTAACAGGGTAGATCTTAAATATTCTCACCACCCACGCAAAATGGGAGTGGAGGTGTTAACTAACCTTATATGGCCCTCTCACAATAGAGCCACCTATCAGATCATCACACTGCATACAAACTTACATGTCAACAATCTCAATGAAGGTAGAAAAAAATCAACAATCTCAACGCAGCTTTAAAAAAAAAGCACTATGCACATGTAAAAATAAAAATAAGTGAACCTACCTCTTAAGGAACCGTGGAGGTTATTTTAAATATAGACCATCAGGACCTTCCAACAATCCAAACTTTCCTCCTGTGCTACATGGGCCTTTACCGACTGCACATGTCCCACCCAGGCCCCCTCACGGACCATATACCTCAGCCCACAGCTCCAAGCTTCACTGAAAGCGTACGTGCTACCTCCACGCCATATGCCTGTCCTCCCTCTCAGAGCTCTACCCTCACAGCCCTTGGAGCCTGGAGTATTCTGGAGTCTGAAGTATTTGCTGTGGGAGACAGGGAACCCTTCAAAACCACTTAAGCTTGCTTAGAGTCTCCCCTTGTCTCCCTCTTCAAATCTCTTACTTCAAAAGCAACTGGAAATCGGTTTCTACCCCCAACGTGAAACCGTTCTGTGTGCTATCATGTTAGGTGTGTAAAGAGGGCGTTTTAACAGGTCATTGGTCAACTCTTGAAAAAGTCCGGCCTGTGATTAAGACCACGGAGCAACACGGAAAAGTGTTCGTGATACCGTGTTAAATGAAAAAGGACAGGGAAGGTTATATGCAGATTACGTGTTAGGGTTTATGGGTGACTACCTCCCCCCCTCCCCCCATATTGCAAATTTTTGTTAACAGGCTTTTAATTTTAAGTTGGGGAGGGTGGTAGTGGGTATGTTCACTAACTTGATTATGGTGATGACTTCGTCTATAATAATAAAAGCGCAATATGTTAATTAGACGGGACAGCTGAACGACCTTCCGGATGAAGCCAAGCCCCTTACATGAATTTCATGCATCGGGCCTCTAGTAGGTACATACTTGTCAAAACTTATCCAACTATCCCCTTTAAATATGTGATTTAGTATATGTCAATTATACCTCAGTGAAGCTGTTAAAATGTCTAAGTTGTATTAAATGTCTGTGAAATGATGGCAGAACGACCTAAGTACAGAGTAAGGAGAGCTAACAGTTAAAGGCTGGAGGGTGAGGGGCAGTAATCTGCTCTTTAAAATCACTCAAAGGGTGACCCTCAAAAGGAAGAGATCACAATTAGGAAAAAAAAAATGAAAACAGAAAGAAAAAGAGAGCTATTCTAAAGAGAAATCGCCAACACACACATCCAGTTTATAGAAATCTTCTCTACTTGCAGCAAACAAACTTGCAAGTCCAGGTTTTTAGAAGGAATAGAACTTTTGTATTGCAAGAAAGACCCTGGATTACACTGAAACTCCCCAAAGAAAAGCAGCCAAGAACTTTCAAGACACCGGCGTTCTTAAGGTGGATTTAAGAGATCGCTTTTAAAAAAAAAAAAAAAAGGAGGCTTAGAGAAAGGAACAGGGTAAAAGTTAAGGTGGATTTAAGAGATCGCTTTAAAAAAAAAGGAGGCTTAGAGAAAGGAACAGGGTAAAACTAAGACTTCTGTTCTATTTGTTTTTTAGAGAGAGATGTTTCTTGTGCTAAGTTTTTATATATTCTGTTGTCCTGTTTTTGTATTTTATCTATAATTAGCAACGTAAATTAGTCCCTTCCACTTGTTTTCTGAACGATTTTCCCCAATTTTTCTTTCTTTTATTTTGCTTAATATGAGTAAAATAATTCCCCCAAGGCTCTCAGGTTAACCCTTTTGTGTTGGTTAGCTATTCTAAAAAAAACACCATATATTAACCAAAAGCCTGAGGGGGGGGAAAAAACAAGTCTTTTTAAGAGCAATCAAAAACCTGCAATTCCACCTATAAATCCAAAAGACAACGATACTTCCATTAACAAATGTCTTGGAAAATATAGAAACTTTAAATGTTAAAAGCTTCATAATTTGGTGGAGGTTAGACGACCTACCCTAGACAATGAATGAACATTCTGTTTTCCTCAATATTTCTCAGCATCTTAACTATCGGGGACAAAGAAGCCAAGATGAAGGTTCCCCTGAAGGGGAAATACCCAGGATCCTGATATTTGTGATTCTCCCCAGACCAGTCCTACTTGGTCTGAACATCCCTGCTTCCCCCAGTTAAGGGGGAAAGCTAAGGAGTAAGTGCCCTCTGACCCGGTGGGATGAAGGTGAATCTGATGGCGGAGTGCTACGGTCAACAATGTGGGCATGGGACATCTGACATGGAATCCCAATCTCCCTGCTCTCACACATGATCCGTTCCTGAAAAGCATGTGAGAACAGAATGTGTAAGAGCTGACGGAGCAGTAACAGTCTGAATATAAAAACGAGTTTTCATTCCAAGAGTCAGATAAAAAAAAAAATCCCTGGTTAGGAGATGAATGTGTAGTTTTAAAGACTAAGATCTATGCAATCGCTTTAAACGAGATTAAAAATGTAAAACAGAGGTAAAATTAATTTTCTAAATATTATCTCAAATTCTAGTTTTCTTGGCTTACCTACAGCAATAGTTAGTAGACAGAAGTGACTTTTTTTTTCATTGCTTAGAGACTTCACAAAGAAATGAGATGTTGCCTTACCCATTTTGTTTAGAAATTATCTTAGGATAAAAACGAACTCCAGACTATCATTGTAAAGGAAAGGGGTGTTACAAAGCTACATTCCTTAGCCAGCTATAAAATCCTATAAATCTAACAGATCAATAAAATATGAATCTTCCATTTCTTCCATCATAAGACGTGTTCACCTTTTACCATAGACACATTTTGTTTTTATTTTTTTAAATGTCTTTATTGCCCTGACTGGTTTGGCTCAGTGGATAGAGCGTCGGCCTGCGGACTCAAGGGTCCCAGGTTCGATTCCGGTCAAGGGCATGTACCTTGGTTGCAGGCACATCCCCAATAGGGGGTGTG
>NW_005358689.1:1750877-1761422 GCF_000412655.1 Myotis brandtii
AAAATAAAATGTCTTTATTGATTTCAGAAAGTAAGGGAGAGGGAGAGAGATAGAAACATCAATGATAAGTCATTAATCAGCTGCCTCCTGCACGCCCCCTACTGGGGACCGAGCCCGCAACCCGAGCATGTGCCCTTGACCAGAATCGAACATGGGACCCTTCAGTTCGCAGGCCAACTCTCCATCCATTGAGCCAAACCAGCTAGGGCATGTTCTCTGGCTTTATATATAACATAAGTTTGCTATTGTCCTTCGCAATCGACTACCACAATGAAGATCTGTTGCCAGAATTCCTTTCCTCACTTTAGAGAAGTGTTCATTCCCCACTGCCCATTGGTGCTCATCAAAGACCCCCAACCCCACTGAAGAAGGGACAATGACCCAAGCAGGGCTTGTCACCAGCCTTAACCCAGGATTTTTCTACCTGAAGCTCCCGGGAAACATTCTTTGACGGCAATTCACCAAAGTTGGAACAATGAGAATCTGGAGAAACCATGAAGAAAGACTGTAGTAACAAAGAAGAAAGCCAAAGATAAGAGAGAGGAGCTCCTGGTCAACCTGTACGAGAGTCCTTCTTAGGCTAACTTCAGTTCCTGTCAGTGTCCACAAATTTATCTTGTCTGATATACAGAGACAGCTAGCTAAAGTACAGCGAGGGTCCAGTTCCATGGGGATTGGAGCATTGCCACTTTCGGAATACCTAGTGACTTGTCCATTTATCTCAACTGCTATTAATATTTCGTTCCTTCTACTTTCCCCTTATTTTTATAAAGGCAAAAATACAGTAACAGACCAATGAGTTCAGACAACGCTCTGCAGAAAGCAATGCTATTGACAAAACTGAACTGTTGAATAGGAAGCTGTACCATCATGCAATAGTTCAAATTATTGTTTGTCAGATGACATACGAAATAACGACACTGAGAGAAAGCAATGGCATTTAACGGTAGCGGTATATAGCGCATGAAAGCCCACATAGTGCGATCCTTTAATGAGGGTTTCCGTACTCAGAAGGAAAAAGGTAAACTTCCTTGTGACCTACCAGAGGGAAAATGATGGGATCTAAAGCTTACAGAATGAGGGCAGAGGACATTCGTTGCAATATTACAAGTCTTGTATTTATACTATTTACTGGAGGCCCGGTGCACAAAATTCGTGCTGGGGCGGGGGGGCGCCTCAGCCCAGCCTGCACCCTTGCAATCCGGGACCGCTGTCTCCTAACCATTCACCTGCCTGCCTGCCTGCCTGATCACCCCTAACTGCTCTCCCCTGCCAGCCTGGTTGCCCCTAACCACTCTCCCCTGCTGGCCTGATCACCTCTAACTGCCTCTGCTTTGGCCCCCACCACCATGGCTTTGTCTGGAAGGATGTCCAGAAGACGTCTGGTCTAATTAGCATATTACACTTTTATTAGTATAGATAATTTCGCCCCTTAAGTTATTTTTATGGTTGAAAATCTGAGGAAGCATTCTCCCTGAAATTCCTATTTATCGGTAAGTATAAATTTGTATGAACATACTACACACCCTGGTTTGGAAACATGTTTAAGGTGTCTATTCGCTAAACCAAGTCAATTAAGTTGTCAGCTCATTCTCTGGCGCTCACAAGAGAAAGCTAGCCAGAAATTTAAATCTGGGAATCGGCAGCACACAGCGGCACGGTAAACCCAGGGCTGAATACGGTCGGGGAGGAGAAAAGGAAGAAAAGGGTCAACAGATGCAGCCAATGAGATAAGAAGGAGAGAACCATGAGAACTTCACCTCAAAGTGGTTCAAGGCCAGGATGATCAACTGCCCTGAAGGCTAGCTAGTATGAGGCCAGAGGCAACCAGGTAAGACTTGCAAATTGCCAGCTTTCAGGAATGCTTTCCCTGGACCCGTCTTCCATTGGGGGGCAGGGGGGGTGGTGGGTGGTGCAGAATTCTATCAGAACGTGACACTTCTGAATTCTATAACCAGCTTTTAGGGAAAAGTCACTTCATCTCCAGAGTTGTTGATGATTTCTTAAGTAAAGACGTAACGGTGACTGAGGCCACATGAAGGCAGCAGCCCCGGGACGAGGCAGCTATGGAACCTGATTTCAGTGACCTCCACCCACCACAGAGCCCAGGAGCAGGGGGAAGGAGAGAGCCACGCCTACTCCCGCCCTGGCGGTCAAGGGGAAGGGCATTTAACACACACAGTACTTTGTCCCCTACGGCAGCATGCATCCAAAATACGTTAAATGAAACCTTACCTGGGCAGCGACTGCATCAACACGGAACTTAAGAAGCAGTTTAAGAAGTAGAAAAGCGGGTAGTCAGGCCTTCCTTCTCTCACACCCGACCCCAACCACAACCATCATTCTAGGTCAGCGGTTCTCAACCTGTGGGCCCTCTGGGGGTCGAACGACCCTTTCACAGGGGTCGCCTAAGACCATCAGGAAACACATCTATAATGACATATTGTTTTTGTGATGAATCACTACGCTTTCATGGTGTTCAATTTGTAACAATGAAATCGGGGGGTCACCACAACATAAGGAACTGTATTAAAGGGTCGTGGCATTAGGAAGGTTGAGAACCACTGCTCTAGGTGAAATTCAGGCTACAAGTCCAGCAGGACCGTAAGTCACTTCTTCTCAGATGGGAAGGTCAACATCAAGGCATTTTCTGCTGCTACTGGTTGTGGTGAAATAGACACTCCGTGTATTTGCTAGCTGGCATGAAAGCCGGTACCACACTTTTGGAAAGCATTTGGCAATATGACTCAAGAGCTTTTATTTATTTATTTTTATTTATTTATTTTTTTACTCATTTCAGAGAGGAAGGAAGAGGGAGAGAGAGACAGAAACATCAATGATGAGAGAGAATCATTGATGGGCTGCCTCCTGCACGCCCCCCAACTGGGGATCGAGCCCGCAACCCGGGCATGTGCCCTTGACTGGAATCGAACCTGGGACCCTTCAGTCCGCAGGCCGACGCTTTACCCACCGAGCCAAATCGGCTAGGGCGATTTAAGAGCTTTTAAAATTGTTTCTGTTTCTTCAGAAATCTAATACTATTTCTGGAAATCTAAAGGAATTAGTCTGCAATTAGGAGGAAGAGAAAAAAAAAACCCTTTGGGTTCATGAAAGCATTACTCATTATACAAAATCACTTTAAACCATGTAAATAGCCATTTAAAAGAAAATAGGTAAATTACAGTGAAATATGCAACTAATAAAATTCTGAGCTGTTTTTTAAAAGCACAGAAAATGCAAAACATATCATGCGAACACGGCAAAAAATGCACAGAGCATCATCAAATGCATATATAAATACATGAAAATAAAAGGAAACATTTTTTTAAAGACGATGCAAACTGTGAAGAGAAATGAAAAGCAAATTGACCATAGAGTTAGTCTGATTGAGCAAGATGGGAAGGTATAAATTCAGGAAAGATCAAGGTTCAAGGTTCTCAAGGTAGAAGATCTACCAGAATACTGTGGGCTGGGGGAAGTTCTTTAGTTAAAAATGGGGATAGAGCCCTAACCGGTTTGGCTCAGTGGCTAGAGCGTTGTCGGCCTGCAGACTCAAGGGTCCCGGGTTCGATTCCGATCAAGGGCATGTACCTTGGTTGCGGGCACATACCCAGTAGGGAGTGTGCAGGAGGCAGCTGATGTTTCTCTCTCATCAATGTTTCTAACTCTCTATCCCTCTCTGTAAAAAATCAATAAAAATATATATTTTTTAAAAATGGGGATAGAGATATAGTGTCAAGCAGAGTTAGCAAAAAGCCATCAACTGCAAGTTCAAATACCACCTTATACCGTTCTTTTCTCCCTTTCATTCCTGCCACCGTTTGGTGTTCAGAATGACACTCCGACCAACTGAGCCACACCAGCCAGGGCTCAAGAGCATGAATTTAGAAAACACGAAACAAACGATCAATGCCGATTGGCTTTAGACTTCTGATGGTGTCCTGTTGCAATTCCCTAATGGCAACGTGCCTCCCTCTATATTTGTTATTAAACCACCAGAAAATAATTCGCCTGCTCCGTACACTCTTATGCAGTGGTTCTCAACCTTCTGGCCCTTTAAATACACTTCCTCATGTGGTGACCCAACCACAAAATTATTTTCGTTGCTACTTCATGACTGTAATGTTGCTACTGTTATGAATCGTCATGTAAATATCTGATATGCAGGATGGTCTTAGGCGACCCCTGTGAAAGGGTCGTTCGACCGCCAAAGGGGTCGCGACCCACAGGTTGAGAACTGCTGCTCTAATGGAAGGACCAACAGGGAAAATGGCCCAGAAACAAACTTGAAAAGGGGGAGTTCAATCCTTTCTATATGATGAGCCATAATGTCTATCGTTTCATATACCATTAACCATAACATAAAATACAAACCGTATCCTTTTCAAATATTTAGGGGAAAAAAATGTCTAAACTATGACAGGCCAAATGAAATTCATTCGAAATTCAAAACACAGCTCACATGTGTTCACTTCACTTGGTAAAGCTACAAAAATATAATGTTTAAATCATTCTTACCCACTAAACAGAAAAAGTGGGCAACATAACAGTGGCTGAGAATTCTGGTTCCTCTCATGTGACTACTGGGTGCTCCTCTCTTCTCACTTGGAACATAACAACTTACCTTATAGGGTTGTTATGAGGACGAAAGGAGTTAATTTACCGAAAGCATTTCGAAGACAGCCTGGACTACATCACTAGCTAGTTGCTACCGGCTACTTATTCAGTTCTGGAGATGGACAGAGATGACAATGATTGCACAACAACGTTAACGACCTTAATGCCACGGAACTGGACACTTAACCACGTTAAAATGGTAAGTTTTATGTTCTCTACATCACCCATTCGCTGTGAAAACGTTTTAAGTTCTCCTGCAAGAAAGTCAACTATCAGCTGCAACAGAAAACTCTACACAGGTTTAGGATTCCTATAAAAATCATCGTAATCGCCCTAACCGGTTTGGCTCAGTGGATAGAGCGCCAGCCTGCGGACTGAAGGGTCCCAGGTTCGATTCCGGTCAAGGGCATGTACCTCGGTTGTGGGCTCCATCCCCAGTAGGGGGTGTGCAGGAGGCAGCTGATGTTTCTCTCTCATCGATGTTTCTAACTCTCTATTCCTCTCCCTTCCTCTCTGTAAGAAATCAATAAAATATATTTTTTAAAAATCATTGTAATCCATTAAGGGATACTGGGTCCGCACTTTTCCAAATAAATTTCAAAATAATTTGTGGTTGCTACGGTCAAGTTCTGATGTTCAGATGAACTTGAATTTCCAAACAAAACTTTCCTTGTTGGAAGTTGGCAATAGCACCCTTCTTCCGATAACAAAATAAAATTAGTGCTCTAAACCTGAAACAACTTGGAAACAGATCTATAAAACCCTCTCTTTGAACACAAGCATTTTAGTGTACCTTCTACAACAGAACAGAAAGGCTTCCAGCCCTTAAAAGTGTAACCAATTACAAAAAGCAACACACAAAAAAATCTTTAAATGCCTATTTTAAAATAAAACCTTGCCAAATAGCTCGAAACCACTTCTCTCGGATTACAAAATGAGCATGTGGTGAAAAGGGCCGGAGAATACCAATTTACTATACCCTATACTGACTGACAATGTTGGTTGCCTAGCAACAAGAGTCTGCAGTCTGAAACAGCACAGAACTCCTTTTCTTGATGTGCCAGGCCACAATTAACCCCATCAAGGCTGGAAAAGTATGCAGAAACACATTTGCGTAGACAACTCCCAACCTCAGAAGCCTAAATGATATAAATTCTAAAACTATAAAATCTAAAGCACAAATTCCAGCCTATTTACAACTTGAATTATCCATTATGCCTTCCCTTCTCAATGTTCCTTTTATGTACTAGCAAAAAAAAACCAACACAAACTGCTATGCGATTTTTGGACACATTTCTTTCAAAAGCATCATCTGCAAGAGTTGTGTGGGTTTTTTTTAAACAATCCTACGTCATAGCATAACACATCTTTCGTTTCCTAATTTCAAAAAGAAGTAATCTGATCCTTTCTGAAAATCAAGCACTATAATTTCCTAACAATTAGAATTTTCTCCCACTTAAAATTTATTTGAACTATTTTTACGGACTGCCTATATAGGTGACTAGTAACATTTCACAAAACTTTTTTTTTTCTTTAATAAACATCTACTTCATCTAAAGAACAGTAACAACAACAACAACAACAAAAAACACATGTGCAGTGATTCTTGAATAGCTTTAAATACTTTTATTGTTTAAGGGTTTCCTCCTTCCTTTCGAGAAAGTGAACCGGCTGCCCAGCCCCACCTACGTAATAGATTGACTACAGAGAAAATCCATTTACAATGGTGGTTCTCAACCCTTTTAGAAGGCGAGAAGGCCCCTTTAAATCCATTCATTTCTCCTTTTAACGTATGTTGTCGGAGAAAATGTGATTTAAGTGCACTTCGAATTTACTGGCTTTTAAATTAATCTGTACATCACCATAACCGCAGCTCCCTATGTACTTGACGTATAAAACATAGGAAGGCTGGCATCTCTGGATTAAAGACAAAGCGTGGTGAACATCGGGGTTCAAGTACTCGTTCATAAGCCAGTCCCACAGCTGACCCCAGAGCCCACACATGGGAAGTGAGTCCACCAGGAAAGTTCACATCACGGAAAGACACAGGGGGAAAGCACTTACAGGTATGCAAGTGAGACCATGCTGGGGTCAGGTCCTCGTTCCATCACTCACTAGCCTCGTATTCTCCAGCAGCAAGGGCATTCATTAATGAGGATACCTACCCTGCAGAGTAGCTGTAAGGGTTAGAAGAATAATGTGTAGAAGTATGCAGCACATTAAGTCTCATGCATGCACCTGTCATTCCAAGCCCTACACCAGGGGTGGGCAACCCCTGGCACGCGTGCCAAACATGGCACGCCAGTAACTTTTGCTGGCATGCGAAACCCTCTCTCATAATCTCCCATTTACAATGGTGAATCTTTGTTCTCAGTGATGAGTTTTGTTAAGTCTCGTAATAGGAGTAGTCTGACGGATGAAAGTAGTAGCTCGTGCATATCTCTGAAGGTCACGAAATATAAACCTGATGTAAAATCTCTGTCATCAGTGATGCAGCAGCAAAAGTCCCACTGATAATATCAAACAGAGTCATAAAGTTTTCTGTCGGACTATCAGTGTACATGTATACATTAAAAAATAAATGTATTTTTCATCATCATATACTGTGTTTTTGTCACTCGAATGAATTTTATTATTTCTTCAAGGTTCTTCACATACGTACACCTTAAGAGATATCAAGTAGGCGTAACATGTTCTCAAAAAATTAGGGTTGGCACGCAGAAGAATTCTGAGTCAGAGATTTTGCTGGTTTTGGCACGCACTCACAAAAAGGTTGCCCACCCCTGCCCTATACAATCCAGCCCAAATTTGCATTTCCCATTACTTCCTGTACCCACTCTGAGAGGACAGCTGAGACAGTACTGGATATCACCTCAAGGACGGAAAATGAAATTTGAGAAGCGGGAATTGAAAGGTAGAACAATTAGAGGCCATATAAAGTCATCAGAGCAAGGTCTCCGGGGTGACACAGGGCTTGATTTGAACCTCAGCTGTCATTTACCAACCGTGTGATCAGCCGAGTCGCGTAAGCATTCTAAGCATCGCCTTCCCCCACTGTAACATAGCAATGGTGACACCAACCCTCACGGCTTGTTCTAATTCACGAAATGAAACGACTCACACAAAGCCCTTAGCAATTTGCCTGGCCTGTTTTTACATGAGCAACAAGCAATGGCTATCGTTTATCAAACTATCTACTTACTTTATTTACCTAAGTAGAGAATATTAAAAGTTGTCCTAGCCCTAGCCGGTTTGGCTCAGTGGACAGAGCGTCGGCCTGCGGACTCAAGGGTCCCAGGTTCGATTCCGGTCAAGGGCGTGTACCTTGGTTGCGGGCACATCCCCAGTAGGGGGTGTACAGGAGGCAGCTGATCGATGTTTCTCTCTCATCGATGTTTCTAACTCTCCATCCCTCTTCCTTCCTCTCTGTAAAAAATCAATAAAATATATATATATTTAAAAAAAAGTTGTCCTATGTAATTGGCTAGCCCACTCGGAATGTACCCAGTGTGAGCAAAGGTTAGTTACTCAAAGATTAGTCTCAGAGATGCTGCAATCTATAGCCAGGGACTCGTGCCCTGTGCCAGGCATATGTTGGATCTTCACGGGGACTGGGCCCTTCGGATCAGTGAGAAAAATTGATCAGCTCTTTGGGACACAAAAGTTCACCATGAAAATATCTTTAAAAACAATGAAATACAATTTCTTCTAAAGTTGTTGTTTTTTCATTTCACTTATGTTAAAATTCAAAAATTGTTGTTGTTTTTTTAATCTTCAAGTAACTTAACACTGAGCTTTTTATCAACTGACTTTTCAGGGTACATTTTCTTTTCTGAAACACAGTTTATAAACTGCAGCTGGGTTACCAGGTTAACATCTAAGTAAACAAACAGGTATAAGCCTTTTGTAATAAAAGCAGGAAATAGCACCACATTTTTTTTTTTCATTTAAACATAAAACATCTAAATGTTTTAAATACACTGACCATGCATCCTAGTAGTCACTGTTAGGGGAAAAGGCGAAGGGTGAGCTTCTAGCATCTAGTGTTCAGAGGCCAGAGATACTAAACATCCCACAAGGCACAGGACCAACCCCCCAACATAGAATTATCTGGCCCCAAGTTTCAACAGTGCCAAGGTTGAGAAACCCAGATGTAGAGGTAGGCATTCATATCCCAGGAAAAAAATACATTACTGTAAACACTCTTTCAAAAGAACTAGGGATACCCAGCTCTCCCAGCACCGTTTGTTGACAATATGATCCTTTCCCCTATTGAATGAATGGTCGTGGTACCCTTCTCAAAAATCAAGTGACCTGCCCTCGCCAGGAGGGTCCCAGGTTCGGTTCCGGTCAAGGGCACATGCCCAGGTTGCAGGCTCGATCCCCAGTAGGGGGGCGCGCAGGAGGCAGCCAGCCGATCAGTGATTCTCTGTCATCATTGATGTTTCCCTCTCTCTCTCCCTCTGAAATCAATAAAAATATATTTAAAAATATATATATATATCTTAAAAAAAGAATGTTCTTGTCCTGGCAAGTATGGCTCAGTTGGTTGGAGCGTCGTCCCATACACCGAAAGGTGGCAGGTTCGATTCCTGGTCAGGACACATGCCCAGGATGTGGGTTCCCTCCCTGATTGAGGAGCGTGCAGGAGGCAATCGATCAATCTTTCTCACATTGATGTCTCTCTCTCTCTCTCTCTCTCTCCCTCCCTCCCTCCCTCCCTCTCCCTCTCTCTATCTCTATCTCTATCTCTCTCCCTCAAAATCAGTAAAATGTAAGAGAAAGAAAATGTGCTTGTGTTCACACACAAGTCTGATACTTGCAGCTGAAAACATCCTAACACATAACAATCAGTTAATACTTTGAGAAGGTAACAAAGATGAGATAACAGGAGGTCAAAAGAAAATAATCTGAATATCTACGTAAAGGCCTTGGGCTTTACTAACGAAGCCCTGACCCTTTGGGCAAAAAAATGCCTTTCTATGGGATCATACTGGAACAGTCCATCGCACCAGGAAAGATATAGTCTCATGCCATCTTGCAATTTTTTAAGAAAAATTATGGGGGGAAAAAAGCAACCAACACTTGAGTCATTCTTCTGCCATTCTAAGAATTGAACACATAGTTGCAACCCTAACATGAATGTTTTCATAATTTTGTTTCTTTTTTCAAGATTAAACCATTTTTCCCCCAAATAAAGCCTTTTCTCCGTGCCCCTGCTATCTTTGAAATGTTGCCCCTATTCTAGGTCAGTGCATTCTACACAGGCTTTGTTCTTGAAACTAATTATTTTAAGAAAATAAAGAAACTTTCTAGATGAAATCATAAAGAAAAATAAATTATTTGCTCATACATCAACATTTAGAAAATTCAAATACACACCTCAGTTCCTAACAGTTAACCATTAGAGAGGCCCTGGAGCCTAGTGGTTAAAAGCATGGGCCCAGGGCCCTAGCCGGTGTGGCTCAGTGGATAGAGCATCGGCCTGTGGACTGAAGGGCCCCAGGTTCAATTCCGGTCAAGGGCACATGCCAGGGTTGAGGGCTTGGTCCCCAGTGGGGGGCATGCAGGAGGCAGCCGACCTATGATTCTCTCTCATCATTGATGTTTCTGTCTCTCCCTCCCTCTCCCTTCCTCTCTGCAATAAAGATTAAAAAAAAAAAAAAAGAGCATGGGCTCAGGAACCGGACTGTTTACTGGCTGGTAACCCCGGAGCAAGTCACTTACCCCTCTGTGAGTCAGTTTCCTCACATATAAGGTGGGGATACCAACAGTTCCCATTTTGTAAGTTGTTAGGAGTTTTAAATGGTTAATATGTGTGCCCTGACCAGTTTGGCTCAGTGAATAGAGCGTTGGCCTGAGGACCGAAGGGTCCCAGGTTCAATTCCGGTCAAGGGCATGGACCTTGGTTGCGGGCACATCCCCAGT
>NW_005358689.1:1761459-1762084 GCF_000412655.1 Myotis brandtii
CTCATCGATGTTTCTAACTCTCTATCCCTCTCCCTTTCTCTCTGTAAAAAATCAATAAAATATATTTTTAACAAAATAAATGGTTAATATGTGAAGTACTTTAGGCAATACGTATTCAATAACTGTTATCTATTATATTTCAAAATCTACGAAAACTGAGGAATATAAATGCCAATGTTGGAATTAAGTTAATTAACGAAGGAAAATCTTTTAAAAACACACAGAAAAGTGAGAACAGATGAACTTACAATAAGAATGAGTGAAAAACTAATTTCTAAAGCTATAAGAACTTTTTAAAAAGTGCCCTATCGAACATAGAACCTGACGTGTTATTGCACTTTACTAAAGATGATATAAAAAAATCTGAATATATAGTGAGAAAAAATGGAAAACTCCGTATTATAATAGGGTTAATTCTTTCTCCCCATGTTAATCCCTTACTTTAACACAATTCTAATTAAAACTCCAACAGGTTGGAAATGTAATTTCTTTTTTCTTTCATCTTTTTTGTTTTAACTTATAAAAATGACTCTAAAACTAACCTAAAAGAATATACTAAATGAGCCCTAACCGGTTTGGCTCAGTGGATAGAGCGTCGGCCTGCGGACTGAAAGGTCCCAGGTTC
>NW_005358689.1:1762133-1773914 GCF_000412655.1 Myotis brandtii
ATCGATGTTTCTAACTCTCTATCCCTCTCCCTTCCTCTCTGTAAAAAATCAATAAAATATATTTTTTTAAAAATAAATGGTTAATATGTGAAGTACTTTAGGCAATACGTATTCAATAACTGTTATCTATTATATTTCAAAATCTACGAAAACTGAGGAATATAAATGCCAATGTTGGAATTAAGTTAATTAACGAAGGAAAATCTTTTAAAAACACAAGCACAAGTAAAATTAACACACAGAAAAGTGAGAACAGATGAACTTACAATAAGAATGAGTGAAAAACTTTAATTTCTAAAGCTGTAAGAACTTTTTAAAAAGTGCCCTATTGAACATAGAACCTGACGTGTTACTGCACTTTACTAAAGATGAAATAAAAAAATCTGAATATATAGTGAGAAAAAATAATGGAAAACTCCGTATTATAATAGAGTTAATTCTTTCTCCCCATATTAATCCATTACTTTAACATAATTCTAATTAAAACTCCAACAGGTTGGGAATATAATTTCTTTTTTATTTCATCTTTTTTGTTTTAACTTATAAAAATGACTCTAAAACTAACCTAAAAGAATATACTAAATGAGCCATAACCGGTTTGTCTCAGTGGATAGAGCGTCGGCCTGCGGACTGTTCAAGGGCATGTACCTTGGTTGCAGGCACATCCCCAGTAGGGGGTGTGCAGGAGGCAGCTGATCAATGTTTTCTCTCTCATCGATGTTTCTAACTCTCTATCCTTCTTCTCCCTTCCTCTCTGTAAAAAGTCAATAAAATATATATTTTTTTAAAAGATATACTAAATGAAACAGCAAATAAAGTTTTGAAAAAAAAAAGTTACCAACAGTCATTTCCCTTACTAGATGTTTAAAAAATTATAAAGTTAGAGTAATTAAAAGAGTGAGGTACTAGCATAGAATTAGATAACGGATGAGTCCAGTAACAGAACTAAGTGTGGGAATTCAGTATACAGTGAATGTTGCATTTCCAGTCAATGGAAAGGGATGGATTACTGAACAAATGATGCCGACACATGACCATTTGACATTTAAATACTAACCTCCCATCTTATATTAAAACTAGAGGCCTGATGCACAAAATTCATGCAAAGAGCTCGGCCAGCCCTCGCAGCCCCGGCTTTATACAAAAGGTCAACCAGAAGGATGTTTGGAAGGTCGTTCAGCTGTCCGGTCTAATTAGCATATTACGTTTTTATTATTATAGATAAATGTCAAATGGCTTAAGTTTAAATAAACATAAATGAAACCATAAAAGTAACAGAAGAAAATGTAAGTGAACACATATATAATTTTAGGTTGGAAAAAGCATGACAAAGACAGAGCTGTAAAGATAAAGACGGACAGATCTGATATGAAATTTTAAAATTTCTATGCCAAAACAAACAACCCAAAAACAAGTGACAAATTTAGAAGGGAAGGTGGCAAATTTTACATCATGCCCCCAATGAATCACACGTCTTGATACGTCCTTGTGTGGTCTCCTCCCCACACTGACCATGTGACTTGCTTTAAAGGGACAGGGCGCAGACAGAGGTTGGATAGAGCTTGTGCGGTGGGACATGATCTCATCATGGTAGGCTGCTATCACTATGTGACAGACAGACAGACATACCACATGTACCCATCCAAGGTGAGACCAGCAGAACTGCCCAACCAACCCATTCACGTGTTAACTAGGCTTTGAGGTGGTTTGTTAGACCACAATGGATAACTGAGACAACAGATCTGCATTCCCTTCGTAAATAGATTAAAAATCATGACGAGAAAAACTAACATCCCAGAGTAAGAAAACAGGCCAAACACGTGAACAGGTGATGGACAGGCAAACAGCGATGGCCAATAACCACATGAAGAAACGTTCGACTTTACTCGTAATCAAAGAAATGCCAATTAAAACAATGATAACACCTTGGGGCTATCAGATTGGCAGAGATTAAAAAGGCTGATGATCGTGCCCTGGGTTGGGCAGAACATGGGGGCACTGGCGCCCTCTCATCTCTTGCTGCTAATTTGGTAATGTGTATCGAAAACGGATAAAATTCGCTTCGGTCTGGTCGTTTCCCTTATTATTCACTCAGCTACTTATTATGGACTCACCGGGGCCTGTGCTGGGAACTAGGAATTCAGCCCGAGCAGGCAGGACCTCAATCATTTTGGTTTGATGATGAATTAGGGCTTTATGCAAAGAGCACTTCAACGCCATGAAGGCTTTAGCAAGGGAGTAACAATATCGGACTTCCGCCTGAAGATCATCCTAGCTCAGCGGTTCTCAACCTGTGGGTCGAAACCCTTTTGGGGGTCGAACGACCCTTTCACAGGGGTCGCCTAAGACCATCGGAAAACACATATATAATGACATCTTGTTTTTGTGATGAATCACTATGCTTTAATGATGATCAATTTGTAACAATGAAATTGGGGGTCACCACAACATGAGGAGCTGTATTAAAGGGTTGCGGCATTAGGAAGGTTGAGAACCACTGTCCTAGCTGACGCATGGCAAATGGAGGAGGAGAGACATTGACTATTCAGGTGAGAGGAACGGCGGCCCTGACTTGAGGAGGGGCGGTGAGAGAGCGAGAAGCAAATGGAGGCTGTCCTGCCTGAATCTGCTGATGAGTACGAGAAAGGAAAACAGAAATACTACTTGATTTTTCCTCCTGGGAATTGGTCCTAAAACCTAAGTGCATGTGCAGATGTAAAATGTCCGATATGTGCGCAAAGACATGTATCCAAAGATGTTCACAGTAGTGTTTTTTATAACAAAAATAATGGGGGGGAAATCTCAAAGTCTATGGCTACAATAGCCAAAGCATGGTGAAAATACTGTGCAGTTACTTATAATAAATACTCTGCAGATCTGTATTTAGTGGTAAGATTTACAAGGAAAGGGGCCAGTGACAAAATAATACAGTAAAATCTCACCTTTACATAGTATGATCTCAGTTTTATTGAAAACACACTCATACACACATACAAGCACATTTCTGGCTGCACAGATGCATTATAAAAACGTAGAAAGCTACACATCAAAATATCAAAATTCTAGATGTTTTGATTTAAGATCTTTATACTGGTACGTTCCATACTTTCTAAAAGCTATGCAAAACCTGTACTGCTTTATAGTGGAAGGGAAAAAGTAATAAAAAATAAATAAAAAATAGAAAACGATAGATACAGAGGCAGAGCTGCCTCAAACAGATTGTCAAACTGCAGCGGGAAGGCAGGGGAGGGTTGGGGGGCAGGAGGGAAGGGGGTAAGAGATCAACCGAAGGACTTGTATGCATGCATATAAGCATAACCAATGGACATAAGACACTGGGGGGTAGGGGAGGCCAGGGGATTGTCAAGGGCGGGGAAAAAAAGGACACAAAAACCTGTACTGCTTTATAGTGGAAGGGAAAAAATAATAAAAAATAGAAAACGCTGATCAGACATTTGGACAACAGTAACTGGTTTTCTTAAAACACTGCAAATACAACGATTAAAAGAGACCACAAAGAAATACACATAACTTCAAGTGTTAAGTGACAACCTGGAATTCATAGATCTTCAATTACTGAAAACTGAACAGTGCTTGCCATTCTAGTCTCACAGGAGGTGAGAATTTGGGAATGGAGAGAAAGGGACAGCTCAGAATTGCAGAATAAAGGAGATTCTCAAAGGTAACCCACAGTTAATCATTATTTAAAAACCTGCTCCGAAAGATCCCTCCACCGCAAAACAAGCAACCTGGACTCCGTGGAGATCTGACCTAAAGAGCCATTCATTTTCTGTCCCTTGTGTTCTGGGCTGCTTTATGAAGCTGCTTCCCTACCAGGTTGACACAAAAAAATGCAGATACCAGAAAAGGCAGGAGGAGGCTGAGGGCCTGGGAAGCGAAGTGAGAGGTTGCCTTCATCTCCTCAGATGTGCTATTTGCCAAGACGGAGCGTTCCAGAAGGCCGTGAACCACTGAGCCCGTGGCTCGGTCCATTTGCAAATGGCCTACTTCCCTCCCCCTAGGCGACTTCACTCCCCAAAGACAAAACTTCCTTGGTGTTTGAGATGACTGACTCTCGCTGCCCAGACTCAGGTTTTCTGAAGATTCTGCCGGATGTGCCTCGTGGATGTTTATCCGTGACTTTAGGCATCTTTTACTCAGAACAGGGCTTCCCAGAGAGAGACGTCTGCCACCTTCACATGAAGATAAGGCTCCCAATGTTGTTCAGGCCTCTCAAGGGCAGCAGGACCAAGGTCTCCACTCCACACTCACTCCCCCCTGCCTGGCTCCCCCCACAGAAAACCCCAGTGCTTCTGCCTTCAGTCTCTCTTCTTTAGGAAACATGAAGATGTTCATTTCAAATATGAATCCAACGTAAGAAAAATGTCAGAAACGATGCAAAGCATATGACACCCTCTTCTGATCCTCTACAGCAGTGGTTCTCAACCTTCCTAATGCCGCGACCCTTTAATACAGTTCCTCACGTTGTGGTGACCCCCAATTTCATGGTTACAAATTGAACATCATGAAAGCATAGTGATGAATCACAAAAACAAGATGTAATTATAGATGTGTTTTCCAATGGTCTTAGGCGACCCCTGTGAAACAGGTTGAGAACCGCTGGTCTACATTCTTCTAGTTCGTAAGTGAAAATCACAGTCCAAGGATAAGGGAGTGGGCGCTGAGATATAATCCCCAGGCCATAAAATTCACTCTTGCAAAGTATAAAATTCAGTGGTTTTTAGTATATTCAAAAGGTTGGGCAACCATCACCACTGTGAAATTCCAGAACATTTTCATCACCCCAGAAAGAAACCCCATACGTATCCCTAACATTCACTTCCCATCCTTCCTTCACTCTCCCCAGCCCCTGGCAACCACTAGGCCACTGTCTGTCTTTACAGATTTGCCTATTCTGGGCATTTCCTATCAATGGACTCGTACAACACGGGGCCTTTTGTGTCTGACTTCCTCCACTTAGCATGTTTCCATTCGTGTTGTGGCATGAATCAGTACTTGATCCCTTTGATGGTCCAACAAGTATTCCACTCGGAAGAGACCACAATTTGATTCTCCACGGATCGGTCAATAGACATTGGGGTCATCGCCACTTTGGGGCTATTCTGAGTAATGCTGCCACCACATCTGTGAACAAATGATTGTGTGGACATGTATTTGCATTTGTCCTGGATCCATACCTGGGAGTGGGATTGCTGAGTCATGTAGTAACTCTGTTTACGTTTCTGTGTGTGTGTGTGTGTGTGTGTGTGTGTGTGTGTGTGTGTGTTTTAATATATTTTTATTGATTTCAGAGAGAAAGGGAGAGGGAGAGAGAGAGAGAAACATCAACGATGAGAGAGAATCATTGACTGGCTGCCTCCTGCACGCCCCACACTGGGGATAGAGGCCACAACCTGGGCATGTGCCCTTGGCAGGAATCGAACCTGGGACCCTTCAGTCCGCAGGCCGACGCTCTATCCACTGAGCCAAACCGGCCAGGGCTATATGCTTCCGTTTCTGAGGAACTGCCAAGCTGTTTCTAAAGCAGCTGTACCATTTACAATGTTCTTTACATTCTTAACATAAACTTAAGAGATGTCAGACTTTCATAGAAATAGGGGATTATTCTTATCAATCCCATTTTTATGTGCCAAGTGTTATGCCAGGGTTGAATATAATTTCTGATTTGATTTTCCCAACAACTCCGTACCACAAAAGTTATAACCATTTTTAGAGAAGAAATTCCAATCTCAAAAACTATAGCCTACTCAAAACATCACTTCGCTAGGAGATGTCAGAATAGGGTTCAAACGCAGGTTGCCTTCAAAGCCTGAACTCTTTCCCCTCCATCATGCAGCCTCTACTACGCCGAGCTCTCCACGCACTGCTTCCCACCGACAACATCCTCTTGGAAAAGCGACACGCTAATGAAACTTATTAGGACCGTTCTAAAATAGAAGCTTCCCAACGTACAGCTCTTTCTAGAAAATACAGGAGAGCTCTAGCGTAATCCGCCCCCTCGTTTATCTACAGATCCCCTAAGCGTTATCCAGATTAGCTTCTTCCAGCAAAGCTGTCTGCACTGACACACACACAAAAAAAATCTGGGTATCTTCCGCTATGGACTGAAATGTGCCCCCCACCCTCGTTCATATGTTAAAGCCCTATTCCCCCAAATGCCCCAAATGACTTCATCTGGAGATAGAGCTTTTAGGAGGTAATTAAGGTTAAATGAGGTCATAGGGTGGGATGTTAATCTGGTAGGATTGCTGACCTTGTAAGAAGAGGAAGTCTGTGTCTGTTTCTTCTCTCTCTCTCTCTCCCCCCCCCCATTCTGGCACTGTCACCTCAGACTTCCAGCCCCCATACCTTTGAAAACCTAAGTTTCTGTGGCGTAAGCCCCCCAGTCTATCCTATTTTGCTATGGCGCCCCAAGCTAACTCATTCAGACAGCTTCCTTCCTGAGTATCACACACCAATCAATTTAACAATCAGAGCAGCTTTATTTATAATTGCAAAAAAAAGATGGGGGGTGAGGGGGAGAAGAATTGGTATTTGCAGGACTTGATAAGATTCCAAAGGCAGGCATGACATGGAGTAGAAATAAGCTAAACCAACAGACACGCATACAACTTCCTGCTCAAAAATATTTACAAGTCCCACGATTCAAAAGACCAAAAAAACACGGCGCGATGGCCCTTCTGTTCCTTCGGGGTGTCAGGAGAAAAGTCCAGGAAACATGGACTCCCCTCTAAGGGGCTTTGGAGTGACACAAACCCGAATGGCAGTCCTTCTGGCCACTCCTGAGCTTGGTGTGGGAGCGAGAAACAAGCTCTCCATCTATTCCCTGTGGCCAGGGTGCTGTTCGGTGCGTCTGTTTGAACTAAGTCACTTCAACATGTACTAAATGCCCAACACGATCTTACACCCCGGAGTACAGCACCCAGAAGAGCTGCAGGACATTGCAGGTGCCCCCGAAATGGTGGTGACTATCGTCAGGGGACCGATTCTGGAAAAGAACAAGCCAGTCGGCGTCAGAAGTTTACATGAGCACGCGACTATTTGCCAAGTATTTTGTTGGGACCGTGAATATAAAAATGCAGTCCCCACCCTCCAAGAGCTTACGAGGAAGAGGGACAGATAGGTGCAGGGGATTCTAAAACGATGTAGTAAATGCGATACCGAGCACAGAGGAACGAACACTCAGCCACAGCTGGGAGGGAGGTGAACCAGGGGTGACTTCCCAAGTCTGGCAAGGGCTTCCCTTCTTGCTTTCTATTCTTCTTAAACCCTTCTTTGGGGAAGCACCCACTGAGTGGACAGCCTCAGCTCGGATTCTCTCTCCTTAACTTTCCCTTCCACTCCAATCCATCTGTCAATTTCAAAGATAGGGAAGTGGGGGGGGGGGGGGGCAGCTTTAAGTTGGCAAGGGAAGAGTTTAAGTACCATTTCTCTCCCCACAACCACATAAAAATTGAGATCACATTTTTTCCAAATACTTCCTACGCTCATGATAAATACTGGGTGTCCTACGAGTTGTACAATCCCCTCAGATTTAAGCTGGGTATAGGGTATAGGACCCAAAACCATCAGCCATACCAGCCCAATGGGGCCTGTCTGGGTATTTTGCTAATTCCAAATAGAGTGGTTCTCAACCTTCCTCATGCCGCGACCCTTTCATACAGTTCCTCATGTTGTGGTGACCCCCCGATTTCATTGTTACAAATTGAACATTTTGTGATTCATCACAAAAACAATACGTAATTATAGATGTGTTTTTCCGATGGTCTTAGGCAACCCTTGTGAAAGGGCCGTTCGACCCCCAAAGGGGTCTCGACCCACAGGTTGAGAACCGCTGAAATAGACTAACGGGGTCTCCAAATCCTTGAATAATGAATGGCCTTCGGTCCATTTTCTCCACTAATCCACACGCGTTCGAGACGTACTCACTTACTAAAGGCCTACAATGCGAAACAATGCCTACCTACAAGGCAACGAGGGTCTCCATTTTAATACCCATTTGGCTCCTGCCCCTAAAATAAACCTGTGTGGGCAAGTCACACACCCAACAGCTACAAAGACAAGTGAAGACCCACGGGAAGACCGGCTCGACTGTTTGCATCCTTTCACGGCCAGCTCACTTGATACAACTATCCTACAAAATAATAGAATCATCTCCATTTCTACCCGTTGGCTCAAGCAACGAGTCAGCATAGGAAACCCGGGTCTTCCGGGCCTGGCTTGTACCAACCACTCTCTGAAGTGTTTACGACATTCGTCACCACCGTAAACGAAGGTAACAAAATCCCAAGAAGAATCTCAAAGACTAAAAATACCCAAGGAAGGAAACGGTCATGATCTATTTCCTCGACTATAAAATTAAGAAGGCTGAGCCGGGCCGGCCTGGCTCAGTGGTTGAGCGTCGTCTACCTAGGAACCAGGAGGTCACGGTTCGATTCCCGGTCAGGGCACATGCCCAGAGCTGTGGGCTCGATCCCCAGTAGGGGGCGTGCAGGAGGCAGCCGATCGATGATTCTCTCTCATCATTGATGTTTCTCTCTTTCTCTCTCCCTTCCTCTCTGAAATCAATAAATACATATATAATAAAATAAAATAAGAAAGCTGGACTAGATGACAGATAACTAAGTAGCATTCCAGGGAACAGTCCCCAGTGCCCCTGGGACCCACGTCCCATCAAACATTACTCAGTAATCATGGCCCGCTTCCCCACCAAGCCCAGAAATGCATCTACCAGGATATCTGCACCAACTGGAGTCAGGAAGCAAAATGTCACCTACACCCGTTCTTGAACTACATGAAGGCCAGAAAGGTGAAGCCAACTACCCACAAGTTTTAGATAATTCAGCCTCAAAATAAGAAGAGTAACACAATGGTTTAACACAAGAATCCAAAGCACCTTCTCTTCTAATATTACCATTTGACTCTCGCTACCCAGTAAAGAATTATCCCCGTTTTCACATATTTTAAACGACGACGAATCGGTGAAATGATGTGATGAGGTCAAGGTCATGCGGCAAGCAAGTGGCCTGGATGAATCCTCACAACCCTACGCCTTTGGACGTGAGACCGTCACCGAGCAGGGAGTGAAATACTACCAGCGCAAATATCAACAGTACCGCGACTGAAATTTCTTTTGAGAGCCGAATTTTTTAAACTTAAACTATATAGGTAGGTACATTGTTGTTAACTTAATTAGGGTGCTGCTAAGGCTTAGGAAGAGCCACACTCAAGGGGCCAAAGAGCCGCATGTGGCTCGAGAGCCGCAGTTTGCCGACCACGGTACTAGACTATTTAATATGGACCCAAGAATAATGTCAAACCAAAATCACCTGAGCTCCTCTTAGCCGCACGCAACTACGTTAGACAAGCTCCCCTTTCTATTTCAGAAAAACACACAAGCAAACAAACAAAAAAACTTGAGTAACTAACCACTTCGTAAAAAAAAAATGCAATTATTTAAAAGGCATACACCAAAAAGTGGGATGTTACCCTAAAAATATCAGTTTGGAGGATTGCAACCCTTTCACTGTCTTGTATACAAAATGCACTGTCTCATTTTTCAAATTCTCATCTATCTTTAAGCAAAGCATTGCAAGTAATTCTATGCGCTGCTTTTAATGTGTGTAGAATGCCTTGAAGACTGTTTCAGGAACGTAGAGTGTTTGCTATTCACTTCCCTTCTGTACAGGGATTAATCGATGACATTGCATCGCAGTGGGCATGCTATTCCTAAAATTAAAATCGTCTCAGAGATCTGATCCCAAATACTTAAACAGTAACATAGTCATCGTCTCCTCTCTTCCGAATCCTGACCAGCCCGAGTGGAAATTCCTGCCTAGGCATTCCTATTTCTGGGTGGCCTTTAAAACATCAGAACGACTCCTTAATATAACTAAAATAGACCCGATTTAATCGTATAGCAGTTATGTCCTACGGCATCCTGGAGACTAAGTCAAATACTAATATCACCCGAAAAGCCCACGGCTCCAAAATATCCCAAAGCTTTCTGGCCACCAGCACAAGAGCCTTTTAACCCCCGAATCAGACCAGCCTACCTTCCCAGATACCGGAGAAAAGGTGCACACAGCCACCTACCGAATAATCCAATGCCTTCCAGAGTGAAAAGCCGATCCCCCCTCCTGCTTGTAAATTATTCAGAATTAGCCTACAAAGAATTAGTGTGGGCTGTGTGAGCCAACTTCTCAGGCCTGTGGACCGTGTTCTAGCTACATGTATGCTACTGGAAAGCATCAGTGCGAACTCTCCCTTCTCTACATTCAATCAGGAAAAGAGCAGAAAAAGAGCTTAAAAAGTACAAGTTACTTTTTATGAGAAAAGGCACTTTTAAGTGAAGACATCATTGACCTGTGACGGATTGACAAGGATCTATGATAGAGATCGTACACTTCACGGACTAGTCTAAACTGTGACTTTTTTTTTTTTTTTTGAATCAGAAAACTTGACAGTCATTTTCTTTATAAATATCCCTGTTTCACTGTTTTACGTTGCTCAGTGTTGAGATAAGTTTACCCAAAATTTGGGGAAAAAAAACAGTGGCTTCTGATCTACAAGACCCTGAGAGCATTACATTTTTAAAGGAGAAATGAACAATGTGGAGGAAGGCATAACATTGCATCTATTTTACTGTAGTTTGAGTTTTCAATGACATTAGTAACTTAATTTAAAAAAAAAACAAAAAACTAATGGCTCAAGTTTTCCAAGCTGCATTTTACAAAGATGATTATTATTATTTTTTTTTTTTGGTTTGTATGTCATAATCACATTTTAAGCTGATCCATTACATGTGAAAATAACTCGTGTGGAATCCCGGAGGAAAGGGGTCACTTAGAGACACACAGAATTTAACAATTTTTAAGGCCACGCAATCAAGACCTATAACTTGGAACCAGAGAAAAACATTAATTCAAATTAACAGTAAACTGAAATACACGGCTATAGTCACACACACAAAAAATGTATTTAAAAAAATGGGACAGTGTTCAACCGTGATAAAAAAAAACAACAACAAAAAACAACAACAAAAAAAAACTGAAGTTAACAGGGAAACTACTTAATTTGAGAAAGAATTCCAATGACATGACATTTTCTCGCCCGAGCACAGGAGCTGGTAGGGTATATCATTCAAATTTCCTTGTATTATATTATAAAGCTCTTGGGAACTGTTGGCCATGAATCTTTAACACAAAGGAGACTCAAATCCAAATGAAACTGGTAAGACTATCTCTCCCAGGACACAGAAATGGAGGAACTGACTTGATCCACAATTGTTGAGCCCAAAGGGAGGGCCTACAGAGCAGGATGATAACGCAGAATGGATCGGCCTCCAGTCTACCACCCAGTCCCACTGCTCACCAAGTCGAGCACCAATCCGATAAGAGAAGGTTATGGGCACACAACAGGCTTAGGAATGGCTGGGAAGGCGGGGGGGGGGACCCTCCAATGAATGACACCCCGCCCCACGGTTTATTCCCTAATACACAATTGGAGAAACAAAAAAACAAAAAAAAAAGAAAAATGTCACACCATATGTTTCCTCGTAGCCATTAAACAGGTCGATTACGACGGTGCGTTCAGCCCTGGTCTTTGGGGATGAGCACGTTTAGCCTGTTGTATTGATTACAGGGGGGAGGGGGAGCGCAGCTGCTGCATTGCAACAAGGGCTGCCACGGAGGCCGGAGAGGAGAGGGCTTTTGCAAACAAATCCCTCCCCGCCCCCACCCACCCCCCCCCCACAACCAA
>NW_005358689.1:1775403-1783056 GCF_000412655.1 Myotis brandtii
GGGGTGGGGAGGGGGTGCACATGGAAACTGGGGTCATCATTGTTCGCTCCGCTGCGGTTCTGCCCGAGGAATCCCTGCGCTCGCCGCGGGAGCGAGCCGGGAGGCGCGCTATGGAGAGGGATGACTTCATCCCCGCACCGGCGCGGGGGAGACGCAGCCCGCGAAACCCCCTTCCCTCGTCATGAGCGAAAAGGGAATTCCTGCCGGGGGCGGGGAGGGAGGTGAGCCTACGACAGCGTTCCCTTCCCCGCCATTCACATTCTGCCTTGAAATCACCTCCTCGAAAAGCTATAACGAGATGGCAAATGCTGGCCAAGCCAATTCATCTCAGGTCCAATGGCGCGGGTGGAGGGGGTCGTCCAGGAAGCCAGGAGGCACCGTTGTGGGTGGTTTCCAATGTCCAAAAGCAAATCCAATCATCAAATAAAAATGCCCGCTGGACGGACGGACGGACGGACTGCAGGCCTCTCTCGTAATCCTGATAAAGGAAGGGACTGCGTTTTCTATAAAAAAAAAAAATGACTTAGGATGGAAAACGGCTGGGTTCCTATTCCTGGAGGATCTCATCCAAAATGGAGGAGCTACCATGACTCCCGGAGATCCATGCACAAGTTTCGGTGCTTTATTTATTTATTTTTAATATATTTTATTGATTTTTTTTACAGAGAGGAAGGGAGAGGGATAGAGAGTTAGAAACATCGATGAGAGAGAAACATCGATCAGCTGCCTCCTGCACACCCCCTACTGGGGAGGAGCCCGCAACCAAGGTACATGCCCTTGACCAGAATCGAACCTGGGACCCTTCAGTCCGCAGGCCGAGGCTCTATCCACTGAGCCAAACCGGTCAGGGCTCGGTGCTTTATTTTAAGATGGAGGTAGGTACAGGTCAAATTATAGTTATGACAGATGAGATCATGAATACTTGCAAAAGGAGAATGAGCAAGTGACAGAGTCATACGTGGTCAATGCCTGACTTGTCTATAATAGAACGGTGTGGCCCAGTTTTAACTATAAAAAGCTTTTCCTGCTTTTTCAGACTCAATGGTGAGTTATTCTCTTTTTGGAACCAACCCGCAGCCTGCAACCAACAGCCCCATAGAAGCCGTGAGCTGGAGCCATGGCACGGAACCAGGGTGGCCTCTGCTTACACAGGGTGTACTTAGAGAACGCTAATTTCCACCCACATAGCTAATTACCGCTCACCATCACCAAGTGTTTTTTATTCCAGGAGCTCCAAGCACTGGGGAGAAAACACCCTTGCCAAGCAAATGCCCTTGTTGCCACCTTACAAGTAGAGGCAGGGAAATAGAGTCAAGAACTGGGTGAGTTAGTGCAAGGCATGATGAAACATCATCTATAACAGCGGTTCTCAGCCTGTGGGTCCCGACCCCTTTGGGGCTCGAACGACCCTTTCACAGGGGTCGCCTAAGACCACTGGAAAACACATATATAATGACATCTTGTTTTTGTGATTCATCACTATGCTTTAATTATGTTCCATTTATAACAATGAAATTGGGGGCCACCACAACATGAGGAACTGTATTAAAGGGTCGTGGCATTAGGAAGGTTGAGAACCACTGATCTATAATAATAAAAGCGTAATATGCTCATTAGACCGGATGTCCTTCCGGAGGACCTTCCAGACTAAGCCGGGGCAGGGAAGCCTGGGTCCCGGGTGCCAGTGCCTGGAGGGAAGCCTGGGTCCCAGTGGGAAGCCGGTGCCAGCAGCTTGGGGAAGGGAGGCCTACTCTTGCATGCATTTTGTGCACCAGGCCTCTAGTGACTAGTATAAGGTTCATTGTCTAATTGTTTAATTAGAGCACATGCACCCAAAATCTTCTTCTCCACATGAACCAAAGAACATTTGCTGCGGAGGCTTTTTTTTCTTGGAAAAGTAATAATAAGACATATGGAACCATCTTGGAAAAGTATTCCGAAGACATAGCCGACCACAAAGAATTCTCACCCATTTGCCTTAGTCCATTCATAGCAATACAGTGAATCCAGCAAAGCTTATGTTTCAGGGAAAAGTCTTAGAAGGGGCCAAAAGGGGTGGAGATTTTGCTGTAATGACTCCAGCGATCTCCAGCCAGAGACAAGAGGATAAAAATTCCTAACAGATGACTCCATAACCTACTTCTCATTTGTGAAAGTTAATCCATCCTGCGCTAAATAAGTGATCTATCACATCATCTTTACCCTAACAGCACATGTTCCAGCGGTACGGGTACCAAATTAAGCAATCCACGTGGAAAATGCTGTTCTTCTCTTCTATGTTTATTAAAAAAGGTACCGGCCAAGAATTTTGGCTGCCTCCAGCCATTTCCATCCTTCTGCATGGCCGCCCGCCAGCTCACAAGTTGGTCATACCATTGCCCTTGGATTTAGATATTGCCACGGGTGGCCTGACCTCCAACGGTGCTTTCTGTAAGAAGGGCAGCGTGTGCGCCTGTGACAAAATGTTACCGCTCCTCGCTCATATTTGGTTTAACAATCAACAGGGTCAAGAGGGAAGCTGGGGCGAAAGGAATCACAGACTTATTCCGGTCACAAAGGAAACGTTGTGGAATGTGTTACCCATCTAGAATAAAAGAATTTTAGAGATGGAAGGAATCTGAAGCCCAGCCCACTCATTGTTCAGGAAAGGCCCAGGGAGGTTAAGAAAATGACCCACAGTCACGCAGCGCCTCTGTGGCAGAACTGGGACTTGAACCAGAAATTCCAATTACTGGTCCATTGCTCTTTCTGCCACCTCATACTACCTTCCTGTGGCATAAGTGAGCGTGGATGAAGGCAGTAAAAAATGGAAGCGGATTCTCTTCTCATGAACCCTGTTTCATAATGAGCTGAGATTGTGTTGGCTTGGTGAAAACCATTTGAATTTTCGTCTCATAAGAGTGGCCCAGTCTGAAGCCCTCCTGTAGGCACACGGATGTTTGAAAGGGGGAGGAATGAATAAATACATGAGTGAATGAATGACTCTCTAATCTAAGATGAACAGGAAACTATTCGTTAAAAGAAATAGACTGTCACCCAGGTCAGCGTGGCTTAGTAGTTGAGTATTGACCTATGAACCAGGAGGTCACAGTTTGATTCCCGGTCAGGGCACAGTCCCGGGTTGTGGGCTCCATCCCCAGTGTGGGGCATGCAGGAGGCAGTTGATCCATGATTCTCTCTCATCATTGATGTTTCTATCTCTTCCTCTCCCTTCCTCTCTGAAATCAATTTTAAAAAATACATTTAAAAAAAAAAAAGGAAATAAACTCTCTTCTTAACACTTAAGTATATGGGCCTCAATTTTCCCCCATAGAACAACACCCAACTTAACATCCTGGTAGGAGGACTGCACCATGCCCTAGATCAGTGGTCTGCAAACTGCAGCTCGCGAGGTGGGCGTGCAGGAGGCAGTTGATCCATGATTCTCTCTCATCATTGATGTTTCTATCTCTTCCTCTCCCTTCCTCTCTGAAATCAATTTTAAAAAATACATTTTTTTAAAAAAGGAAATAAACTCTCTTCTTAACACTTAAGTATATGGGCCTCAATTTTCCCCCATAGAACAACACCCAACTTAACATCCTGGTAGGAGGACTGCACCATGCCCTAGATCAGTGGTCTGCAAACTGCAGCTCGCGAGCCACATGCGGTATCCCAAAATACCGACTTCTGCACATGGGCCCCGAAGTTTCAATCACACTGTATGTGCGCGCCCGCACGTGGTATTTTTGCGGAAGAGCCACACTCAAGGGGCCAAAGAGCCACATGTGGCTCAATAGAGTAGGAGGACTGCGCCATGCCCTAGATCAGTGGTTCTCAACCTTCTGGCCCTTTAAATACAGTTCCTCATGTTGTGACCCAACCATAAAATTATTTTCGTTGCTACTTCCTAACTGTCATGTTGCTACTGTGATGAATCGTCATGTAAATATCTGATATGCAGGATGGTCTTAGGCGACCCCTGTGAAAGGGGTCGCGACCCACAGGTTGAGAACCGCTGCCCTAGATGTACTCAGCCATTGCAAGTGGGTCTGCAGTCCTTTAGCAGCGTGCACCCCGGCGTAGAATGAAATAAAACATGCATGTGTTGAAGAGGGTTTTGCTTTAGGAGTGTTGTCAGTCTGGCTCTGAGGGTTCTCTCAGAACCTGCCTTGTTTAAATTCGTCTGAGAGCCTCAGCGTTGGCTTGGCCTCCATTTATGGGCATGAGGAGGATGGATGACTAATGGTGCTCAGCAGCCAGAACATCATTGCAAAGGATTGTAGATGTAGACACAGTCTCCCATCACCCAGAAAAAGGGTTCCCCCTTGAAAAAGCAGGCGTTACCTAAGGATGGGGGAGGGAGAGAGAAGATAGTTTGGAGTGAATGTGATTGTACATGTCCTACATATATGTGACCGTATTCTGTTTTCTTTGTTGGCCATGAGTATAATTTTGTCTCTCAAGAATGGGGAAAAAAAAGCCCTAACCGGTTTGGCTCAGTGGATAGAGCATCAGCCTGCAGACTCAAGGGTCCCAGGTTCGATTCTGGTCAAGGGCAAGTACCTTGGTTGCAGGCACATCCCCAGTAGGGGGTATGCAGGAGGCAGCTGATCGATGTTTCTAACTCTCTATCCCTTTCCCTTCCTCTCTGTAAAAAATCAATAAAATATATTTTAAAAAAAAGAATGGGAAAAAAATAATGCAAACGTGATATTCCAGTAGGATTCAAGATATTTTTATTCTTCATTGCCCAGCGTTGGCTGCCCGTCTACAATCTCCGTTCTAGAATATTATCAGGAGACAGGGACAATAGCGGAAACAATCTGCTTCTCTGCCATTTCCTTTTTTCTTTCCTTTGTCATTTTTCTCCCTTCCACATTAGGATTTATCCCGTTAATTTCATTTCCTCTTCCCCAGGGACCCTTGTCTTCGAGCTACTCTGCTTAGATATTGCAGAAGATCCCTAAGGCCCGCACAGGATTGGAGTAACATGAATTGATAGAGGCTATATATTCTCTAAAATGCAAAGCACTGTTTCCACAAGATTCAGCTAGGGCTGCCAGAAAAAGAATATGAAGAATAAGGTAGGTGGGCTTCGTTTCGAGATAACAATCAAATCCTGCTGCTTGAGACATTAGATTGAAAAGAAGAATTGCCATAATCTGATGCTGAACTCTTATCCCTTATAAAATCTAGCTGGTAGCCTGGGAAGCGTAATTGGTGGTTGCCCTCTTTCTTGCTTTGAATTGATATATTTGTCCCATTTACTGAAAATACCAGTCAATTACCTTATGGACGTTATGATCAGGTGACAGCTGACCTTGGAGTATTTCCTCAAGGGAGGTCAGGAGAAAAGTTAATTTTTAGTTAAAGATAATTTTTTCGCCCAGCCTGTGTGGCTCAGTGGTTGAGTGTCGACCTATGAACCAGAAGGTCATGGTTCAATTCCTGGTCAGGGCATAGGCCCTGGTTGTGGGCTTGATCCCCAGTGTGCGGTCTGCAGGAGGCAGCCAATCAATGATTCTCTTTCATCATTGATGTTTCTCTCTCTCTCCCTCTCTCTCTCTCTCTCCCTTCCCCTCTGAAATCAATAAAAATATTTTTAAAGGTAATTTTTTCCAGGTAATCACAGTAGAGAAGAAAGATTTATCACTAGGAGGTATCCTGAACAAGCTGTCTGAAATTAATTCATACTGCTCAGCACTGTACCTTTTGTAGCTTTTACCCCACCTTTCAGGTAAATTTCAAAGCTCATTAAAAATCCCAATTATCTTTCTCTTTGAGACTCTTGCTAAGTGTGCTGACATGACCAACTTCTCGTTTGAACAAGTACCTTTGAATCTACATTCTCTGGGTTTAATGTCAAAATTCAATCTCTAGTCAAGTCTTAGTAAAGTTGAAGGGAAAGTAGCAGTTACCAGAAAAACTAATCTCCTTATGTGTCAACACTTTCATTCGGCCTCCATTGCAATAACCTTGACTCATTTATCATTCATACCAATTTATGGCGAAGTAAAAATGATGATATTGAGTGGCTAAATATGCTAATTAGTCGTAAATGAATTGAAATGAACATCAAAAGTTAAGGCAATTAAGGGCAGAATTTAATCTCATTCCCAACTCCTCTCTGTACAGTACTCATAGCTCCTTCGATGGAAACCAACATACACAGGCTTGGCATTTGAGAAAATTGTGTCCTTTGAGTTACAGGGATGTCAGAGACGAATGTAGCTGACCAGCTACCAGCCGTGGGCAAACTACGGCCCGCGGGCCGGATCCGGCCCGTTTGAAATGAATAAAACTAAAAAAAAAAAAAAGACCGTACCCTTTTATGTAATGATGTTTACTTTGAATTTATATTCGTTCACACAAACACTCCATCCATGCTTTTGTTCCGGCCCTCCGGTCCAGTTTAAGAACCCATTGTGGCCCTCGAGTCAAAAAGTTTGCCCACCCCTGACTGCTAGCCAATAATGATCTCTGCTAACCTGCTAAGCACGTACATACGTTAACTCCGTTAATCCTCACCACGTTCCTAGAAGTGGGTACCATCGTGGTCAGTCATCCTTGCTGTACATGGAGCTCATGAAGGTCACGCACAGAAAGGTTAAGACACTTGCTCAGAGCCACACAGCGAATAAACAAGAAAGGCAGCAAGACCGGTTCCACAAGTCACACTCACCCTCTGTACCAGGTGGCCTCTTTTATTTCACTTTACTTCCTCTGATTAAAAAAAAGAGAGAGAGAGAGAGAGAGAGAAAGAAAGGCCCTGGCCGATGTGGCTAGCTCGGTTAGTTGGAACATCACCAAAATGGTGGTGGGTCCCATTCCCAGATTCCCAGTCAGGGAGGTTGATCTCTCTCTCTCTCTCTCTCTCTCTCTCTCTCTCTCTCTCTCCCTTTCTCCCTTTCTCCCCCTCCCTCCCTCCTTCTTTCCCTCCCTTCCTCTCTCTGAAATCAATTTTTTAAAAGTTTTTATAAAGAAAGGAAAGAAAGAAAGAGGGAGAGAGAGAGAGAGAGAGAGAGAGAGAGAGAGAGAGAGAGAGAGAGAGAGAGAGAGAGAAAGGAAGGAAGGAAAGAAGCAAAAGAAAAAAAGACTCAAGGTCCACTTGGGAAATGGAACGAGCATAGTTAGAAACAAAATAAACAGAAAGTTCTCAAGTCACTTAACCCCAGAGTCTGCACAGGTGGCCCAGGAGAGCTGTATAAATACACCCTCCCTCAGGCAGAGATGTCTATCTCCAGGGCCAATGTCCCTTGTGCCTGTGTGGGGACTCAATAAATGACTTCAAGTCTGTTTTTAACAGGTGTTCTAGAGACGTGTGACATTCCTTTCTTAACATTCTAGTGAGTATCAGAGAGACTAGAGAATGTCCTACCCCCAGGTGACTCCATTGTTATCTTGAGCTTTGGTTGTTTGCAAAACCATGGAGAATAAAAGTCTTAGTCTAAGGCGCTGGCCAGGCGGCTCAGTTTGGTAGGGCGTTGACCTGCTACAAATGGGATTGCTGGTTAGATCTCCTGCAGTGGTTCTCAACCTTGCTAATGCCGCGACCCTTCAATACAGTTCCTCATGTTGTGGTGACCCCCAGTTTCATTGTTACAAATTGAACATCATTAAAGCATAGTGATGAATCACAAAAACAATATGTGATTATATATGTGTTTTCCC
>NW_005358689.1:1783164-1792575 GCF_000412655.1 Myotis brandtii
CAATAAGTCAGTGTTCCCCTCTCTCTCTCTCTCTCTCTCTCTCTCTCTCTTTCTCTTTCTCTCTCTTGCATTTTCCCCCTCCCTCCCTCCCTCTCTCTCTAAAATCAATAAATAGATTTTTAAAATATTTTAAATTAAGTCTTAGTCTAGGATGAAACTTACCAAAGTCTTTGGAAAAGAGTCATCTACTTTTTGATTTATGGTATCGTGAAAGATTACTTTAGGATTTAAGTACGCATTGAAATTTTTCTCACCGATGCATATAACTATAATATTTCAGGGAAAGACCTGAATAAAATCATCTTATCTTAGCTTCTCATCCAGACTTTCTTGTATAACTCAGGTGGCATTTTATATCTGTCAAGTATCTGATCATTAATTTTTCTTTAAATACTTCCTGTTGTGTGTGCATGTCTTTTGTAATGTTGCCTGCACTCAGCATCTCATTGTACTTGATTTTATTCAGTGTCTCTCACTGGGGAATGACATTTCCTTTCAAAACTTCAGTCTGGTCTTTTCCTTCTTATTCTTTCTTTTCTCTCCTGTTACTAATAAGATGTTGATACTGATTGGCTTTATTTGAGTTATTTATATCTTCAGGCCTCTGTTGAATATCAAGTCGGGTTTGGCATTCTTTTCCTATTGAATGTTGCCCAAATTAAGTTAAGGAACAATTTGTAAGAAAGCTGGTCTGTGGTTCTTCATATTCTCTTGGTATCCCCAGCACGGGACAGTCTGTTTAATTTTGGGAGTTGATGTAACTAGCCAAGTTCATAGTTTATGTCAAGGTTGACTCAATAGGTGCGTTCCAGAATAGCTCTTTTCTAAGACTGGATGGTGGGTGCCAGTAAGGAAGGGAGAATTCAAGCAGTCTAGGTGGTAAGCATAAATGCATAAAAGCTATTGAAAAGGGGCAATTTGACTTCTTGGTTAACTCTTGCTCATTTGGCATCATTCCACAGAATACAGTTAATCCTCTCCTGATAATGGGATTTCTAGTGAGAGGATGTATAGTAACAAGGAGCCCTGATTCTAAATCTAACCTCCTACTCCCACCATTACCATCAACCTATCAAAGAAAAGGACCTGCTACTCGGGTCTTTTTTGTTAAGATTCTGTTTTCTGTTTGCAAATGATGGAAACCCAATTTAAAGTAGCTTAAGCAAAAAAGAAAAAAAAAAGGGGGGGGGGACTTATCTGTATATTTAAAGGATGATCTTCAGGGCTAGCTAGATCCAGGGGTGGTTCAGACAACGTCACCAGCTCCATCTCATAGCTCTCCTTATCTTTGCCTTTGTGTTGGGCTTATCGTATGTTGACATATTCTCTCCTACTATGCAGAGTTCCAGTTTCACATTCTACAAGCACTGTGTGTGTTCCCAACACTGGACAGTCCTAGGACCAGCTTGAGTCACATGACCATCCTGAACCAATCACTATGGCCTGATTGGTGAAGAGGTGCCCTAATTGGCCTTTCAATATCCATGCCTTTAGAGTTGGATTCTCCCACACTGAGCTTGGTCATGGGGCTCCTTTCGGCCAATGAGACAATAGCAAATGTGACGCGAGCAGAGACTTCGTAAAGGCTTGTGCATTTGGCCTGCCCTTGCTTGCTGCTCAGCGATCTGAGAAGGTGGCAAGAAGGAAACTTACAGCTCAAGACACGTAGGTCTCAATGGAAATAGGTATCTGGATCAGGAAGAAGTAAAAATCAGAGGAAAGGGAAGGGGGTAGGGAAGCCCTTTACAGATATCGGAGTGCAGTGGTCTTGAAGGGGTCCTGGAAACCAACTAGATTGCATATGTATATCTATATCTATCTATCTATCTGGCTAATATGCAAAGTGCCCCCTCGGGAGTTCGATCGCTCGCTCTGACGTGCGCTGACCACCAGGGGGCAGCGTGGAACATGGCGGGTGACCAGTGGTGCTGAGGGAGCAAAGGAAGGAGGAGGCAGGGAGGCAGGGGGGAGGGAGGGACCTGATCGGCCCTGATCACCAGCCAGGCCTAGGGACCCTACCAGTGCACGAATTTCGTGCACTGGGCCTCTAGTAGATGTATATGCCCTCACTGGAGGACCCCTCAATTTTTATTTTCATTAGGGTCCCAAACCACCTTCTGCTGCCCTGGAAAGGTTGATTGTTTTGTGGTCCTCGCCAGAGGACAAGAGAACTATATTAATTACTCTTTTTTTTTTTCTTTAAAGGCTGTAATGGACAGAAAGCCAGCTTGAACGAAGGAAACGATTTCTCATGTAATGAAACCTCAGGAAAGGCAGGGGTGACCGGCATCTCAAACGGTTAAGACGCTTTCCCAGTCTTGCATGTTTACCTCTGAGTGTATTTAGCTTCGCTTTCTCAGATTGGCTTCTTCACAAAACTGTAACCCCAGCTGCCAGCAGCTCCTGGCTCACCTCTTTCCTTGGCCACCAGAGAGGGACACGCTCTATCTTAATAAACTGTAGGTGGGGGAGATAGAGAGAAGCTATGCTGGCTCTTGGGTCCCGTGACTTGACTCAAACACTGGCCAGGGGATGAAGGACTTGAGTTGACCTCACTTGGGTCTCATGCCCAGCCTGAGAACCCTCATACTCCAGAGGGAGGGAAGATGGGCTTCTCAAAAGAAGGGAGTGAGCATGGCCGGCCTGGTTCAGTGGTTGAGCGTCAACCTATGAACCAGGAGGTCACGGTTCGATTCCTGGTCAGGGCACATGCCCGGGTTGCGGGCTCCATCCCCAGTGTAGGGTGTGCAGGAGGCAGCTGATCAATGATTCTCTCTCATCATGGATGTTTTTATCTCTCTCTCCCTCTCCCTTCCTCTCTGAAATGAATTTTTTTTTTTAAATGTGTGTGTTTTTTAAAGAAGGGAGTGAATTTTCCCTGAAGATAGAGATAAAACAGTTCCAAATTCTTCTGGCTTCCTTGAAAGTTTTGCTGCTTCCCAGTGGATCATTCCTTTAAGAAGTAAGATGATAAAGAATTGAGTAAAGTCTCCTGGTTGAACTCACAGTGAAGGGCTAATTCAATGCAGCATCCAAGCTGTCAGAGGAGGAAGAAAATCCCTAATTTGGACAAAAACGGAAAACCATGAAGACGTCTGGGAAGACTATTAATTGTTATGTGACTCCATGAGCAGCCTTTGCTTCGGGGTTAACTGACAGTTAACAGTAGTCTTAGTGATGCTTTGGCATGGTCAGACCTCTGGGCTCAGGCCTGCACGTGTGTCTTTTCCTGGCGCTATTAATAAATGTTGGCAGAGTGCTGGTGATCCTTCTGAAATGCTTGGGAAGGGTATTGTCTCTGCTGTCGCTTTGTGTCTTGGGTCTTACAGATGATGTACCACTTACTAAATTTGAAATCTAAATTGTGGATTTGGCCCCGGCTATTGCCAGCTCACACATGCCCTAATACTGGGAAGAAATGAAGAAGCTATCCATTTCTCACTTTTCCCCAGCGTGATCATGTGGAAAAGCAATTTATGGGTCAAAAGTATGATACTCTGCATTATTTAAAAATGGTATTTGTCATATCCCATTGGGGGAAACAATTATTTATCATATATTTTTAACTTGATATACTTGCGTAAACAACTTTTTTTTAAGATTATAAAGACTACAAGTTACAAATTAAGTAATAATTATTAGATTGCTTGAAGTGTGACTATGTAGCTAAATAGCAGGCTATATTCCTGAATATTCTCATTCTTCTTCCTTTTGTCTTCCCTCAGAGTGGAAAAGAGGAAAAAGTGTGACATATCTATAATAATAAAAGCATAATATGCTAATTAGACTGGACAGCCGAACGACCTTCTGGACATCCTTCCGGACAAAGCCAGGGCTGGGAGGGCCGAGCCCCTTTCAGGAATTTCGTGCATCGGGCGTCTAGTAGAAACATAAAGATACAAACTTATGGGAAAATGCAAAAATGTGCTCTTGCTACTATATTGTAGATTTAGATGGAAAATGATGCAACTCCTCATTATCACAACTGCTAGCAAAGTTAGTTGAGGCAACTCAAATGTCCACCAGCAGATGAATGGATGGACAAAATGAGGTATATACATACAATAGAATATTACTCAGCCTTAAAAAGGGAGGAAATTCAGACACATACTTCAACATGAACTTTGAAGATAGAACGTTAAGTGAAAGAAGCCAGTCACAAAATATTATATATATTTTACCACAATAAAAAAAAAATTAAAAGTAACATCTGTTAGTGAAAAGTTTAGGGACCCCCCCCCCCAGTGACACTTTTTTCCAAAAGGTCTATCTCACCACCAGTTCACATTCTCTGACCAGAGTGTTAGAAGTCAAGGACAAGTGCTTACTGCTTCTCTGGAATATCCTGTTCTGTTCCCCTGATTACAGGACTGGCTTAGCCAGTAAATTACACCTTTATTTCTCACTCACAAATCAACAGGAATTATGAGCGAGCAGTAGGATATGGGCATCCAGTGAGAGTATAATGGTGTTGGTAACCTGAACCCCCGCGCATATGCTTAGCGAGTCGGGAAAATGCTAGCTACTTTTTTTCACTCCTTGTAAAACGTCCACGTTTTCAAACTTCTCAGGTGTCTTTGAACTCTTTTTGGAAAGTACGATACACTTTACGACAGACCCGTCTATAACTTCATTTGTCCTCAAAGGCAAATACCATGGATGAAACCCCCCCAACCCCAAAACACTGTTATATGAACCACCTAGCAGTGTATACACAGGGCCGCATAACAAGACATGGAGACAAATACTCGACTTCTTTATAATGTTTGTCCAACACTCCCAACCTCGTCTGAAGGAGAGGCTGCCCTGTTCAGTGGAATGACTTCTTAACAATGAACCATTCATGCACTTGTGATTGCACCACAAGGAGAGAATTACCAGGTCGTCAAAGTAGCTTTTTAAAAGCAAGAAATTCCCCTTTGGGGAGTGAGGAAGGCTGGGAACAGGGAAGGGGGGAAGGAAATTGGATCTAGATTCATTCAACCGGGGCCACCCGGGGCCTAACAGCTAGTTCTAAACTGAGGTCCTTTCCCTGAGTTATAAACTGGTGGCCCTATTCCCGCCTTTCATAAGTGGTCATCTCAGCCCAGCTGGTGTGGCTCAGTGGCTGAGCATCGACCCATGAACCAGGAGGTCACGGTTCGATTCCGGGACAGGGCACATGCCCGTGTTGTGGGCTCGAGCGATCCCCAGTAGGGGGTGTGCAGGAGGCAGCCCATCAATGATTCTGTCTCATTGTTGATGTTTCTAGCTAGATCTCCTGATCCCTTCTTCTCTGAAATCAATGGGGGGAAAAAGTTAAAATAAATGGTCATCTCACGGAACAGAGCTTACACTAATGGAGACTCTATATGACCAGCACAGCAGAAGGAGCAAAAGCTGAGTGGGCCCAGTGACCGTCCGCCCTCTATTCTGAAGCCAAGGTGGACCCAGGAGCAGAGGTGGCGAAGGAGGTGAGACCATCTACTATTGCCAGTGGTCGGCAAACTCATTAATCAACAGAGCAAAATATCAACAGTACGACGATTGAAATTTCTTTTGAGAGCCAAATTTTTTAAACTGAAACTATATAGGGAGGTACATTGTTATGAACTTAATTAGGGTACTCCTAAGGCTTAGGAAGAGCCACACTCAAGGGGCCAAAGAGCCGCCTGTGGCTCGCGAGCCGCAGTTTGCCGACCACTGGGTTAGGCCCCAAAACTCTTTTGGAACTCTGTCTCAAAGTCGTTGCCTTGCTGGTGGCCCTAGTGAATCTCCAGCTCCACACCCGGTATTCCTAGCTCTCCAGCTCCTCCCACAATTGCCTAACACATCCTATAGTCCTCATAGTGGTTCCTATCGGCCAGGGTTCCACCGGGGAAGGAGAACCACTATAGGTAGGTAACGCCTCCGTTCTGTTCCTAGCATCCTGGGAAGAGCCCTGATCGGGCCCCAGGAGATCTAGAAACTGTGGTCATGGTTCCACCTCTAACACTGTGTCCTTGGCTAAGTTGCTCACCTCTCTGCACTGAAAGTCCTCAAGAAGTGACTCAAGGCCCACCAGGATATGACCATCTTGACCGACGGTCCTCAGGCCTCCAGGCTGAAAGACCCGCCTTAAACCAGTCTTCAAACTCAGTCAATTCCCACCTTGCCTTGTCCCCTCTGAGATGCTACCAAAGCCCTTTGGAGGGGCTGTTCTCCCTCCCGCAACAGCAATAGACTCCTGTTTGTCCTATCAACAGGCTGTGCTAGTTAGGGATCCAGCGACGGACATGCTACCGTGCACACCGCATTAGAAGCTTCACTGATAATCACTAATCTCTCTAAGGCAGCAGTTCTCAACCTGTGGGTCGCGGCAACCCCTTTGGCGGTCGAACGACCCTTTCACAGGGGTCGCCTCAGACCATCCTGCATATCAGATATTTACATGACGATTCATAACAGTAGCAACATGACAGTGATGAAGTAGCAACGAAAATAATTTGATGGTTGGGTCACAACATGAGGAACTGTATTTAAAGGGCCAGAAGGTTGAGAACCACTGCTCTAAGGGATGAAAACATACTATGTTACTTAGTGATCTAGTATTTTACAATTTATAAGACGCTTTCCCGTGTGCCAGCTCAGGGGGCCCGTTTACCACTAGGAGAGGGAAGGAGGGTAAATGTTGGTTTCACGACCATTTCATTCATGAGAACTCAAGCCCAAGAAGGGGGAAGTGATTAATATCCTATATAATAAAGAGGTAATATGCTAATTAGACCAAACAGCAGAACGACCATCCAGACCACCTTCCAGACGACGCTGAGGCTGCGAGGTCCGAGCCCCTTGCATGAATTTCTTGAGCCGGGCCTCTAGTACTATAATAAATGTAATTTACATGGACAATAAAAATCCCAATGACATCACAACCTACACACACATAGGAGTACACACATAAATAATGTATGAAACAAATCTTATCCTTCCTACGGACAATGTCCTTTAGTTTTTCTACTCTATTGTATTCTATTTTGTTTGCTAAAAATGTTGGTGAGAGGAGGGGGGAGGAATGGGAGATATCTGTAATACTTTCAACAATAAAAAATTATATTTAAAAAATGCAAATAAATGTTGGTTGTGGCCGAAACTGGTTTGGCTCAGTGGATAGAGTGTCGGCCTGCGGACTGAAGGGTCCCAGGTTCGATTCCGGTCGAGGGCATGTACCTGGGTTGCGGGCACAATCCCCAGTGGGAGATGTGCAGGAGGCAGCTGATCGATGTTTATCTCTCATCGATGTTTCTAACTCTCTATCTCTCTCCCTTCCTCTCTGTAAAAAAATCAATAAAATATATTAAAAAAAAAAATGTTGGTTGTGTACCAAATTGGTTTCGTGACTCACTAACAGATCCATGTTTGAATAAAACCTGATCCATAATCTATAATGCATACTGAGAAGTGTAGTCACCAAGTCCTAGTTACAGGCACATTCAACTTTTTTTTTTTTTTTTAGTTTTTAAAAAATATTTTATTGATTTTTTTACAGAGAGGAAGGGAGAGAGATAGAGAGTTAGAAACATCGATGAGAGATAAACATCGATCAGCTGCCTCCTGCACATCTCCTACTGGGGATGTGCCGCAACCCAGGTACATGCCCTTGACCGGAATCGAACCCGGGACCTTTCAGTCCACAGGCCGACGCTCTATCCACTGAGCCAAACCGGTTTCGGCCAGGCACATTCAACTTTACAACAAAATGCCAACTTGCTTTTCAAAGTTATCGTACCCTTTTACACTCCTTCCAGGCATGTGAAAGAATTCCTGTTTTACACCCTCTCCCACACTTGGAATTGCCAGCAGTCTTCATTCTTGCTAATCCGGTAGGTGTCGAATGGCATCTCACTGCGGCCTGCATCGGCAATTCCCTGAGGAAGAACGCCTTGCCTATCTTTTCTATTATATATTCGCCTCCTCTGTGAGATGTGTATTCAGATGGTTTGCCCATATTCCTGCTGGGTTTTTTTTAAATTTCTTTATTGATTAAGTTATTACATATGTGTCCTTATACCGACTCCTGCTGGGTTTTTAAACAAGGCACCGTTGAACAATTTGCATCGCGGTCTATGATTCCACTGTACAGGCAGTCTGAGTCCTCCATGCCTGTACAGAAATGAGCAGGAGTGTCTTCTGATCTTGGCTGCTTGTCTGTTCTTGTGCCACTGTTCAGACTCCTGATTTCCTCCCAAAGTCGCTGCCCTCCTCTGAGTGCCCACTGTCTCCCTCCTCGGGCTCCCTCTCTGATTTCCCTCCCCTCACTACCTAGTAGACCCAGCTTTCTGTCTGATCCCCTCCTTGGCGTCTTTCCTCTCTTTGCCCAGTCGTGGCACAGCACAGAAGCGGAAAGCGGGCAGGAACCCTTCGGTGTCAGCCCATAAGAAGCCAAGACAAACAGGACAGAGAGTACAAACTTGCAGCATCCGGGAATCAATGAGGGGCCAGCCAAAGGCTTGGTATCTGCAAAAGACCACAACTCCACTGCAGACACTGGGAGCCAGTGAGAGGTGTAGTCATATCTTTAGTATTATTATTATTATTACTATTATTATTATTGACTTCAGAGAGGAAGGGAGAGGGAGAGAGAGATAGAAACATCAATGATGAGAGAGAATCATGGATCGGCTGCCTCCTGCACACCCCACACTGGGGATCGAGCCCGCAACCCGGGCATGTGCCCTTGACCGGGAATCGAACCCGGGATCCTTCAGTCCACAGGCCGATGCTCTATCCACTGAGCCAAACCGGCCAGGGCATGAGATGCGTAGGCCTATCTTTTGCCCGTTTTACAAATGAATGACTGCAGGGAAAGGACGGAATTCTCGGGAGAGGGCCCAGGCTCCGCCGTTCATACATTCTTCCTGTCAACACCTTTCTGGTTGGAAAGAAAGAAGAAAGCTGCACTTGAGTTTCACTCTGGTGCTTGGTAAGATCAAGCAGGAGTCTCACTTTCTTTCATTGCCTTCTATATTTCTTTCCCTCCTCCCCTTCTTCCCCTCCTCCCTCTTTCTTTTTTCTTTCCTTTTTTGAAATTCACATCACTTAACAGACAAGGGTCACAGCTAAAAATACATCCTTACCTTCCTGGGCTACCTGTGATCTCTTTCCTGTATCCTTAGGTCTCCGGAGTCAACACTCCAGACACGCGGGCCTGGACACGCACACGTGCAAAATAAAACCCCCGTGGACAAGCAGCTTCCGGGAGCTGCGGTATTGCTATGGCCTGGGGGCTGGACTTTTCCGGGGGCTGCTCCCGCCGACTGCTGCTGTCTTTCCATGTCCCCTTTCATCCGGCATCCTGGCCAGATGTGTAGCCAAGCAGTGACATTCACACCTCTCTGGGGAGGTAGGTTTAGTAACTCTGTTTTTATTTTTTTTTTAAATATATTTTTATTT
>NW_005358689.1:1794512-1797992 GCF_000412655.1 Myotis brandtii
AGGGAGGGAGGGAGGAAGGAAGGGAGGGAGGAAGGAAGGAAGGAAGGAAGGAAGGAAAGAAGGAAGGAAGGAAGAGGGGGAGAGAGAGAGAGAGAGAGAGAGAGATGCGAAAGAGCAAAGACAAGCTGGACGTCGCCTGTATCTGCCTGTGACCACATCCAACCACAGGGCCTCACAGAGGAGTGTCTGTGGCTTTCCTTCTACTTTCCAAATCTTGCCCCAATTTCGCTACCAACTCTAACTCTAATTATACAGAGAAGGGGATGCTGGGAAACACACTTCCAGCTAATCCCAGTTGACACAATACAGCACAAGATCATCACAGGTAGGTAACGCCTCTGGCCCGTTCCTAGCATCCTGGGAAGAGCCCTGATCGGGCCCCAGGAGATCTAGAAACTGCAGTCGTGGTTCCACCGCTAACACTGTGGCCTTGCTAAGTTGCTCACCTCTCTGCACTGCAGGTCCTCAAGAAGTGACGCATCTCCCCCTACAAGGCCCACGCAGCGGTGAGGGCGTGGAAATGTTAACAGTGTGATTTGGTGACCTCCATCCACATGTTCCAGAAGATCCTGGGTTACGCAACATTTTTTCCTCTTGGATTTTGCTGGGGTGCATTTAAAGCATGTCTATTTAGAGCTGTCTCCTGGCTAGCGCATGGCTTTGAAAATCAGAAATTCCAGCTTCTCTCTCTCTAACTCTAATCTCGGTGTGCTATAAAATGTGGAGCAAGCCATTAAACCATTTTCTGTCAACGTTTACTCACGGACAGAAAAGAGATAATAACTATCCAACAACAGTCATTGCCCACTAGCTAAGTCCCTTAAAAAAAAAATAAAAAAAAAAAACAACCCAGAGGCCCAGCATTTAGCTCCGAGCCATGTTTTATAAGAATTCCAGGGCTGGCTCTGTTATCTCCTTCTTGAGACAATAGATAAGATTAGGTCAGGGGTGACTTGTTTAATCAGCACCTGACCCATTTCCCTTCAAGCTGAAGCTATAGGGTTTGCTTCCTTTCCTGGAACACAGAAAAACAGTTCGGTCCTGGTCCAATCGAACCACATCTGCAGAGCCATTAGGAGGGACCTGCCTTGCTCTGTCCATTGGAAGTGGCGACAGGGACTCAAAGAAAGACAAAGGGGATGAGCCCAGGCCAGGGAGGAGGGAGCAGGGTCTGTCCCAAGCAGATGCTCGCGCTCTCTTTCTCTCTCTCTCTCTCTCTCTGGGTCAACCGTTTCCTACAGAGGAATGGTGAACTACACATGCCTTCCTAGGTCTAAGTGCTTTATTTATTTTTTAAAAATATATCTTTATTGATTTCAGAGAGGAAGGGAGAGGGAGAGAGAGATAGAAACATCAATGATGAGAGAGAATCATTGATTGGCTGCCTCCTGCACGCCCCACACTGGGGATCGAGCCCACAACCCGGGCATGTGCCCTTGGCAGGAATCGAACCTGGAACCCTTCAGTCCGCAGGCTGATGCTCTATCCACTGAGCCAAACCAGCTAGGGTGAGGCCTAAGTACTTTAGCGTCTGCCTTTGGTACTTACTATCTGGGCGTTCGACATTTCAGCTCTTTCTACCATACGTGTCAACCAGAACCCACAAACGCATGGGAATACGTGCCATTGGGACATAAAGTAACGTTGCTTCTTGCCTTTACAGGTGACAGAGATGGCAACTTAGTCTGTAGGGACATGATCTCAGGAAATCAGATTTGAAACCTGGATGTCCGGTCAACAGTAAGTTCCTATATCAGCACTGTTCATCCTCCGCTTCCCACAGTTACCCTGAGTGTCTTTATAAAGTAAAGCCTCCTATTGCTCCATCCACATTCTCTCCACCACCCCACCACCCCCCTACCCGCACCCCGCCCCGTCTCTGGGACCCAGAGACATCCTTCCAGTCAGCGAGTTGGCTGATGGACAGTAAGTGAGCTCTGAAGATGAATATAGAGTCAACGACGAACAGATTTGGGGACTTTCAAAGGCCGGCATAAAAATAGCCGTGCAAATATTTCAGGACGAGAATAGTCGGTTCCGACGACGACGTCCTTTATGAGTCTCCGCGCTTTCTCAGCTGGAAAAGACTTTCCTGTGACTTACAGCCTTTGGGTCCCGGGTCAGGTTTCTGATGTTTATATAGTCACCCGAAACCCGGGGTAAATAGGGATGCAGTTACACAACTTTTCACAGGCCCCGAGCTTGGAATAATCCAAAAAGAAAGCCCAACGCTCCGCTGGGGGCCGTCGGAAAAGCCCCCCCGTTTTCAACGTGACTTGGACGTCGGAAAGGAAGGAGTGAGCCCCACTGGGTCCCATATGTTTGCCGGCTTGGGGGGGCGGGAGGGGAGGCCAGAGGCAGAGCTGCCACGGCGGGTCTTTATTGAAAACCCGGACAGTCTGGTAACGTGCAGGGAGAGCATCGTTTTCACTTGTCAGCTGCTGCCCGAGGGCCGCCTGCGTGATAAATGAATGATGGGCTCCACGGGCTCTTCTTACACTAAAAAATTCAGTGCATGTGCTTCTGGCTGGTTCTCTGCTCCCGACCTGCCTTTTGGGCACTGTGGAAGTACATATGTTCCCCAAGCCAGAGAGAGAGAGAGAGAGAGAGAGAGAGAGAGAGAGAATTACAGCTTTTAAGAGAGAATTGAGGCCCACAACTTTGAGATTTCCGTTTTCAGGGACGTGATATAAAGAAACATATTTGAAACCTGGATTCGGGGTCACGTAGAAAAGCACTTGGCATCAGTGAGGTGGGAAGACGGAGGAAAAGAAGAATCGAATGGGGGGTTGTTCCTGTTCATATGCCCCCCAGTGCCCATGCGGAACTGAGATTGTTTGAGAAATTGTGTGAACGATGGAGGGTGAGCAAAGGCTACTCGTAGGCACGTATGCATTGCAAGCTGCCGGAATTTGGGGTCAAGGGTCTATGTGTGTGTTAGGTGTCACCGAGTCGGCTGCAACTCCTGGTGACCCCCTGAATGAGTGGTGGCCACAGTGTCCCGTAGACCCAGCCTATGGCTTCTTCTATGGAGTCAATCCACCTCCTAGCTGCTCTCCCTCCTTCCCTGCTGCCTTCTATGTTCCCAGCAGCGTTGTCTTTCCCGAAGGACCCTGCCCTCTCATGACGAGCCCGAAGCAGGCCAGCTTCAGTGCTGTCCTCTTTGCCTCGGGCCCTGTTTCAGGCTTGATTTGCTCTCCGCCCTCCGGCTCATCTTTCTGGGGGCCCAGGGACTCTGCAGAGCTCTCCTCCAACACCATATTGCAGATGAACCCGTCATCTGTAAAATGGTAAGAGTAACTGCCGTTGCCTAGCCTGACCAGCGTGGCTCAGTGGTTGAGCGTTGACCTAGGAACCAGGAGGTCACAGTTCGATTCCTGGTCAGGGCACAGGCCCCGGTTGCGGGCTCGATCCCCAGGGTGGGGCCTGCAGGAGGCAGCCGATCCATGATTCTCTCATCACTGATGTTTCTATCTCTCT
>NW_005358689.1:1798040-1800965 GCF_000412655.1 Myotis brandtii
TAGAAACATCGATGAGAGAGAAACATCGATCAGCTGCCTCCTGCACATCTCCTACTGGGGATGTGCCCGCAACCCAGGTACATGCCCTTGACCGGAATCGAACCTGGGACCTTTGAGTCCGCAGGCCGACGCTCTATCCACTGAGCCAAACCGGTTTCGGCAAAAAATTATTTAAAAAAAAACATTAAAAAATAACTGTAGTGGCCTCACCAGATTGCTGCGAGAAGCAAACACAATGGAGAAGGAGCTTAGCGCAATAGCAGCCACCAAGCAAATGGCCATCAGCATGCCCTATCATTGTTATTTACCCACCTGGTGAGGTGCTGCCTCCCTCCCCACCCTGCACAGAACAAGTAGGAAAATCGAGGGGACAATCTTCACAGAGGAGGAGGGACGCTGACAGCCGCGGGCCCGGAAGTCTCTGCTGCGGGAGAGAAAACCTTGCCCTCCCTGTGCCTACGTGAGCAGAAGGCTGGTCTCCGGGGAATGGAGACCAGCAGGGCCTTTGGTCCTGGAATAGCTCAAAGCGTTGCTTGAAGCTGTGCGAGCGGGGCAAGGGATGCGCAGTGAAACCCGAAATAGCCAAAGGCTGGTGGCCAACAGCTGTGGCCACGGCAGCTGCTGGGACCCACGCCATAGCCCCCGGCCCCAGCCACGGGGACCCCGACAAATGGTCATGAGAGCCTCACATTTTTTATCCGTCTGGAAGCCAGTGGGAGGTGAAAGGGAGCCAGAGTCTATACCCCAACAATGGTACCTTGTCAACAGGGTCATATCCCCCACCCCCACCTCGCCCCGTTATTCCTCTTCCTGCCATGGAAGCCGTGGAGTTTGAGCGGGGTAGTGAGGACTCCCCTTCTTTGGAACTAAAGAAGGACTGTCCTTTTTCTTAAAAAATATATTTTATTGATTTTTTACAGAGAGGAAGGGAGAGGGATAGAGAGTTAGAAACATTGATCAGCTGCCTCCTGCACACCCCCTACTGGGGATGTGCCCACAACCAAGGTACATGCCCTTGACAGGAATTGAACCTGAGACCTTTCGGTCCACAGGCCGACGCTCTATCCACTGAGCCAAACTGGTTAGGGCAGAAGGACTATTCCTTTACCCTGCTTTCAGAAGTATGGGTTTTTTTCTTCACTTTGAAATTCCAGTAAATTTCCCATCAAAATAGAATTGTACACCCAGAGCCCAGATGTTACAAAAATTCAGTGATAGAAAGTGAACATATATTCAAGCCTTCAGCAGCTGTCTCAGGTCATGGGGATTTCAGCTCCATTCTCTCTTAAAAAAAAAAAAAATATATATATATATATATATATACACATATATATCTTAATTGATTTCAGAGAGGAAGGAAGAGGGAGAGAGAGAGAAAAACATCAATGATCAGAATCATGGATCGGCTGCCTCCTGCATGCCCCCTACTGGGTATCGAGCCTGCAATCTGGGCATGTGCCCTTGACATGGAATCGAACCCGGGACCCTTTGGTCCACTAGCCAACGCTGTAACCACTGAGCAAACAGGCTAGGGCTCAGCTCCATTCTCTTAATTTAGAGTCTCAGCCAGACCCCATCTGGGGCTTATACCCTTATTATAAACCAAGGAGGCGTCGTTATGCATATATTTTGCCCCCCGCCCCCCAATATGTCCCTGTAGAATATCCCCCCTTGGGTAGATGACCCTGCGGGGGGTCCTTTTGTGGGCCAGAGAGATGATGCTCTGTGTAGATCTATCTTTGCCCCCGAGAGACCAACCAGTCGCCTTCTTCTGACTTTAATCAAATGGAATTGTTTTCAGTAGAGGCTGCTTTGCTTGAAAGACAGCTTAGTATCTTCAAGCTTGGCCTTGTAGCCACAGGGGCCCGCTTTTAAGAGAGAATTGAGGCCCACAACTTTGAGATTTCCGTTTTCAGGGACGTGATATAAAGAAACATATTTGAAACCTGGATTCGGGGTCACGTAGAAAAGCACTTGGCATCAGTGAGGTGGGAAGACGGAGGAAAAGAAGAATCGAATGGGGGGTTGTTCCTGTTCATATGCCCCCCAGTGCCCATGCGGAACTGAGATTGTTTGAGAAATTGTGTGAACGATGGAGGGTGAGCAAAGGCTACTCGTAGGCACGTATGCATTGCAAGCTGCCGGAATTTGGGGTCAAGGGTCTATGTGTGTGTTAGGTGTCACCGAGTCGGCTGCAACTCCTGGTGACCCCCTGAATGAGTGGTGGCCACAGTGTCCCGTAGACCCAGCCTATGGCTTCTTCTATGGAGTCAATCCACCTCCTAGCTGCTCTCCCTCCTTCCCTGCTGCCTTCTATGTTCCCAGCAGCGTTGTCTTTCCCGAAGGACCCTGCCCTCTCATGACGAGCCCGAAGCAGGCCAGCTTCAGTGCTGTCCTCTTTGCCTCGGGCCCTGTTTCAGGCTTGATTTGCTCTCCGCCCTCCGGCTCATCTTTCTGGGGGCCCAGGGACTCTGCAGAGCTCTCCTCCAACACCATATTGCAGATGAACCCGTCATCTGTAAAATGGTAAGAGTAACTGCCGTTGCCTAGCCTGACCAGCGTGGCTCAGTGGTTGAGCGTTGACCTAGGAACCAGGAGGTCACAGTTCGATTCCTGGTCAGGGCACAGGCCCCGGTTGCGGGCTCGATCCCCAGGGTGGGGCCTGCAGGAGGCAGCCGATCCATGATTCTCTCATCACTGATGTTTCTATCTCTCTCTCTCTCCCTCTCCCTTCCTCTCTGAAATCAATAAAAAAAAATTTTTTTAAAATATATTTTATTGATTTTTTACAGAGAGGAAGGGAGAGAGATAGAGAGTTAGAAACATCGATGAGAGAGAAACATCGATCAGCTGCCTCCTGCACATCTCCTACTGGGGATGTGCCCGCAACCCAAGTACATGCCCTTGACCGGAATCGAACCTGGG